>NW_028270143.1:1367952-1671952 GCF_037043375.1 Chiloscyllium plagiosum
TCAGTCTCAATATTTCATTCACATCTTGTGATTTGGTTTCCAGCATGCACTCTGAATTATTTTAAAATGTATTTAATTAACTAGAACATGTCACTGCTGGGACATTGGGGTCTAGGCACCATATTTAAGACACTCAGGCAGTATTTCACATCTTCAGGAGCCTTCCCTTCTTCCTCACCTGAGGAAACAAATGGCTGGTCCATCTCCCCCTCTTCTAAGTCTTCACCTTCTTGTTGAGCTACAGTCTGTAGGGTGCAGCAATCAAGCTCTATCTGGACACTCGGTCTGGTGAATATTGGAGTGCTTACCCTGAGTGGTCCATACAGTAGAAGTCCATCTACAATAGACCAATTGCCTGTTCACTGATGACCTCAGTGAATGCATGGAATGCATTGTAGCACTGTTCAGCATCATAGAACCATAGAGAATCATAGAATCATATAGTATTGAAGAGACCATTCGACCCATCAAGTCTGCACTGACAAAACTACTCAAAATCTACACTACTCCCACCTTTCTGCCGTTGCCTCACCGTCTTGAATGTTATGATGTTTCAAGTGTCCTTGCAAGTACTTTTCAACTGTTCTGAGGTTCTCTCCTCAACTACCCTCCCAGGCAGTACATTTGAAATGCCCACCAGCTGCTGGCGGAAAAAGGCTTTCTTCAGATCGCCTCTTAATCTCCTGCCTTTTACCTTCAAATTACATCCCCTTGTTATTGACCCTGTAATGAGGAGGAGCAGCCACCTCCTGTCCATCCTGTTCATGCCCATTTCAATCTTATACATCTCAATCAGGCCTCCCCTCAGCTTTCTCTATTGAAAGAAAATAAACTGAGCTTACTTGACCTCACCTTATAGCTAAACTGGTCCATCCCAGGCAACATCCTGATGAATCTCTTCTGCAGCCCGTCCAGTGCAATCATATCCTTCCTATAGTATGGTGACCAGAACTGTACACAGTACTCCAGCTGTGGCCTAACCAGAGTTTGTGCAGCTGCAACATAGCTTCCCCGTTGTTGTAGTGCAATGTTACAACCGATAAAGGCAAGTGTTCCATATGCCTTCTCAACTACCCTATTAATCTGTCCTGCCACCTTCAGGGATCTGTGGACAAGATCCCTCTGTTCCTCTGAGAATCCTAGTTCCTGCCATGGAGGGTTTCAGCTATTGCATTTATTTACTGTGTTTTCTGGGCCAGCAGTAAAGACATTGTAGAGGGTGAACACGTTGCGAGTTGTGCAGTATGTATGCATTGTGATTCCTAACAAGCGTAACCACACTTACAGGAATTGCTGCCTGTGATCACAAACAAACTGGACACCAAGGGAGTAAATTCTCCTCCTGTTCAGGAAAGTGGCTGGGGAATGCCAGGGAGCTCTGGATGCCACATGCATGCAACTAGTGACCCCTTGTATCTGAAGGAACTCATTGATGGCTGTAAATGTGACTGCCCCGGGTCCATGGTAAACTGAATCACTTTCAAGTAGAAGGCACCAATGAATTCATGCAATGCACTTGCAGCTGTTGATTGGGAGACAACATACAAGTCGCCAGGTGAGGTTTGAAAGAAGCCGTTGACTTGGAGGTTCAGTACAGCAGTACCACATGCACAAGTGCTTCTTCCCATCCACTAGGTCTGCCTGCAAGAGGAGGAGGCAAATCTAGGTGGTGGCATCCCTAATCTTGGGGAAGTGCCTCTGGCTCTGGTTCCACTTATCAACAGGTAGCTGCAGTGATCTCAGTTGACCTTTTCTCAGTGCATTGCTCAACAATGCAGAAGAGCCTGTCTCCCTTCTTCACATGCTTCCTGCTCATCCACAGCTGGAAGCCCCTGAACCTCATGTCTCTGTTTCTGTTGGTGATGTCCATTCCTTCTTCTCCACCTTTCGTAAACTTCAGACAGCAGTTGGGTTCATACGGCCAAGTTCTGCCATGGAAATACTGATCTGTGAAGAAATATCAGGAGGAGGTGCATATTTTCCAACTGAGATTATCACACCATTAACGTAGCCTTTGGGCCCTCATCAGGTTATTCATATGTCGGGTGAAAGCTCGCAATTAGGTGAGGTGTATCCTTTGTGACATTTGCTGCTGCTGCCATATTCACAAAGATCACATCTTTTTGTTTATCATTATTTAAGATGCTGGACCAAACTGGGAAGTGGACTGCTTTCTACCAAGAGTATAGAAGCATTTGCTGCATTTTTAAAAACAAGTTACTGGGTTGCATGGCTTTGTACAAGCAGTGGAAGAAGATTCTGAGACCCAGTGGGACAGTGGGTAGGTGTGTAATCAGAGTGTGTGGACAATCCTGGTACAGAAAATCTCCAGACTTTATGAGACAGCAGATCTCTCTTTCTCTCTCTGCAGTGAAGCAACCAAGAACTAAAACATTTCTCATCTCTCCCAGCATTTGCTATCAGCTGGTACCTTTAACTAGTGATTGAGAAGCTGAACAATTGATATGTAAACCAACTCCTATCCCATGTCTTCAATGATGAACTTGGACACAAGTTTGGAAGGATTTGAGAGAAACGAAAGGGGACACCTCATTTAAATCCTGCAGACTGGAGCTATTTCCCCAGTTCCTCCACCCACAACATCCATATTTGCAGGTGGCTGTCTGCATGTGTGTGTAAGGGTTTAAGGTGGGATTAGAGGTTCAGCAAGTAGAGTTACCTGGTTGAGGAAAAAGGAAGACATGCTGGAAACACTGTTGTGGGAGGTCGCATTTTCAGAACAGATATAACAGAGATTTAATGGAGTCCTTAAAGGAGTCAGGATGTGAGGATAAAATATATTTTGTTAGTAGTGCTCAATTTTGGTCATTTGTCAGCTGTGCTGACAAATGTTTCCACATGAGACACATGAAGATAGTATGGAACTGACAAAGATTGAACAGCAGTTCAATGCAATACTTTCTATACTCTCAGCAGAAAAGGAGCTTTGAGGTGTTGGGCAAGGCAGATTGTCTGTCAGCTTTATGTATGTTGAAGGTGAAAGGGCCATCAGAGAAGCGCCTGTCACAGTGATTGACAAGATACTTGCTTCCAATCTATTGTTAATTAAAGCATTAATGTTTAACCTTTGGAGAGCTCTCATTTAAACTTGAAAAGTATCACCCTGGCTTTTCAAAAGGGTATTCGCCTGGTTGCTCAAACAGATTTTTAAACTGTCTCTGAACTTCCATCTAAGTAATTTAATTTGCACTGTTTAAACAGTTCTGTATTAATTCAGTGCAGCTGGATATTTGAAAGCAGTCCAAATGTTCAATGATAATATGAACAAGCTCAAGATTATTAATAAGGGTCAATATCTGATTTTTAAGTGGCCATTGAGAGAAATACAGTACCCTATTAATGACATAAACACAGCAGGAATTTGTAAGAAGCACTCAATGTTTTCTGATCTTGTCCCTTTAACCTTGCTGTGTGTTCAGCTTTCTTCAACAGCAGCACAGCTTGGAGATTGGCCAGAAGCTTCTGCTGGACTAGGATGACCTCCCCAGCAGCTTGCTGAGCTCCTCATTGCAGCTAGCAATCTTCGGGTTGTCATGTTCATGATAATGATCTAATAATCAATCACTCATCAAGGATTGATTAACTCCATGGGTTAGTTCATTTAATACAGTGGGACGCATTACATGCTCAGAAGTAGCCATTGCAGCAAACCAACCTGCTTCTATGAGAGCACACTTACTACCAGGGAGACACTGTGTGCACAGAGGAGGGGGTATTGTCACTGGAATTGTGATCTAGAGAGCCAGGATTATCCAGAATTAAAAGCTAGTTTAATGTAAATTGTGCCATTGTCAATTGTCATTTGGTACACTAATGGTGTTTCGGGATGGAAATGTGCTGTCCTGACCTGGTCTGGCTTCCACATGACTCCAGACCCACAGGAATATGGCTGATTCTTAACTGCCATCTGGGCAATAAATGCTGATCCATGCATCCCAGGAATGAATTTAAAATAAAACACAGCTCATGGAGTGCTTTAAGGGAACTCTATTACAAATATAGCATCATATTTTCAAAAGGGAATTTTAATAAATGAGCATATGTGCCTCTATGAACATATTGGAAATATGCCGATATGTCCAGATCTTGTAACAGTTGCATTGTCTGGAAATGTTGATTGTCTGCAGTCAATCGGTTTGTGTTTGGGATCACATGCCTGGCACAGAAGGACAGGGAGGTGGTTGGGAAACTAAAACAGACCTGATTGGTCCTCAGTTCTATCTGACCCATTGTGATTTCATGTGAACACACCTCATAGGATCTCAGTTCTGAGCATATTCTTATCAGCTCAGTTGGATGCTATGTACTTTCTGTGGGATCCTGAAAGTGAATTTGTTGTCCCATCCAATTTCGGCAACAAGCAAAGATATCAAGACTTCAGGACCTTAGCACAATGTAAAACTGTTGTCCACATGTTCTACCTATAGTCTGACTTAGTGATACAGTCATAGAGATGTACATCAAGGAAACACAGCCTTCGGTCCAACCCGTCCATGCTGATCAGATATCCCAAGCCAATCCATTCCCATTTTCCAGCACTTGGCCCATATCCCGCCAAACCCTTCCTATTCATATACCCATCCAGATGCCTTTTAAATGTTGTAATTGTACCAGCTTCCACCACTTCCCCTGGCTGCTCATTCCATATACACACACCGTCTGTGTGAAAAAGTTGCCTCTTAGGTCCTTTTTAAATCTTTCCCCTCTCACCCTAAACCTATGCCCTCTAGTTCTAGACTCCCCCGCCCCATGGAAAAGACCTTGTCTATTTACCCTATCCATGCCCCTCATGATTTTATAAACCTATTGAAGGTCACCCCTCAGCCTCCGACGCTCCAGGAAAAACAGCCCCAGCCTGTTCAGCTTCTCTCTATAGCTCAAATCCTCCAACCCTGGCAACATCCTTGTAAATCTTTTCTGAACCCTTTCAAGTTTCACAACGACATTCCTATAGGAAGGAGACCAGATTTGCACATAATATTCCAAAAGTGGTCAAACCAATGTCCTGTACAGCTGCAACATGACATCCCAACTCCGATATTCAATGTCCTGACCAATAAAGGAAAGCATACCAATCGCCTTCTGGGACTGCCATAGTGTTAAGGGTTTAGATGGAGAGGAATTTGTTAAGTGTGCACAAGACAATTTTCTGATTCAGTATGTGGATGTACCTACTAGAGAAGGGGCAAAACTTGACCTACTCTTGGGAAATAAGGCAGAGCAAGTGACTGAGGTGTCAGTGGGAGAGCACTTTGGGGCCAGTGACCATAATTCTATTCGTTTTAAAATTCGTTTAGTGATGGAAAAGGATAGACGAGATCTAAAAGTTGAAGTTCTAAATTAGAGAAAGGCCAATTTTGACGATATTAGGCAAGAACTTTCGAAAGCTGATTGGAGGCAGATGTTCGCAGGTAAAGGGACGGCTGGAAAATGGGAAGTCTTCAGAAATGAGATAACGAGATTCCAAATAAAGTATATTCCTGTCGGGGTGAAAGGGAAGGCTGGTAGGTATAGGGAATGCTGGATGATTAAAGAAATTGAGGGTTTGGTTAAGAAAAAGAAGGAAACATATGTCAGGGAGAGACAGCAGAGAACGAGTGAATCCATAGAAGAGTATAAAGGCAGTAGAAGTATACTCAAAAGAGAAATCAGGAGGGCAAAAAGGGGACATGAGATAGCTTTGTCAAATAGAATTAAGGAGAATCTAAAGAGTTTTTACAAATATATTAAGGACAAAATGGTAACTATGGAGAGAATAGGGCCCCTCAAAGATCAGCAAGGCGGCCTTTGTGTGGAGCCACAGAAAATGGGGGAGATACTAAATGAGTATTTTGCATCAGTATTTACTGTGGAAAAGGATATGGAAGATATAGACTGTAGGGAAATAGATGGTGACATCTTGCAAAATGTCCAGATTACAGAGGAGGAAGTGGTGGATGTCTAGAAATGGGTAAAGGTGGAATAATCCCCAGGACCTGATCAGGTGTACCCGAGATCTCTGTGGGAAGCTAGAGAAGTGATTGCTGGGCCTCTTGCTGAGATATTTGTATCATCGATAGTCACAGGTGAGGTGCTGGAAAACTGGAGGTTGGCTAACGTGGTGCCACTGTTTAAGAAGTGTGGTAAGGACCAGCCAGGGAACTATAGACCAGTGAGCCTGACCTCAGTGGTGGGCAAGTTGTTGGAGGGAATCCTGAGGGACAGGATGTACATGTATTTGGAAAGGCAAGGACCGATTAGGGATAGTTAACATGGCTTTGTGTGTGGGAAATCATGTCTCACAAACTTGATTGATTTATCGAAGAAGTAACAAAGAGGATTGATGAGGGCAGAGCAGTAGATGTGATTTATATGGACTTCAGTAAGGCATTCGACAAGGTTCCCCATGGGAGACTGATTAGCAAGGTTAGATCTCATGGAATACAGGGAGAACTAGCCATTTAGATACAGAACTGGCTCAAAGGTAGAAGACAGAGAGTGGTGGTGGAGGGTTGTTTTTCAGACTGGAGGCCTGTGACCAGTGGAGTGCCACAAGGATCGGTGCTGGGTCTTCTACGTTTTGTCATTTACATAAAGGATTTGGATTCGAGCATAAGAGATACAGTTAGTAAGTTTGCAGATGACACCAAAATTGGAGGTGTCGTGGACAGCGAAGAGGGTTACCTCAGATTACAACAGGACCTTGACCAGGTGGGCCAATGGGCTGAGAAGTGGCAGATGGAGTTTAATTCAGATAAATGCGAGGTGCTGCATTTTGGGAAAGCAAATCTTAGCAGGATTTATACACTTAATGGCAAGGTCCTAGGGAGTGCTGCTGAACAAAGAGACCTTGGAGTGCAGGTTCATAGCTCCTTGAAAGTGGAGTCGCAGGTCGATAGGTTAGTGAAGGCATTTGGTATGCTTTCCTTTATTGGTCAGAGTATTGAGTGCAGGAGTTGGGAGATCATGTTGCAGTTTACAAAATTATGAGGGGCACGGATAGGGTAAATAGGCAAAGTCTTTTCCCTGGGGTCGGGGATTCCAAAAGTAGAGGGCATAAATTTAGGGTGAGAGGGGAAAGATATAAAAGAGACCTAAGGGGCAAATTTTTCACACAGAGGTTGGTATGGAATGAGCTGCCAGAGAAAGTGGTGGAGGTTGGTACAATTGCAACATTTAAGAGGCATTTGAATGGGTATATGAACAAGAAGGATTTGGAAGGATATGGGCCGGGTGCTGGCAGGTGGGACTAGATTGGGTTGGGATATCTGGTTGGCATGGACGGTATGGACCAAGGGGTCTGTTTCCATGCTGTACATCTCTATAACTCTATCCTATCTACCTGCGACTCCACTTTCAAGGAGATATGAACCTGTACTCCAAGGTCTCTTTGTTCAGCAACACTCCCAGGACCTTAGCATTAAGTGTTTAAGACCTGGTAAGATTTGCTTTTTCAATAAGCAGCACCTCGCATTTATCTAAGTTAAACTCCATCTGTGACTTCTCAGCCCATTGGCCAATCTGATCAAGATCCCATTGTAATCTGAGGTAATCTTCTTCACTGTCCATGACACCTCCAATTTTGGTGTCATCTGCAAATTTATTAACTATACCTCTTATGTTTACATCCAAATAATTTACAGAGGAACCTCGATTATCCAGCATTCGATTATCCAAATATCGGATTATCCGTCAAGATTGCAAGGTCCTAATGTTTGGCTAAACTATGTTATCTGGAACTCGATTAACCGAATAAAATACTCCCCGCCCGTGTCCTTCGGATAATTGTGGTTCCTTTGTATATTGTTTCCTGATACTTCAAACATCAGGTCTCATCAGCGTGATAGTGTCCATATTGCACACCGTATCATGTTCATGATAATGATCTAATAACTGCTCATCAGGAATCAATAAAGTTTATTAGTTTATTTAAAACTGTAAAACACATTACAGGTTATGGAACAGACAACTGATCTGTGTGCGTGCAGTTTGTAAATCTACAGAAAATTAACCTCCAAAGTTGCAACATTGTGTATGTACAGCGTATGGAGTTCTTAACGATGAATCCTTTTAGGCACAGAACGCATACAACATAGGTGGGGATGGACAGTTTGTGTTTTCTTGTTCTGTGCTGTCTCAGCCACCAGTTTAAGACCTCAGATATTTAAGGACACCATCTTGCTGTAGCAATTACCAAGACTGACACGCGCAGACATTTTTCAAGGGAAGTGACTTATTTAAACAAGCCATCCTTCATCCCATGCCTTATAGTGACCAGTACAATACTTACAGTTATAATCCAAAAGCAATGAATGCTAAGTTCATTCTCTGCTGGCCTGGTTGATAATTTCTGTATTTGTTGCATCATCACTTGCCCTGTATTGGAACAAAACAAAAGTTGTAAGAAAACCTATGAATTCATAATATTTATTCATCAATTGATGATTGGCTAAAATTCATTTCAAGGTGATTATGAAGTCTGATGCAGTTTCATTTATATATCATGTCTCAGGGAGCACTTCCTACATGTTGTATTAAATATCACAGCCCAATTTAAAAGCAGTAATAATCTAACTCAAATCTCTTCCCTTTTCCTTCCATGAAGTACTTGCCAATGTATACATTCACTTTGAGCTTTTTACCAGCTGGTACACATCTTTGTTTTCATGGCAAAGCCTCAGTGCAAATGCAGGCTATGGCACTGAGCAAAGGGTAGACTCAGGAAAACTCATTTCGAATTTGATCGGAATATAGTGAGTGGTAGTGAGGGGATGAAGGAGAATATCTGTAAATTTCTACTTAAATTGAAATTTGAACAGATTGTGTAGCACTAAATACTGAAACAAATCTTGCCAGGTTTTGGCAATCTCTGGAGGTCCTGGCTGAAGTCTGGAAATCTAGTTCTGAAGGACCCAGAGCTCTTGGTATTTTGCCCAAGCATCTATTAATGATAAAAAGACTTTGACAATGAATAACAGCTGGATATTCCAGGAGCACCAAGGAGTGAGCTCGATTCTGTCTACAACCAAATTCCATACGTATGTAATTCTACCATGGATGGAGAAAAGATCGCTTAATCTGAACTATCAACATTTTTTTCTTCAGAAATGCCCCACACTCACAACCTCCACCCCCAGCCCTCCCAAACGATAACATAAATGCTGTCCCCTCCACACTTCACTTCAGCTCTGAAGAAGTCATCTCGACTTGAAATGTTAGCTTGCTCTCTTTCCATGAATGCTGCCTGACCCGCAGTGATTTCCAGCATTTGCTGTTCCGCCTCAGCACATATCGTGGACTGAGCACAAGCACTTTGCTGTAGTTGATGTAAATTTAGGCTGTAATGAGATGCAATCTTTCCTTATCTTTGTAAAAAGGCTGAGTATTCTAATAATTAAAAATCAGAGTAAATGTGATATGCCAGTGCAGGAGAAAAAAAACTCAAAAAGTGAAGGAAGGGGACCTCCCATTTGGGCAACAACTGCCCAACCCCACACCTCACGCACAGCTCACCATCCTCCTGTCCTGTCCACACTAATACATTCGCCAGAGAGTTCAATGTGCACTTCCTGTCAATAAATGGCCTGACAGCCATACAGTCATAGAGATGTATGGCACAGAAACAGATCCTTCGGTCCAACTCATCTATGCTGACCAGATATCCTAACCTAATCCAGTCCCATTTGCCAGCACTTAGCCCATATCCCTCTAAACTCTTCCTATTCATGGATCCATCCAGATACCTTTTAAATGTTGTAATTGTACCAGCCTCCACCACTTCCTCTGGTGTTCATTCCATACACACACCACCCTCTGTGTGAAAATGTTACCTCTTAGGTCCCTTTTAATTTTTTCCTCTCTCACCCTAAACCTTTGCCCTCTAGTTCTGGATTCCCCCAGTATAGGCAAAAGACCTTGTCTATCACCCAATCCATGCCCCTCATAATGTTGTAAACCTCTATAAGGTCACCCCTCAGCCTCTGACGCTCCACAGAAAACAGCCCCAGCCTGTTCAGCCTCTCCCTATAGCTCAAATTCTCCAACCCTGGCAACATCCTTGTAAATCTTTTCTGAACCCTTTCAAGTTTCACAACATCCTTCCTACAGTAGGGAGACCTGAATTGCACACAATATTCCAAAAATGGCCTAACTGATGTCCTGTACAGCTGCAACATGACCTCCCAACTCCTGTACTCAATGCCCTGACCAATAAAGGAAATCATATCAATTGCCTTCGTCACTATCCTATCTACCTGTAACTTCACTTTCAAAGAACTATGAACTTGCACTCCAAGGTCTCTTTGTTTAGCAACACTCCCCACGACCTTGCCATTTAATGTATAAGCCCTGCTCTGATTTGCTCTTCCAAAACACAGCACCTCACATTTATCTAAATTAAACTCCATCTGCCACTCCTCAACCCACTGGCCCATCTGATCAAGATCCCGTTGTACTCTGAGGTAACCTACTTCACTGTCCACGACACCTCCAATTTTGATGTCATCTGAAAACTTACTAAATAGGCCTCCTATGTTCACATCCATATCATTTATATAAATGACCAAAAGTAGTGGACCCAGCACACCACTGGTCATAGGCCTCCAGTCTGAAAAGCAACCCTCTACTAAAACCCTCTGTCTCCTTTGAGCCAGTTCTGTATTCAAATGGCTAGTTCTCCCTGTTCCATGAGATCTAACCTTGCTAACCAGTCTACCATGAGGAACTTTATTGAATGCCTTACTGAAGTCCTTATAGATCATGACCACTCTGCCCTCATCAATCCTCTTTTTTATTTCTTCAAAAAAACTCAATTAAATTTGTGAGAAATGATTTCCCACGCACAAAGCCATGTTGACTATCCCGAATCAGTCCTTGCCTTTCTAAATGCATGTAAGTCCTGTACCTTAGAATTTCCTCCAACAACTTGCCCACCACTGACATCAGGCTCACCAGTCTATAGTTCCCTGGCTTTTCCTTACCATCTTTCTTAAATAGTGGCACCACGTTAGCCAACCTCCAGTCTTCTGGCACCTCACCTGTGACTATCGATGATACACAAATCTCAGCAAGAAGCCCAGCAATCACTTCCCTAAGGTTCTCATGTACAGCTGATCAGGTCCTGGGGATTTATCCATTTTTGTGCATTTTAAGATATCCAGCATCTCCTCCTTTGTAATATGGACATTTTTCAAGATGTTACCCTCTATTTCCCCGTTGTAATCTTCCATGTCCTTTTCTACAGTAAACACTGATACAAAATACTTGTTAAGTATCTCCCCCATCTCCTGTGGCTCCACACATAGGCTACCTTGCTGATCTTTGAGGGGCCCTATTCTCTCCCTAGTTACACATTTGTCTTTAATGTATTTGTAGAATCCCTTTGGATTCTTCTTAACCCTATTTGCCAAAGCTATCTCATGTCCCTTTTTTGCCCTCCTGATTTCCCTCTTGAGTATACTCCTACTGCCTCTATATACTTTTCAGGATTCACTCGATCTCTGCTGTCTCTCCCTGACATATGCTTCCTTCTTTTTCTTAACCAAAACCTCAATTTCTCTAGTCATCCAGCATTCCCTACATCTACCAGCCTTTCCTTTCACCTTAACAGGAATATACTGACTGGGCTCCTGTTATCTCATATTTGAACGCTTCCCTTTACCCGTAAACATCTACCCCCAGTCAGCTTTTGAAAGTTCTTGCCTAATACCGTCAAAATTAGCCTTCCTCCAATTTAGAATTTCAACTTTTATATCTGATCTATCCTTTTCTATCACTATTTTAAAACTAATAGAATTATGGTCACTGACCCCAATGTTCTCCCCCACTCAGTCACCCGCCCTGCCGTTGGATGGTAGTGGGGCAAGCTGTCTGGGTGTAAGAGGTCTCACCACTGACTTTCACATTCAGCCCTTAATCTCTAAGTAGTTAATATCTATATCCCTTCATGTCTATTTGCTTGTAAAGGACACCACAATTAAGCCCATTTCAGTTCTCTCTTTTTGAAGAACCCAAAGGCTTTGCAGCTGTCAGCAAATGAGATGGGCCAGCCGAATAAGTCTCATCCTATACCATGTGTAATAACCATGCAGCTGATTTAATTCTTAATGTACCGTTGCAGGGAAAGATTTCTGGCCAAATGATACTCCAATAAAAATGGATACCTGGGCTGCATGAAACATTGACACTGAGCATACTTGCTGTTGTCATTGGGACTTCCATCATAAGGCAATAGGCAGTAGTCAGTAAACAGCCCTTACTACAGCGCTATTGGTTCTGTCAAATAGTGGCACTCAGATCCAGAGGATAAATATTCTCCCTGCACGTATTTGCTGCAATTTGTCTCTTTTGAAAGAAGGGCTGGCCAACTCAAAGGTTGGATTTCAATTACCCAGAGAGATGAAAGGAGGTAAGGAGTTGTGATATGGAGAGCAGGTTCAAATCCCAAAAATATTTTGATTTGATTTATTATTGTCACATGTATCTAGGTACAGTGAAAAGTTGTGTTTTGTGTGTAGCACAGGCAAATTATACCATACAAAGTGCATAGGGATAATAGAACAGAGCAAAGAATACAGTGTTACAGCTGAAGTGAAGGTGCACAAAGAACGAGATGAACATTAAATTTAAAATTTGACAGGTCCATTCAGACGTCTAATAGTAGGAAGAAACTGTTCCTAAATTTGTCGGTACATGTGCTTAGCTTTTGTATCTTTTGCCTAATGGAAGAGATTATAACCAGGGTGGGAGCAGTCTTTAATGATGCTGGCTGCCTTCCTGAGGCAGTGAGAAATATGGATGGAGTCAATGGATGGATTGTGTGATGGACTGGGCTGCATTCACAACTCTCTGTAGTTTCTTACGGTCCTGGGCACAGCAGTTGCAACACTAAGCCGTGATGCATCCAGGTGGAACAGTTTCTATGGTGCATCTATAAAACTTGGTAAAGTTGGTAAATACGATGCCGTGCCAGAAAACAGACCCACTCCACTCAGCCTCACAATGTTTGCAGATATTCAATTCAATTTAATTTCACCTTATTGTCCACACAGAAATTTGTCTCAGATACATTGCTTGTTCACTGTCAGAACATTACACATAAATGAATAATAAAATTAAAGCAAAGACAATGATCCCATCACAGAGATATAATTTAATCACAGTTTATATTAAAAAAATTTTTAATGCATTCAAGTAATCAAGCAGTGAGTCCCACCCTCAGACTATACCCTTGTCCATACATCAAACCCCTGGTAAAAGGTCTTATGGAGAAGGGAACAAGCCAGCTAAGGAACATACACAATAATACTATCTCAGCACATTAAAATCATTTTGAGTAGACCCTGAAGTCATGAAAGTCCACTAGTAGGACTGGTTGTAGTTGAGCATGCTACCCTTTCTGGTATCCTGTTTGGTAGTGTCAGAATCACAGAATCCCTACAGTGTGTTAGCAGACCATTCAGCCCATTGAGTCCAAACTAACCCTCCAAAGAGCATAACACTCAGACCGTAACCCTATCTCTGTAACCCTACATTTCCCATAGCTAATCCATGTAAGCTCGCAGGTCCTTGCAGGTAATAGGAAAACCTCAGGCAGTGATAGCACCTGCACCCTTAACACATATTCCCACATTTGAGGAACCTTTTACAAGGGTCTTAATTGATTACCTAAAACAAAAAGTGGGAATTATTATTTGTTGACCATATGGGATGTGTCTACTAGATTTACGGAGGCTATTCCATTACAGTGTATCATGGCTAAAGGTCCATAGAAGAGCTACACAAATATTTTACTAGATATGGACAACCCACTGAAAAACAATCAGATCAAGGGTCACATTTTACATCAAAATTATCCAAAGGAGTTTTTGAATAGCTTAGGGATAAAACAATTCAAATCCACTGCATACTATCCAGAATTGCAAGGAGCATTAAAACTATGGCATCAAACTTTAAAGACCATGTTGAGGGCTTATAATCAAGACTATCCAGAGGATTGGGATAAACAAATTCCATCTTTAGTTTTTGTAATTAGGGATGCATCTAATAAATCAATTAAATTCAATCCATTTGAATTAGGTTTTGTGCATGAGATGAAATTAATTAAGGAGAAATTGGTGAGTTAGAGTTCAGGGAAAACATATTTGGAATACGTGTCAAATTTTAGGGAGAGATTAAATAGAGCGGGTGAGTTGGCTGGACAGTATTTAAAAGTAGCACATCAGGAAGCTGACAAAAAATCAAAAGATTTCAATTTTGCTACTGGAAATAAAGTGTTGGGGTTATTCCCACAGGTAAATGAATTTAAAGGCAAAGTTTAATGGGTCTTATAAAATCTAGAGGAGATTGAGTTGATGTGAATTATTTCCTTAGAATACCAGATAGAAAGAAATCTCACAGTGTGTCACATAAATGTGTTCAAAAGGTATTTTGATAGAGAAGGAAGACAAAAGGAGAGTGTATTACTGGTTACAACACACAATGAAGAACCAAGATTCTTAATTGGACATTCCTCAAATTAAATTGGACAATGAAGAAGTTCTCAAAAATTTGGATAAATTATTGACTTCCCTTCCAGAGGAAATCAAAGTGTTCGGGAAGAATTATTATAATTGCATGTTGGGAATAAGCTGGACAGAACTAAACTAATTATGCATGATGTAGATGTAGGAAATGCTGTTCCAATTAAACAACATCCTTATAAACTTAACCCTCTAAAGCTCAAGAAGAGATTGAAAACATGCTTAGATATGACATAATTGAAGTGAGTTGCAGTGAATGGAGCTCACCCATAGTAATGATGCCAAAAGCCATGTGGTACTCAACAATTATGTAGGGACTATCACAAAGTCAACATAGTTACAAAATCTGACTCATATCCTCTTCCACATATTGAGAAGGTGGTACCAACAACTTTCATTTCTAAATTTGACTTATTCAGAGGATACTGGCAGGTACTTTATCTGAACGAGCAAAGGAAATTTCAGCTTTCACGACTCTGAATGGACAGTAATGGTTGGAAGTCATGCTGTTTGGTATGAAGAATGCACCAACCAAATTTCAAAGACTAACCAATAAAGTAATTTTGGAATTACTCAATTATATGGATCTGGGGATTTTTAGTCACACGTGGAAGGAACATTTGGAGCATCTATCAGAATTGTTCGATCAACTTCAGGAGGTGATTTGGTGATAAACCTAATTAAGAGTGAGTTCATAAAAGCAGAAATCACATTCCTGGGCCGTGTCACTGGGCACGGACAAATGGACTTTTTCCAATTCACTTTGGGTGGGTCATCCACAGTTTATCATGCATAAACATGAGATCATCCAAATGTCTGTCACTTGTGTCTTAACTCACACCCCAAGTCTTGTTCTTCTGTTGCTCCCATATTCACTGACTTTAGTTCCTGGTCAAGCAACACTTTAAAATGACACATGGCTTTAAAATGCTTTTCCTTGTTTTCAAATATTTCCCGAGCCTGAACCTTCCTATCTCTGTAATCTCCCACAGCCACATAATCCCATGACATTTCTGTGCACCCCTAATTCTAACCTCTTACTCCAATGTAGCTAGCCGTACACACAGCTGTGCTATACTTCAGAATTTTCTCCCTCTGCTTCCCCAACTCTCTTTAAGATGCTCCTTAAACCATATCTCACTGACCACACAAACAAGCTTTTTGTAATGAAGTCTTGTTCTGGAAACTCCATGATTTGCCTTGGGATGCTTTATTACATTAAAGGTGATATATATAAACGCAAGTTGTTCTTAAAATTCTACCCACTAGAACACAAACCGGCTATGGTCACTTGGAATTGTTGCTCTATTCTCCTTCAGATTATAATGCTTTTCTTCAATATCCACCTCCATAATATTGTAGCAGTTATGCTACAATAATGGATCAGCAGAAGCTCACAGTGGAACTGCTACTGTTATAATTCTGTTTGAGACATACTGCAATGTTCTTTTAGTAACTTCATGTAATGTGTCTAAATTCTGAGGCCTACTTTCAAAATCATTTTGCAGATGTTCTTCTCTATCTTTGTGACAAATCGTAGTGTCAAAGATGGCTAAGTATTTGCATCACTTTACCTTCCACTTCTTAATGATATTGAAATGGAGGCAAGCTGCCTGTAAAGCCTCACCAGAAACAGTTGGCTTGAGGCTCCTCGGATGCTGCCTGACCTGCTGTGCTTTTCCAGCACCACACTGTCGACTCTGGTGTCCAGCACCTGTAGTCCTCACTTTCTCATAGGAGTATGAATGGGGCCAGGACCTACCCATTGGCCATGCATCTGGGTAAATGCAGAGCATACTCAATCGGGGAGTCAAAGAGACAAACCATTAGGACAATGGATTCTGGTTATGAAAGGAATTGGTCCAGCTATCATCTAATCAGGTCAGTCATGTATCTGAAATATTCCACACCATAACCACACAGGGTGAACTGGAATTGCAGAGAAAGAGGAAAACCCTTTGTGTGTATAAGCACCTGTTTCTTTTTATTTAGAAAAGGCCAAGTAACAGAAATGCTGAAGAAACAGGGTCCCTGCCTGTCTGCCCCTTTCTACCCATACATATTGAACCATGTTATAGTCAAATCAGGAGAGAGAATAGAAGACAGCCATCTCAGCACTCCTCACGTAGCTGTGATGTACACCCTGACAAACATATACAACATTTCTACCTCTTGGACCTTGTGCAAAATAAAAGCCAATTCTTTCTTTGCAAAGGTCCCTGTCACATTATTAGGGTCCTTCAGTACAACTGGCCCCTACAATTGTAAGGTGCAGCAGTCCTTCAGCTGACCTTTCGAGAAATTTTACAACTCGAAAGCAGCAATTTGCAAAACAAATTTACAGCTCCAAATTGAGAGATTGACTTTATCTGGGAGAAGTCACGGGCCTTTCAGAAAGCTTCCCAATACTGTCTCATGTAAGTGGAATTGCCAGGATAATACAGGAACTCCAAAGATGCAAACCATTCATGTGGTAACTGGGGCCAATGGATGTTTGTGATGGGGAGGAATGGCGATGGTCACCAATCATAAAAATATCAGATTGAAGTAATTTCCCTCTACTTGCTCCTCGATTGTGAAAATATGGTGACAGGTAATATTCGCGATAAAGCAACACTGAGTTTTATAGACTGGAAAACATACAGGCAGTAACATTATCTAATATATTATATAAACAACTACATCAGCACAAGCTGTGTATGTTGAGTTTGTTATCTTTGCTGGACCAGCTAAAACAATTTGCCACATGGAGACAGGGGAGCAGAGGACAAGACCTTTCCAGTGCAGCTCCCATCCCCAAGAGGATGTTTTACATGACAGGTTTACTTCCACATACAATATACAGAGGCAATTGTTTACTGTTGTTGGAGTGTTGGATAAGAATCAGATGCAACTTGGAACATCTTTCTGAGAGCAATCAAACTAGTAAGAGAACTAACGAATTTTCCACATACAGTTGGTCCTGCTACAACCTGTGCTTCCTAAATACAAATTGGCTTTAACGTTATTGAAGAATTTATACCATTATTTGTAGAATGAGAACTGCCCTTACCCGTATTGGGTACAATGCGATTCCAGCCCCATCAGTTTAAATGGTGTGGGCTATTGTGCAATTTTCTTATCAGGCAAGGTCGCGTGAGAACGGGACTATCGTGTTATATCAGAACCGACTGTATTGTATCAGATTTTCCTTTTAATGACCTGACAAGACCAAAGGACAACTCAGGATGGGCAATACTGCTAGCCCTCAACATTCTCCACATCCCATGGGTGAATAAAAACAAAAATGTTTGTGCTACACTTTACCAAAGGTCACCTTGATGCCTATTCTAGACTTCTAATCATAAAATGGCCTATTCTCAACATCAGCTTCCATGTCATATGATTGATTTGTGTCATCACAGTCCCTTCAGGCTGAAGGAGAAAGTAACTACCAGGCTTCTTAAATCCATTGGAGTTAGTAATCACCCCAGTCGCTGCTAAAGGTTTTCACTGTGTATTCATTCACTAAGAAAAGATTTTGTTATTTTACATGAATCAAACTGTGGTAGAAATTGTAAAGCTGAACTTGGCACTTCAATGACCTTTTATTACATCATTTATTCCTGTTTAAAGGAATGTGATATTCAGTGTGTGTGTGTATATAAAAGGAATAAAATTAAGAGAGGGTGAGATCAGTACATGGAGATAGGGAATGGTTCTTGGAGACCTGGGACAGCACATGGAGGTAGGGAACAGTACAGGGTGAGAGGAGACAGTGCAGAGGGAGGGGTGACAGTGCAGGGAGAGAGGGAACAGTACAGGGAGAGAGGAGACAGTGCAGAGGGAGGGGTGACAGTGCAGGGAGAGAGGGAACAGTACAGGGAGAGAGGAGACAGTGCAGAGGGAGGGGTGACAGTGCAGGGAGAGAGGGAACAGTACAGGGAGAGAGGAGACAGTGCAGAGGGAGGGGTGACAGTGCAGGGAGAGAGGGAACAGTACAGGGTGATGGAGATAGTACAGGAGTGGAAATGGCACTGCAGGTAGAGGGGGCAGTACATGGAGTAAGGGGACAGGTAATGGAGAAGGAAACAGTACAGGAATAGAGATGATGTTACAGATAGAGAGGACAGTACATGGAGATAGGGACAGTGCAGGGAGAGAGGGGATAGCATAGAGACAGGGTAAGATCGACATAGGGACACTGTAAAACGGTGCAGGGAGAGACGATCAGGCCAAGGAAAGAGGAGACATTACAGGGAGAGAGGAGACAGTGCAGAGGGAGGGGTGACAGTGCAGGGAGAGAGGGGATAGCATAGAGACAGGGTAAGATCGACATAGGGACACTGTAAAACGGTGCAGGGAGAGACGATCAGGCCAAGGAAAGAGGAGACATTACAGGGAGAGAGGAGACAGTGCAGAGGGAGGGGTGACAGTGCAGGGAGAGAGGGAACAGTACAGGGAGAGAGGAGACAGCACAGGGAGAGAGGAGTCAACACTGGGAAGAGGGGACATGGCAAGGAGAGAAGAGACAGGACAGGGAGTGAGTAGACTGTGTAGGGAAAGAGGGGCAATAGCAGAGGGAGAGGAAACTGCACACAGAGAGAAGGGAAACAAGAAGGAAAGAGGGGACATCTCAGGGGGAAAGAGGGAGAGAAGGGATAATGCAGGGAGAGAGAGGCAGCACTGGCAAAGAGAGGGCACAATTGTGAGGGAGGGGACCCAGCAGCAAGAGTGAACATCACAGGAAGGATGAACAGCATCTGAAAAATAGTTACAGTGGGAGGCTAGGAGAGGGGATGCAATGTGGGAAGAAAGGGGACAACATAGAGAGAGGAAATAGCCAATTCATTGACAAAACTTTCTTTTAAGTTCAAAATTGTGGAAAAGAAACACAAATTCCAGCTGGAGTCCAGTATTTTACCCATTTCATTTGCTTATATTAAAAGATCATAGGCTATAGATGGAAAACAGACTTGGATTCTGATGTCACACTAGCCCCATGACATTATGTCTTTTCATTTTTTCTTAATAATAATTGTGCTAATAAATTGTTAAACATGATCAGTTCTATCCATGAAACATAGAGAGCTTCCCAGTCAGGGACATACTAATATTTAATTGAGGTTCAGTCACACAGCAGCAGCAGTCTCTTGGAGAAACTGTGAAGATGTTCTACCATTAATCCACCACAGACAATCTATTTTCTGTCAGTTAACAAAGGATACATTTAGATCAATAAATCTTCAAAACGATTATAGGCATCAAATACATCAAGTTTTATGGCCTTGTATCATTTTAGTGTTCAGGCTCAAAATACAAGTGGTTTTAGCAGAATCACAGCTTACAACATCACCAGAGAAATGTAAGACGGCAAAAGAAATATAGTCAGATCTGAGATGAGATTTGAAGATATTGTCCAATTGTGTTTCTGTTTTGATTGATTAAATATTGAAAATAAATGATTAAATAAGTACTTAAAAACTTATTTACAAACTACTAGTGATATGCTGGTGATACAGTTTATGAAAGAATAGACTTGTGTGAGTTCTTGCATTATTAACATTTGTGATCTTGCTATTTCATAGTGCCCCTTTTTTATAACTGTAGTGGAAGATATTATGGTTCAGTCTGTCAAGACATAATAGCAAGATCTTCATTTCACAATTTGGTGATGAAATGTTGCAGTGTTGGATTGAGGAGCAGGTTGACAACATGCAGTCACATGTGTGATGAGTTGAACACCATTCCCAGCTGGCAATGCCATTGGTATTAAACTGTGAACACTAACTTAATAGTACAGGGGCAAGAAGTCCTGTCATTTGTGCTTACAGTTATCATCGTCTATGATGCTCTCAATGGTCTGAACTTGACAGCTCGATGCGAAAGCACTGTGGGGATACCAAGACACTGCTAACTTCAGCTGTTTACAGGAGACACCTGTGTATGTGATATGATTATAACAAACCTATTCTAAGGAAACAGAAGATACAGACAAAGCAAGAAAGAATAAAGTAAATGTTAGTGATCTAACATTCATGTTCGGTGCTATGCTGAGTATTCCCATGTTTCCATAATTCAAAATATGAAAAAAATGCCAACTTAGCTTATCCAGCTCTTGCTAAGAACCACACTCTGTAAATGACTTAATCAAAGTTGGACACTGTAAAATATTTCAATAGATTAATAATTGACCATGAGTTAGAGTTGGGATCATTTTCAAATTCTAGGCCAATGTAAACTAACATGGGTCAGCATAGACAGGGAAACTTTTCACTTATTTTTGGTTCTTCATCATTTCCTATTCTTTAAAACAGTATGGTCGATCAAACCAATACAACACAAGGATCCAGATTGTCCAACATTCTCAGAACTAGAATCGTAATAAAGAAGGGGCTCGAGTGAGAGATCAATATGTTTTTTAAAAATTCATCTTTCTTGACAGGATTATGGAACTCATAAATCTACATTGGATTATTGAATTTGTTCTGGTGATCTCCAGCTGAATTTATAACAGGTATTTTGGAGACCCCCTGTGAAAATTCGGGGACAATGTACTAAAAGAAAATAAATGTGTCTATCAGGTAATAAAAAGAGAATGACTGAGAAAATTAGGATGATATTTTTGGTAGGGACTATCAAGAGAACTATAAATTTCGGGGGTTAGAAATTAAGTTGCTAATAACTAATGGTGAGGCAGCTCTATTTTCTTTCATCAAGTAGTAAACTTCATTGTATATTTTGAATAAATCTTAAGATTTAAAACTGTCATTTCTTTAGGATTACCCACGCATAAAATTCAGCTGTTTTCATTCAACATCTTGTCCACTTAAATCTGCAATGTGATAGGATGATGATTTTCATTGATATAAAGGGCTAAAATGATAGTTTAAGTAACATTGTTACATTTATACAAATAGAACAAAAATCCAAGATTCCAATTATAACATACCTCGAGTGTTGAATCAAATATAAACTTGCCAATCTCACCTGTTTTGTCGTACCGCTGGAAATTTGTCAAGTTTTGGCGATAGGTACATATTGCCATGAATCAGTATTGCAATATGTGTTTTTCTATAATAAGTGGCAGGAGCAAGAGTAATTTTATATCATCTTCATTGGCTTATAGATAACACAATACTTTGGTGAAAAGGCAAATTAATTTATGATTGAAATGATTCTATGCAGAAGAGGGAATAAAATGCTAAATATAGATGTAAGAGAAAGTGAGGACTGCAGATATTGGAGATCAGAGTTGAGAGTGTGGTGCTGGAAAAGCGCAGCAGGTCAGGCAGCATCTGAGGAGCAGGAGAATCGACTAAGTATAGATGTAGACTAATTTGTTTACACTGATGCAATATTTTCCTCACTTATTCCAAGTTCCCCATGGGATCAGATTGCTTTTGCTGCAGGACACAAATTAACCAGTATCAATATTTCTTCGGCTGTAAAAAGCAAATGCCAGAAATTTATTGTTGATTTGCAATCCATAGCCCATTAATGATGCTAACCCAAAAGCAGCATTAAGAACTGAAGGAAATTTACAAAGGTCTTACGAAATTGACCCCAGGTTTCCCATACTGTGAGTTGTGGTAACCCTGTGCTAGTTAATCATGAGCTGTCCTCTACAGATTTGGAGCACAAATGTTTCATGGATCAGAGAATAATTTGTATATCCATTGGAGCACATAATGCCAATTTTGAGCATAATGGCAGTAGTGTGAAGGGAGCAGTTGTTAATTAAAGCAAAGCCTTCAGTAAGCCAATTCCGGCAAAAGGGAAGAGCAGGTCAACAGGAGAGTATTTGCAGTACTCTGTTTCCTATCAACGGGATGGCTCGTGTATTTTGTTCCACATTTCAAGATTACCCAACATTTGTCAGGTCTGATATTAACAACTAAAAGAAGGATTAGGTCAAAACTCTTATCATTTTGTCACATCCAGCCATGAACGCTGGTGAACTGTTAAACAATAAGTGAGAGGAGGCAGCTCTGTGAATATCTGTAACCTGGCTGACAGTGAAGTTCAGCTTGTTGGTCCAAAAGCCCAGGCTCAATGATTTTCTCCCACAGATACCAGTCTGTAACCCAATTCGATCTGCTTCATGTAATGTCAAACTGAACCTCCTGGATATAGCAGCGTCTGTGTTCCACATCCCTCCTGGCTTGTAGCACAAAGATTTGCCTCCAGAACCAGCCAAGCGCCTGGCCAAACTGTTCCAAGTACAAATGTGGTATTGGCATCTACTCAACAATGTGGAAAAAATATCCCTCCTATGTTCCATCCTCTAAAAACAGGATCAGCCTAATTATCACCCTATTTGTCTATTTGCAAATATTTGGTGGATGGTATTGGTGACAGTACTAACAAGAAGCACTGACCATGATCAGCTCATTGATGCCCAAATTGGTTGTGGCTTGTGTAAAAGCATTTAGTCACCTGACAAGTGGCTGATTTGATTAGATTCCCTACAGTGTGGAAACAGTTCCTTTGGTGCAACTCGTTCATACACTGATCCTTCAAAGAGTAACTCATTTTCCCTCCATTTACCCTGACCAATGCACCTAACACTATGGGCAATTTAGCATGGCCAATTCATCTGACCTGCACATCTTTTGGAATGTGGGAGGGAACAGGAGGACCCGGAGGAAACCCACACAGACAGAGGGAGAACGTGCAAATTTCACACAGACAGTTGCCCCAGGCAGGATACAAACCAGAGTCCTTGGTGCTGTGAGGCAGCAGTGTTAACCACTGAGCCACTGTGCCACTCAAAATGATGTTACAACTGACCCAGCCTTTTTACCAAGTTTCTCTTCTTATTAGTGTAGTATGTATACATTCAACAGCCCCGTTGGTTTGAGCATTACACTGCTTGTTGTGACTGAATGGATCATGGGAGAGGGTGTGGAGATTAATATCAGAAAGTGGTGGGGGTGAGATAGTTATAAAGGGGTCTGAAGCATTCCTGATTCCCTGAGTTACCAAACTCTTTGGTCTAGCTCTACACAAACATTTATTTAGTTGGAAATCACAGCTTTATTTAAAATGCAGTTGATTAAGTATTTGATGAAATGTATGTAAACAGATTGGACAAAGGCATTATATGGTATTCAGTTCCACTTGCAAAGCTACTGGCAGGTACTGACATCGAGTCATAGAGATGTACAGCATGGAAACAGACCCTTCAATCCAACCCGTCCATGCCGACCAGATATCCCAACCCAATCTAGTCACACCTGCCAGCACCCGGCCCATATCCCTCCAAACCTTCCTATTCATATAGCCATCCAAATGCCTCTTAAATGTTGCAATTGTACCAGCCTGCACCACATCCTCTGGCAGCTCATTCCATACACGTACCACCCTCTGCGTGAAAATGTTGCCCCTTAGGTCTCTTTTATATCTTTCCCCTCTCGCCCTAAATCTAAGGCCTCTCGCTCTGGACTACCCAACCCCAGGGAAAAGACTTTGTCTATGTACCCAATCCTTCCCCCTCATAATTTTGTAAATCTCTATAAGATCACCCCTCAGCCTCCAACGCTCCAGGGAAAACAGCCCCAGCCTGTTCAGCCTCTCCCTATAGCTCAAATCCTCCAACCCTGGCAACATCCTTGTAAATCTTTTCTGAACCCTTTCAAGTTTCACAACATCTTTCCGATAGGAAGGAGACCAGAATTGCATGCAATATTCCAACAGTGGCCTAACCAATGTCCTGTACAGCCACAACATGACCTCCCAACTCCTGTACTCAATACTCTGACAATAAAGGAAAGCATACCAAACACCTTCGTCACTATCCTATCTACCTGCAACTCCACTTTCAAGGAGCTATGAACCTGCACTTCAAGGTCTCTTTGTTCAGCAACACTCCCTAGGACTTTACCATTAAATGTATCAGTTCTGCTAAGATTTGCTTTCCCAAAATGCAGCACCTCGCATTTATCTGCATTAAACTCCTTCTGCCATTTCTCAGCCCATTGGCCCATCTGGTCCTGTTGTAATCTGAGGTAACCCTCTTTGCTGTCCACTACACCTCCAATTTTGGTGTCATCTGCAAACTTACCAACTGTATCTCTTATGCTCGCATCTAAATCATTTATGTAAATGACAAAACGTAGAGGACCCAGCACCGATCCTTGTGGCACTCCACTGGTCACAGGCCTCCAGTCTGAAAAACAACCCTCCAACACCACCCTCTGTCTTCTACCTTTGAGCGAGTTCGGTATCCAAATGGCTAGTTCTCCCTGCATTCCATGAGATCTAACCTTGCTAAACAGTCTCCTATGGGGAACCTTGTCGAATGCCTTACTGAAGTCCATATAGATCACATCTACTGCTC
The DNA here is from genome assembly GCF_037043375.1 of Chiloscyllium plagiosum. Taxonomy (NCBI): domain Eukaryota; kingdom Metazoa; phylum Chordata; class Chondrichthyes; order Orectolobiformes; family Hemiscylliidae; genus Chiloscyllium; species Chiloscyllium plagiosum. The sequence continues at coordinate 1,392,793 of NW_028270143.1, forward strand.
TGCCCTCATCAATCTTCTCTGTTACTTCTTCGATAAATCAATCAAGTTTGTGAGACATGATTTTCCACGCACAAAGCCATGTTGACTATCCCGAATCAGTCCTTGCCTTTCCAAATACATGTACGTCCTGTCCCTCAGGATTCCCTCCAACAACTTGCCCATCACCAAGGTCAGGCTCACCAGTCTATAGTTCCCTGGCTTGTTTTTACCACCCTTCTTAAACAGTGGCACCACGTTTGCCAACCTCCAGTTTTCCAGTACCACATCTGTGACTATCGATGATACAAATATCTCAGCAAGACGCCCGGCAATCACTTCTCTAGCTTCCCACAGAGTTCTCGGGTACACCTGATCAGGTCCTGGGGATTTATCCACCTTTAACCGTTTCAAGACATCCACCACTTTTTCCTCTATAATCTGGATATTTTGCAAGATGTCACCATCTATTTCCCTACAATCTATATCTTCCATATCCTTTTCCACAGTAATTACTGATGCAAAATACTCATTTAGTATCTCCCCCATTTTCTGTGGCTCCACACAAAGGTCACCTTGCTGATTTTTGAGGGGCCCTATTCTCTCCCTAGTTACCCTTTTGTCCTTAATGTATTTGTAAAAATCCTTTGGATTCTCCTTAATTATATTTACCAAAGCTATCTCATGTCCCCGTTTTGCCCTCCTGATTTCCCTCTTAAGTATACTCCTACGCCTTTATACTCTTCTAAGGATTCACTCGATCTATCCTGTCTATACCTGACATATGCTTCCTTCCTTTTCTTAACCAAACCCTCAATTTTTTTAGTCATCCAGCATTCCCTATACCTTCCAGCCTTCCCTTTCACCCTGATAGGAATATACTTTCTCTGGATTCTTGTAATCTCATTTCTGAAGGCTTCCCATTTTCCAGCCGTCCCTTTACCTGCGAACATCTGCCTCCAATCAGCTTTTGAAAGTTCTTGCCTAATACCGTCAAAATTGGCCTTTCTCCAATTTAGAACTTCAACTTTTAGATCTGGTCTATCCTTTTCCATCACTATTTTAAAACAAGTAGAATTATGGTCGCTGGCCCCAAACTGCTCCCCCACTGACACCTCACTCACCTGCCCTGCCTTATTTCCCAAGAGTAGGTCAAGTTTTGCACCTTTTCTAATAGATACATCCACATACTGAATCAGTAAATTGTCTTGTATGCACTTAAGAAATTCCTCTCCATCTCAACCTTTGACACTATGGCAGTCCCAGTCGATGTTTGAAAATCCCCTACCATAACTACCCTATGGTACAGATAGCTGAGATCTCCTTACAAGTTTGTTTCTCAATTTCCCTCTAACTATTAGGGAATCTATAATACAATCCCAATAAGGTGATCATCCTTTTCTTAGTTCCACCCAAATAACTTCCCTGGATGTATTTCCGGGAATATCCTCCCTCCACACAGCTGTAATGCTATCCCTTATCAAAAATGCCACTCCCCCTCCTCTCTTGCCTCCCTTTATATCCTTTCTGTAGCATTTGTATCCTGGAACATTAAGCTGCCAGTCCTGCCCATCCCTGAGCCATGTTTCTGTAATTGCTATGATATCCCAGTCCCATGTTCCTAACCATGCCCTGAGTCCATCTGCCTTCCCTGTTACGCCCCTTGCATTGAAATAAATGCAGTTTAATTTATTAGTCCTACCTTGTCCCTGCCTGTCCTGACTGTTTCACTCACTTCTGTTCTCAGCTGTACCAGTCTCAGATTGATCTCTTTCCTCACTATCTCCCTGGGTCCCACACCCCCCATCTTACTAGTTTAAATCCTCCCAAAAAGTTCTAGCAAATTTCCCTGCCAGTATAATAGTCCCCCTCCAATTGAGGTGCAATCCGTCCTTCTTGTACAGGTCACTTCTACCCCAAAAGAAATTCCAATGATCCAAAAATGTGAATCTTTCTCCCTTACACCAGCTTCTCAGCCATGCATTCATCTGCTCTATCCTCCTATTCCTGCCCTCACTAGCTCGTAGCACTGGGAATAATCCAGATATTACTACTCTTGAGGACCTTTTTAAATTTCTGCCTAACTCTCTGTAATCTCCCTTCAGAATCTCAACCTTTTCCTTTTCTATGTCATTGGTTCCAATATGGACAATGATCTCTTGCTGGCCCCTCTCCCCCTTGAGAACATTCTGCACCCTCTCTGAGACATCCTTGATCCTGGCACCAGGGAAGCAACACCATTTTGCTTTTTCTATGCTGGCCACAGAAACATCTGTCTGTACCTCTGACTACAGAATCCCCAACACAATTGATGTCTTGGAAGCCGATGTACCCCTTGTTGCTTTAGAGCCAGTCTCAATACCAGAAACCTGGCTGCTTGTGCTAAGTTCCCCTGAGAATCCATCACCCCCTACATTTTCCAAAACAGCATACCTGTTTGAAATGGGTATATCCACAAAAGACTCCTGCCCTAGGTGCCTACCTCTCTTACCCTTCCTGGAGTTAACCCATCTTTGCGACTGTATTTGAGACTTTCCCCCTTCCTATAACTGCCATCCAGCACATACTGTTGCTGTTGCAAATTCCTCATCGCTTCTATCCGTCTCTCCAACTGATCCATTCAATCTGATAAGATTCACATCCAACACTGCCACATTTATGGCAGATATAATCCGCAGTAACGTTTAAACTCTCTTTAAACTCCCACATCTGACAAGAAGTACATATCACTGCAAAGGCCACTTTTGCTCCTTCACAATCTCCAGACCCAGAAAATAACACCGTCTTATTCCTCTACAAACACTGCCCCAGGTTAAATTAATAGCTGTGGCTTATATTTTAACTTTAATCAAGAGACTTATTTCCAAAAACATATAATCAAGAAAGAACCCACTGTTCTCACTAATACAGCCTTTCTCTAGGACAGACTTAGAACAACAATTAACTTATCAGATTCTGTGCTGTGAACTTCACCCAACATTTCCTCCAAGATTAGTTGTGAATTTCTCTTTGTTAATTTTCCCAGATGCACTCCGATGTCCAGCGATACACGAATTCAAACAGCAAAGTCAGTAACTGTGCTAGTTCTCTCTCTCTCTCTCTCTCTCCTGCACTGACCTCACCATGTGCTTCCTTTGTCTGCTCTTCTTCCTTTTAAAACTGCTGTTGTGTTGATTTTTTTTTCCAAAGTTCCAAAACAATGCAACAGCACATAAAACAGTAATTGCCACTCCTGGAATTTGAGGAAATCACCTCCAACACCTAAAATAACTCAAAAAAAGGAGCAGCCCTTAACAGCCAGAATTTTTTCCCGTCCTCCATCTTGGATTACCCAATTAAATGATTGGATAAATAGCCTCAAGCTCTCCTCCAGCTTCCATGATTCAAGTATATTGCTGGAAGGTGTTGTTGTGAAGGCTTTGGATATGCTTTGGATCCATTTTGCAAGTACAATCTTGCCAGTTTGCTGAGAAAGAATGTTTCAGTTATAGCCACAAGGGCTTCTCTCCTTCCAGACTCTTCCTCTGTCAATTATGCAGAAGAAACTGCAGATAAAAGACAAGTCATACCCTGATAGTTATCTGCTGTTCCTACATTTCAGCCACATAGCTTCTGCAGAAGACCAGAAGTGGTGCATCCCAGGATATGAAAGAAAGGAGCGATCGAGCTTACGGGTGCACTGGGAGTGCTCTTCAAAGATTATGATTCATGGATTTTGGAAAAGACCCAAAGGACTGGAAAACTGCCAATGTAACACCGTTACTTAAAAACAGAGGGACAAAAACAAATAAACATAGGAGAAAATTTTGGGAAAATATTGTAATCTATTAAAAAGAATGTAACAACACAGCTTTTAGAAATACTTAATATAATCACTTAGAGTTAGCAATGACTTCATGAAGGGGAAATCATGCCAGACAAATTTACTAGAATTCTTTGAGGAGTTAACAAGCAGGACAGGTAAAGGGCAAGAGGCAGCAACATATTTGGAATTTCGAAGGCATTTGATGAGGTACTTCACATTTGGCTACTTTATTTATTGGAGATAGCATATTACTATTGTTAGAGAATTGGCTAAATAATAGAAGATGGAAAGTCAGGATAAGAAGGACATTTTCATGATGGCCATCTGTGCCTATTGGAGTCCTACAGGTATCAGTGCTGGACCATATTTATTTACAATATGTATCAATGACTTGGATGAGGAAAGTTAATGTGACTATAGATAAGTTTGCAGATGACTCAAAAATAGATGGAAAAGTGAGTGGTTATGATGATACAAGGAGACTACAGATGGATTAAGACAGAAGAAAGGGGCATCAGCTTAAGTTTGAGGTGAGAACGAATTTCTTCTGTGGAGGGTTGTAAGTGTTTGGAACCCCTTGCCACAGAGTGCTGTGGGGGTAGAGTCTTGTGTCTATTTAAGGCTGAGATAGACACTTGATCAACACGGAAATCTACGGGTTACAGAGAAATGCAGGAAAGTGGACGTGAGGAATGTTAGGTCAGCTATGATCCTCTTGAAGGGCAGATCAGGCTCAAAGAGTCAAACAGCCCACATCTGTTCCTATTTCTTATGGTCTTATGGCCAAGTGAGTGGGCAAGAACTTGGCAGGTTGGATGTAATGTGAGAAAATGTGAGGTTGGCAGGAAGAATAGTGGAGCTGAATCTCTGTAGAAACTATGGAGTGGAAGGATTTGGGAATTCTTATCCACAATTCACAAAAAGCTGACATCCAAGTTTAGTGGGTAAAAGGAAGGCAAATGGAATCTATGCTTTTAATTTAAAGGGAATGGCATATAAAAGTAAAGAGGTTTTGCTAAAATCATGCAAGGCAATAGTCATACTACAGCTGGAATACTGTGAACAGGTTTGGGTCCCTTATCTAAGAAAGATATAGTGACATTGGAGACAGTCCAGAGGAGGTTCACTAAGCTGATACCAGTTTGGGAAGGATTCTGTCAGGGTAGACATTGAGTAGATCGGGTCTTCTCTTGTTGGAATATAGAAGGAAACTTTATTGAAACATATAAGATGCTTGATTTGGAGGTGCTGGTGTTAGACTAAGTTAAAAAGTGTACAAAGGTAAAAATCACACAATACCACGTTATAGTCCAACAGGTTTACTTGGAAGCACTAACTTTCGAAATGCTGCTCCTCAACCACCTGATGAAGGAGCAGCGCTCCAAAAGCTAGTGCTTCCAAATAAACCTGTTGGACTATAACCAGGTATTGTGTGTTTTTTTTTAACTTTATACGATTCTTAGGGAGATTGACAGAGTAGATGCAGAAAAGTTGTTTCCCCTTGTATGAGAGTCTTGGACCAGAGTGCATCATCTCAAAATGAAGGGTCGCACATTTAAGACAAAGATAAGGAGGAATTTCTTCTTCAGAGTGTAGTGTATTTATGGAAATCTTTACAACAGAGGGCTGGTGAGGCTCAGTCATTACGTATATTCAAGGCTGAGATAGATTATTAGCTCAGTAAAGGAATCAAGGGTTATGTGGAAAAAACAGGAAAGTGGTGCTGAGGATTATCCAATCAGCTACAATATAATTGAATAGCAAAACCAACTTGATGGGTTTAATGCTTTACTTTTGTTGCTATGTCTTATGGTCTGAATATTCATATCAGTTCCTATTCTGTTCAAATTGCACCATTATGAGATCACACAGAGGGTGGTATGTGTATGGAATGAGCTGCCAGAGGAAGTGGTGGAGGCTAGTACAATTACAACATTTAAAAGGCATCTGGATGGGTATATGAATAGGAAGGGTTTGGAGGAATATGGACTGGGTGCTGGCAAGTGGGACTAGATTGGGTTGGGATATCTGTTTGGCATGGACGATTTGGACCGAAGGGTCTGTTTCCTTGCTGTACATCTCTATGACTCTATTCTTGAGTTTTATTCCATTCATATTGAACTCATCCACTATAACATTATACAGCATGGACCTCAATGCTTCAAGATCACTGTTGAGATGTTTTAACTTTGGGTTCACTGCATATGTGCCTAAGGTCTTCTTTGTCAAGGGTTCATGACTGTGTGTATGGCTCAGTGTGTATCATAGAGCAGTCCCTGCTTCATGACAGTATACAACTGGCTCGCAGAATCTACAAGTGCAACAGATCTGCAGAAAGATGCTTACTTGTGCTTATAAAGCCTGGCTGTCTTCAAGAGGATAGAATCATTGGATATTAAGGAAACAAATTTGAAAATGACAAGTTGGGATATGGAATTAATTAAATCTGGTAATTTATGACTGACAACAGATAATGTAACTGTGACAAATTGTAGGATCGTCACCAAAAAAAAATCCAATAAGACATATTTCCCAGGTCTGGCCCTGTATATAACTCCAATTCTATGCAGTACAGTTGACTCCTAATGCCTGAAGGCAGGAAAGAATGCACAGTCAAGTGTAATCCTACAAGCGTATTCCTCCAGAAAAAAAAATCCAGTGGAGCAAAATTCAGCCGAATGTCTTCCAGCATGCTTTACCTCAGGTCATTCTAACAGCTATTTGACATTTGTCTGTCACTGCTGTTAGAAATAAAAGCCTCAGGACAGTTCGGGTAAAACACACATCAAAGAGGAGATGAACCTGACATGCCCATGACACCTATTTTAATTAGTTTTATTATATAAAGTTGATGTTAATTTTTTTGTATTTCATTATTTTTAGCTGTAATTCATTTCCAAGGTTTCTGAAGATTCCTTTGAATATTTATGTTGATTTCAGTATTTATTAAAGCTGCCATCAGTTGCAGAGACTTGCAGCCAGTCAGTATACTGTTAAGACACATGGAATGTCAGTATGCCTTTAAGAGACATGCCCATGACACCATCATTATATCACAGCATGTGAACTTCGGGTATAAAGGTCTCAGCTCCATCTTAACTCAGATCACTAGAGTATATAACACTGATGCAAGAATATTGCTCTTTGTAATCAAATTGTTCACTGTGAGCCCAAACACAAATGCGCCCGTAAATATTATATTTATATGTATATATAAGCTGTAATAAACATCTGTTAGATAACTCAAGTCGTAGATTCTTACATAATGAGGGAAAACATAAACATTTCCATATGAGTGTAAGCATTACCAACAGGTAAAGATTGGAAACAAAACACGCATCATCAAACAGAAAGACTGCTTAGTTGTAGTTGTATGAAATTATTGAGTTGTTAGACCTGCAATGATCCATGAAATTGAAGAGGATTCCACACTAATCCTGACAGGTGCCTTGGAGATAGCAGAAAGACCTTGAGAAGTCAGAAGGTGAAGTCATTTGTCACAGAATACCCTGCCTCTGCCCTTATAACCCCTAAATGTGGCTTGTCCAGTTCAGTTTCTGGTCAATGATGATAACCCCATGCCCAGTGATGGTCATGCAGTTGCACATCAAGAAACAGTGGCTTGACTTTCTCTTGTTGGAGATAATCGTTTCCTGGCACTTGTGTTGCACAAGTGTTAATTACCACCTGTAAGTCTAAGCCTAGATGTTGTTCAGGTCTTGCTTCATGTGGACATGTTCTGATTTGTATGAAATAGAACCAAACACTGTGTAACCATGAGCAGATAATTCACTCTGGCCTTATGATGAGGTAAGGGCACTAATGAAACAATTGTCATACTTGAGTTTAGGATTACCATCTAACCATCACTACATAAAAAAACTGACTGACAGCAAACCTGATAACTTCCATGCTGTGAAAGCTTGACTAGTGCTCTGCAGCTGACACTTGGGGAAAAGGGACTGGAACTGGAACGTCCTTGTCTTTGTGGACTGTGACTGGAGGAACTTTCTATGTTATGAGCTTCAGATGACTGTCCTTATTCCATTGCTGCCACAGTCATTTCCTTCATAGGCCTGCATCAGGATTGTCATCAATCTCTTTCAGCCGGGGCCAAAAGAGTTGTGTTCTCTGTTGTATACAGGAAAAGTGTGCAGCAAGCATATTCTAATTTGACTTATTTACGTTATTGGATTGTTCGTTGCTTCTATTCTGGTCATACAGTTGTGCCAGCACAGGGAAATGCAATGTCTACACTCAATCATACTGGGGGAAGTAAGTTTAAATCTGTAAAGACTGCCAAACTTTGAAGCAAATAGTCTTATTTACATCTATTTAGGGGCAGGTTGCAAGAGCCAAGTATAACACAACACTGGAAACAAAACAACATGTGTTTTGAACAACAAATGGCAGCTCTTCCTCCAGGGAGAATTTAAGTAGTTCAGCTTTTATCTGAGTGTAGCAGTGGTGAAGACTTGAATTGTCAGACCTGCCTTTAAAGCTTTTGCTCTTCATTTTCTCAATGGTTGTTGATTCTTGAATCAGAAAAATAAAAATCTAAAGGATTGAACCCTGCATGTGAGCACCTTCCTTCAACCCTGACCCGACCAGTGACAGGAATGCACCATCGTTATGAGTACTCTGGGTCCTGGGACAACCAGTGCTGCATAGCTTCCTCTTCTGCTCCTACTATGGAGTGTGGTTGTGAAGTAGGAACTCTACATTCTACTTTTAGCTTCCTCATTCTCATGGGCAGCTGTTTTGCTGACATGAGAGGGAGGCACAATATAATACTCAGGATTGCTATAATTTTAAACTGCTTTCTAGGACAGTGAATGAACTGCAGGTGAATTGCAAATTGAAACCAAATGGATGGCATGACTGAATCAGTGAAAGTATGATCACTGCCATTGTCCCGAGCAAAGCCTCAACATCCCCAATTTTACCCTGCCCTCCCCCCACCGAAGAGAAATAATCAGTATCTCATCCCATCCACTTTGCAAATGATGACAACCATTTTCATAGAATCATAAGAACCCTACAGTACAGAGGGAGACCATTGGGCTCATCAAGTCCACTGCAACCCTCCGAAGAGCATTTCACCCCATCCCTGTAAGCCTGCATTTCCTATGGTTAATCCACCTAGCCAGTACATCCCTGAACACTATGGGCAATTTAGTGTGGCCAATCCATCCTAACTTGCACATCTTTGGAGTGTCGATGGAAACCAGAGCACCCGGGGGAAACCCATAGGAAGCATATGCAAACTCCATGTACAGAGGAACCTGGATTATCCAGCATTCGATTATTTGATTATCGGATTATTCAGCACGATTGCAATGTCCCACTGCTCGGCTAAACTATGTTATCCAGCATTCGAAAATCTGGAATTTGATTAACCAAACGAAATGCTCCCTGCCCATGTCCTTCGGATAATCAAGGTTCCTCTGTAACTGGTTGCCCAAGGGTGGAATCCAGCCCAGGTCTCTGGCGCTATGAGGCAGCAGTGCTAACCACTGAGCCACCATGCCACCCCAATGTGTGAAGTTAGTGTGCAGCTGAATTTTGATCAGACATGACAAGGTTCCAACAGAGTTGCAGGTGCCATCTGTGACCCATGACATTTTACCAGTCTTCCTATAAGCTATGTTCTATGATTTATGTTCATGTTCCCTTTTCAGAATGGAGATCCCTTTTGTCTGTCTGTTCATTCACCCTCTTTAAAGTTGCACCCTTTTGTTTATATTGCCTTTTCTCACGTTTCCTTCATTGCTTCACCTTACTCCAAGTGATGGAGTTGTTGTACCTTGGCTGGAGAGCCAGTGAGAGCTCTGCTTCACCTCCATTTGATCACTGATAAACAGAACCCTCACACATTGTTTAACACAACCACAAATTCTGTATCGAATAACTGTAGAAATCTAATTTAAATTCTCAATTCAGAAAGTGGGCCTCGTGTGGAAGTGGCTGCGCTTAGTTACAATGAAGGCAGATGCTGTGAGAAAATTCAAAGCAACTTCTGGATAGATTTTTAACAAAAGGATGGGTACATTAAAAGAAAACAAGATATTGAAATCTGTCTTTGATCACTCTGCCAAATGGGCAATTATGAATAGGCAGCTCAAAAGTAAATTGAGCTGGGTGTATATATGCTGCCTATTTACATTCTCCATTTTGCACTCCACTCAATGTCTAATTTCACTTCCAATGTGCAGTTCAATATTCTTTTCCAAATATTTTCCTGGCGTCTGCTGATACACCCTAACCTTCTTTGCCTGCTAGTCACTTGTCCCACCATTTTACAGTTAGCATTTTGCGCTTTTTTTCCTGCTTTTCACAATTATCTTCTTTTTTTAATCATCCCTACAGTGTGGAAGCAGGCCAGTCAGCCCATCAAGCACACACCGACCCTCCGAAGACCATCCCACTCAAACCCGATCCCTGCTCCCCTACATTTCCCATGGCTAAATCACTTAGCCTGCACATCCCTGGACACTATGGGACAATTTAGCATGGTCAATCCACCCAACCTGCAAACTGGAGCACCCGGAAGAAATCATGCAGACATGGGGAGAATGTGGAGACTCCACATAGACGGTCACTGAAGGTAGAATTGAACCTGGGTCTCTGGAGCTGTGAGGCATCAGTGATAACCACTGAGCCATCATGCCCTGAGCTCAATTTAAAAATATTGATCGACAAACCTTCCCATTTTCCACAAACACTGTGTATTCCATAGCTGAATTGACCAGAATCTGTTCTGTTAATTCACAAAGTTGCTGTTTAGTTAAGTAGCAATAATGTAAGTGCTTTTTGATTAGCCACTATGTTTGGTGTTGCCAAGAACATAAATTTAACCTGAGTTCCCACTTGTTCCTTCCGGCAAGTGCATAAAAAGGGCAAAAATTGTAACCACCATTTAATATGTTGCTGGTGTCTCACAGGAAAGATGATCTGATCAGAGTGTGAAATCTTGAATAGCAATTGATATGCTTCAAGATGTTTCATTTCAGATCACAGAAAGTGAATCTGTTCAATGCATCATTAAATTTAAATTTCTAAAGATGTTTCATTTCTGAAAATGTTACACTTAAATTTGCTAGAAAATAATGATTTGTATGAATCCACCATCACTAACAGAACAGGTCTATTGAAAGTTTTAATAAGGCCAAAGCAGGTGGTTAAATTCACCGTGTCCCTCAACAAAAAGTATTAAACTCAGGAGCAATTTTCCAGAGTGGAGTCCACTTATGCAGTGATTGCAGGAAAGTGAAGATTATTTAAAATAAATTGTCTATCCAGTACACCAAATATTGAAGCATTTCAAATATGTGCAGGAGTAAGAACACAAGACCGATATTGGGGTGCCAATGCCTGCGTGTTCCCCGCCACACCCCCGCTAGCTAGGGCAGAACTTTAGGGTCTCGGGAGCTCCTGCTCTGCACGGAACATAATGTGGCTTTAAAGTGCGCCCAGTTGTTGAGGTTCTTGCAGTCAGTTCTCTTGGTTCGGAACAGCCATGTGTCTTGTTCAGATAGCACTTGGCTGGCTTCACCCTTCTCAGATGTCCTTTGTTCTGATGATGCTCTTGGTTTGGCTTCCTGTTTCAGCTCTTGTTCGGCCTCGCGGTTCTTGGTCAGAAACTGCCTATAGGGGCTGGAAGTCTCTGGGGAAGCTGTTTGTGCAGAAGCTTGTTGTTATAATAAGGTGAGATAGGGCTTGCAGTTATAATGACTGTGTGCCCTGTTTTCCCTCCTCAAATCGTGTTGTCCATTGTGTTTCTGGTGTTTCTTCTGAAGCCGATTGGTTTCCCAATTGTCAAGAGCATGTGTGAATGGATTTCGATTGAAGCTGAATATCTGGTATCTCTATAGGCACCATACTGTCTGTGTCTAAAGTGTGGTGCTGGAAAAGCACAGCCAGTCAGCCAGCAACCGAGGAGCAGGAGAATCGACATTTTGAGCATAAGCTCTTCATCAGGGTTGTGATGAATACTGTCTGTGTTGGGTAGCCCAAGGTGTAAAGGAAGTGTAAATTGGAATTCCAGGCAGAACAATAGTCCCTGACAGAAAGCCCCCATTCCACTGCTCTGTTGTGTAGTTGCTGCAGCCCGAGTCCAGGATTGTGCCCAATATTTTAGATACTGGAAAGGCCCAGGGCCTTGTCTAGCCAGTATTTTAGATGATGGGAAGTTTTGCTTGATCCTACAGTAGAAACATGTGTGGGCCATGACGTGAATTTTATGAAACAGGCTGAGAAATCCCATTGTGGTCCCAGAGACAACCCCTAAATGAAACTCACCAAGATTGACATGTAGCCAATTTCTATTAAAATTCAACATTCTCAGTCTCACTCTCACTCTTCCTTATTGGCTCATATGTACACACACAAAAACACAAAATATGGTCTGATATCTATACTAATTGGCAGAGCCCAGTAATCTTTTGGACATTGTGCTGGGTGTTTCAGAGGATTTAAGAAGGATATCCTGTGGAATCATAATCAGGGTTGGTACTTTCTCCTCTCTGCTGTGGTGGGAGAACTGGCCAGTATGGAGACAATATTGTGTTAGATTGAAAAAAAAAACAGGTCCTACATGTTGAGAACAGTTTAATTTTGTTTTTCCCTCTCAAACATTAAGCAGCAACTTCAGAATCGTCGGAACAAATTACTGCAGATGCTGGAATCCGTTGGGAAAACAACAAATGCTGGAGATCACAGTGGGTCAGGCAGTATCCATGGAGAGACAGCAAGCTAACATTTCGAGTTGAGATGACTCTTCATCATCTTGACTCAAAACATTAGCTTGCTCTCTCTCCATGGATACTGTCTGACCCACTGTGCTCTCCAGCATTTGTTGTTTTCAGAACTTCGGAATTTTTCGTTGAGCAGTGACAGCCTTATTTGCGAGCGTTTGCATCTCATTACAGCCCCAGCTCACCCTGTTGCTGTCCTAATTCCAATGCTCCTCTGATTTTTGATTGATTTGATTTATTATTGTCACATGTACTGAGATACAGTGAAAACTATTGCTTTGTGTGCTAATCAGATAAATCCTACCTTACATAAATCCATGGGGGCGGCACGGTGGCTCAGTGGTTAGCACTGCTGCCTCACAACGCCAGGGTTCCAGCTTCGATTCCAGCCTCGGGTAACTGTCTGTGTGGAGTTTGCACATTCTCCCTGTGTCTGCGCGAGTTTCCTCTGGGTGCTCCGGTTTCCTCCCACAATCCAAAAATGTGCAGGTCAGGTGAATTGGCCATGCTAAATTGCCCGTAGTATTAGGTGCATTAGTCAGAGGGAAATGGGTCGAGGTGGGTTACGCTTCGGAGGGTCGGTGTGGACTGGTTGGGCCAAAGGACCTGGTTCCACACTGTAGGGAATCTAATCTAATCTCTGCCACTGGGAAAGCAGGTGGTGCAAATCCCCACCTGGTAAAACTCTAGCAGGTACCGAGTGGCTTCATCGCACTGAATGTCTATCCCAGTCAACGTGTCTCAGTTTCTTCAGTGCACCATCCCTGCCACCCTTCTCCTCCTCACGGTGGCTCAGTGGTTAGCACTGCTGCCTCACAGCTCCAGGGACCCAGGTTCGTATTCTGCCCTCGGGTGGCTATCTGTGTGGAGCTTGCGTGTTCTCCCAGTGTCTGTGTGGGTTTCCTCTGGGTGCCCTAGCTTCGTCCCACAATCCAAAGATGTGACAGTTAGGTGGACTGGCCATGCGAAATTACCCTGTAGTGTCCAGGGATGTGCAGGTTAGGTGGATTAGCCATAGGAAATGCAGAGTTACACAGCTGGGGTGGGCTTGGGTGGGATGATCTTCGGATGACCTACTTCCATATTGTAGGGATTCTATGATCCAACACTGCAACCCCCTCACACAACTTCAAAGCGGTGATCCAGCAGCCTCACCATATCATCATGCCTCCTCTCTGACCAACTCAGACACCAATTTGGGCCTTTACGGTGAAGCTGACGGGTACCTATGACTTGCATGCTTTAGCCAAGTTGCTTTGTGAGCAGGGACATCGACACACGATACTTTTGCATGAAATGTGGCTCTTAACATGCTTTTGTAATGCCCATTCACTTGCCTATTCGCTCGGAGGCTGCCAGTATCTATTACGTGCATTGTTTTCTTCGTGCACACTAATGTTAGTACAGAGTTACGAGCTGCCAGTCTCTGTCTGGGTCACAGAGCTTTCTTAGTGCTCAACATCTTCAGCACTCAGTAATAGCCTGCCAGCCTCAATGGTTTGCATTGTTTCTAAGCAAAGAGGTGCATTATGGTAGGAAGCAGCTTGGAGGTTGCCTGACCACGTTGGGAGCCCTGACCAATCAAGGGGTTGGATCTGTTGCTGTTGAACACTGAGCTGCGTCAATGTCACAACTGCAGCATCCGCCACCAGCTTACACAGTCAGTATGGGCTTCCAACTCATGGCCATGTCTGAGAGGCAAGCAGACCTTAGTGGGGTGTATGGGTGCTACAGTCAGCGTATACCATCACAGTCGGTTCAAGGATCATCCTACTGGAGTCCAGGGAGTTGGATACAGGCAGTCAGGCACTTTGAGAGTCTAGTAATTCATGTCCTCTCAGTCTGCGGCATTGGGCCTTGATCAGTCCTGCAGTTCAAGTGTAATTAATTTGAGATTATAGCAAGGTTGACCAGGGCACTGTGGAATTATCAGTCTGGGGTAACGTACTGAGGTAGCTGATGGAATCAGGCAATTGCAGATACTACAGTGAGAGCTTATGGTGAATGGAAGGAGACTGGGGGCTCTGGGAGGTCATGATTACTCTGACCTATACTGGGGAACAATGATGGGGCAATGCTCAGAGAGCTTGTGATTTCAAATAAACCTGTTGGACTATAACCTGGTGTCATGTGACTTCTGACTTTGTCCACCCCAGTCCAACATTGCCACCTCCACATCATGGTTCCAATAAGGGCATGGGATTTTCCAATGTCTTGAGCTTTGGGGATAAAGTGAGGTCAGTTATGGTTATATAAAAGGGCTCACCAAAAATGGGGGCAGGCTGAGAAATCACTAGGACTAGAGTGATTGTGACAAGGTCAGCCAGGCAGACCTCAGAGTATGGGTTCCATAATTGGGAACTCTGGTCCAATTAGGAAGCACTGGCTGACAGAATTGGACAAGCGTGTCAGACATCCTGTCACCCTGACAGCTGGCTCTGAGGCAGCTGGACCAATGTCATGGTATTTTCACGTGTAAATAAAGGGTGACTTGGTGACCAGACATCAGCCTCTTTGGAGTTACTTCAGTGGCAACAAGAATAAAGTATGTTCCTGAATTCAAGAACCAAGGGAATCCATATCAGGATTTTTGACTAGGTTAAGGTAGAGGCAATTGACTTTGGTTTAAACCTTAATGAGATGCTGAGTGACTGGTTGGTATATGGGATTGGTGACGTAACCATGCAGAAGAACCTAAAAGCTGAAGGATAACTAGACCCGAAACAAGCACTAAAGCAGGTTTATCATTGGAAAATGTGGCAAGTGGAACATATGAGTTGCAGGGTATTCCAATGGATGTAAATATGCTCGCCAGTCCAACTGAGTTTGGGGAACACTACTAGCTACACTCAGGATGTATCCTGAACACAGGGACTCTGGGCCAGCCCCCAGCAAAACCTTAAAACAAAGTCAAGCCTCAGCCAAACGGTTAACATTTTCTTCAGGATATGAGTCAGTAAGCCAATGTAAATTCAAGAAAGCAAAGGTGTCATACTAGACTTAAACCAAGTAAAATAACTCATAGGATGGTAGCCAGGAGAGTACACACCTATGGAAACTAAATCTGGTTTTGTTAAACTGCTTTTCCAAATCAGAACCAATCAAATTAAAAGCCTCCCGTTTCTAATGGAGGTCGATACTGCTGAAGCTTTTCAGTCATCACAGAACCAATCCTGATGAAGAGCTTTTGCCTGAAACATCGATTTTCCTGCTTCTCGGATGCTGCCTGACCTGCTGTGCTTTTCCGGCACCACTCTAATCTAAACAGAACCAGTCCTTACCAACCTTCACTCTGGACTCCAAGCCTTAAGTTTGCACAAGACTTAGTAAGGGTACAGCTGAAACTTTATTGCTGGAACAGCACAGCAGGTCAGGCAGCATCCAGGGAACAGAAGATTCGACGTTTCGGGCACATGCCCTTCTTCAGGAATGAGGCACCTCATTCCTGAAGAAGGGCATGTGCCCGAAACGTCGAATCTTCTGTTCCCTAGATGCTGCCTGACCTGCTGTGCTGTTCCAGCAATAAAGTTTCAGCTTTGATCTCCAGCGTCTGCAGACCTCACTTTCTCCTCCTTAGTAAGGGTACAACTTTGGTTCTGGTCTCTTATGAGAAGCAGCTGATTCACTAATCACTGATTATCGTAAAAGGCTCAGGCCCAAGCCCGATGGAGCAAAATTGGTTGAGAGAGAATCACCTAGATTGGCTCAACAATTTTCAATTAGAAAGTGGTTGCCTGAGTGAATTTCTAATTGAATACCAGAAGGTCTTTCAAAGGAGCCAAGGCCAACTAGCAAGTTGACGAGGAGGCAATTCCACGATTCAGCAAGGCCTGTCCAAGGGCCATCTGCCTTTGGGCAAAAGTAGAGGCAGAAATCAGGAGGCAGGAAAGTGAAGGAATCATCAAACCAGCCCAGTTGCAGAATGGACATCACCAGACGTACAGAATTTGAAGCCTGATGGGTAGGTTCACCTTTGTGGGAATTTTAAACAATGTTAAGCTTTTTGCAATTGGATAACTACCCAATCCCTCACAGAGAGGATTTATGCTCAAAGCTGGTAGAGGGCGGCACTTCACGAAACTGCACATGGGCCATGCGAACTTGTAGTTGCAGTTAGATGAGAATTCCCAGAAGGGCTTGTACTAATGCATTTGGTACTGGCATTTTGGGTATCATCATCCTGTGCAATTTTTAGTGGATGATGGAAAACATTTTACAAGGTCTACTCCAGGATACCATTTATCTAGATGACATTGCTAATACCAATAAAGAGCACTTAGAAAACTTGGACATAGTCCTTAGACATTTCTATCAGATGGGTGCAGGCCAAAGAAGGGAAAAATGTGTGGCATACTTGGGCTACAGTGTCGACAAAGACGGGTTATATCGATTGGAAGAGAAAGTGAGGGTGATCAGAGTTGCCCCAGCTCCCATATCTGTACCAGAGTTTAGGCCTTCTCTTGGGTTGCTGAATTATTATGGAACATTCACATACAATCTAGCGTCCATCCTGGCACCTTTGCATCAACTGAAAAAGGGTCAGCCTTGGAGATGGTCATGTAGGCAAACCATAGCTTTCAGGGAAAAGCAGAAACCACTTTTGTTCTCTAAGGTGTTGACACATTATGATCCCAAATGATATCTGGTATTGACATCAGGGCAGCGTTGGCTCATTGGTGGCCCAATGGAGAGGAATGCCCAATAGCGTATGCATCCTGGACTTTGGCTAACACAGAGCATAAATACGCCCAGATAGAGAAGGAAGATTTGGCACATTTGGAGTAAGTAAGTTCCACCAATACCTTTACGGATGTAAATGTGTAATAATAATGGACCACAAACCCCTGCTAGGTCTGCTTAAAGAGGACAAGGCAGTGCCACCCATAGCTTCAGGCCGAATTCAGTGATGGGCTCTGATACTAAGTGTGTATAATTACAAGTTGGAACACTGTCTACGTTGCGAATGTGCCTGTATTGGGCTGCCTCCCACTGGCAGATGTATCACTGATGGTACCACCACTGGAAGGGTCTGTAACAGTTTTACATTTCTGGACACATTTCCAGTCACAGCTGATATATTTCGGTGCAGAAAGATCCAGTCCTGGCAAAACCAAAAGAGCTGGTGGTGATGGGGGAAACCAAAGCACTATCACAACCAGAAATGAAACCTGCTTTGACCCAGAGAGGCCAGATCACAGAAGAGGATGCCATATTATTATGGGGAGCAAGAGTGATGGTCCTGAGCAAAGGCCACCACCAGATACTGACTGAATTTCATCAGGATCATCCAGAGGTTTCCAAAATGAAGATGTTGGTGAGAAGTTATATCTGGTGGCCAGGATTTGATGCAGATATAACCACATTGTTGGGGCAGTGCCCAAAATATCACAAAATGCTCACCAGCAGTCGCAATAATGGCTGGGTAAACCCAAGACTGTTAAACATTGACTGTGCAGGTCCTTTCATGGGTTCAATATTCTTAGTTGTGTGGACGCACACTCAAAATGGCTGGATGAGCAATGGATTCATTCGTCAAACATGCGGATGATGATGATAGAAAACCTGTGTGCAGCTTTTCAAATACATGGACTCCCGGAAGTGTCGGTCACAGATAACTGGCCATCATTTAGCAGCAGGGAATTGAGTATTTCCTAAAGTCAAATGGCATTCAATATATAAGGACAGCTCCATACCATCCTTCATCCAATGGCCTAGCAGAAAAAGCAGTCCAAACTTCGAAGGCAGGCTGGAAAAACAGCCTACAGCTTCACCAGATACCAAACTGTCCCAGTTCCTATTTGATTACAGGACCACCCCTCATACAGAAACAGGGATAGCTCCAGCAGAGTTGCTAATGGGGAGAAGACTCTGCACCAGGGTAAATCTGATCTCCCCAGACCTGGAATGGAATCAGGAATGCCAGTGTTGGATACAAGATTCTGCCAAGCGAGAGGAACAGTTTACTACAGGGGACAAGGTTTGGTGCAGGACCAGTGGAAAGGGTCCTGCATGGGTAAGATGCATGATTGGCATGTAGTCAGAGCCATAGAGTCATAGAGATGTAGAGCATGGAAACAAACCCTTCAGTCCAATTCATACAGGCCGACCAGTTATCCTAACCTAATCCAACCCCATTTGCCAGTACTTGACCCATATCGCTCTAAATCCTTCCTTTTCATTTACCCTTTTAAATGTTGCAATTGTACCAGCCTCGACCACTTCCTCTGGCAGCTCATTCCATACATGCACCACCCTCTGTGTGAAAATGTTGCCCCTTCGGTCCCTTTTATATCTTTCCTCTCTCACCCTATGCCCTCTAATTCTGGACTCCCCCACGCCAGGGAAAAGTCTATTTACCCTATCCATGCCCCTCATGATTTTGTAAACCTCTATAAAGTCACCCCGCAGCCTCCGATGCTCCGGAGAAAACAGCCCCAGCCTGTTCAGCCTCTCCCTATAGCTCAAACCCTCCAACCCTGGCAACATCCTTGTAAACCTTTACTGAATCCTTTCAAGTTTCACAACATTCTCCCGATAGGAAGGAGACCAGAATTGCACTCAACATTCCAGAAGTGGCCTAACCAATGTCCTGTATATCTGACTGAGGTATAAAAGTTCAAGTCGAAGTGCTGGTCCTGAACAAGCACATGGAAGACATGAGAACTGCAAACCCACAGGCGGTGTGGGAGAAAAATCAGCCTTGCTCCTTGGAGAAGTCGGACAGACTGTTGGAACCTGTGGGTTGTCCCTCTCTGTCAAAAGTTGAAGGGACCTCAGAATCTGAGATGGTCATGAAGGATCGCAGCGTCTCAGTGCTTTTGCCGCCAGAGAAAGAGAGTGAAGTTCTCTCAAGTCGCTCTGGGCACAAGAGGCAAGCTAATGTGCATCACATGCCACAGAGTTGGAGGAAGCGGACCTGGTGTTACAACAAAACAAAGGACTGGCTTATGTCCTCAGACTCAGATGGGAAGGGATGTGGTGATTATAATGATAAAAAGAGGAGTGTCAGACATTCTGACACTGACAGCTGGCTCTGAGGGAGTTGGACCAGTGTCAAGCACTTTGCACTGGTGACAGGATACCGGCCTCTTATTTCATGATCCACGGCAACAGCAACAGAAAAGGAAATATGAAGACTCGGGGAAATTCATGGTTATAGGCACCAGACAAGGCTCCACTCCCAGCAAAATAAGATTGGATCATTGTTGTATCAGATTGATAGACAACTGTGCAATCATTTCACAAATCAATTGTGACCATGTGCAAAGGGGGCAGGCTAAGCTCCTGTTTCTTTCTTCAGTCTGGAGTAAAATGATGTGATTTTAAGACACTTCCCGGGGCAAATGCAATCATCATGCCTCCATTGATTCAATAATGACACCCGTCTGGAATTATCACTGATTGTCATTGTCCAAGAACATAGCTGAAATATTGTAGTTTCAAGCAATTATGGGCATAATATTGTGCATTCTAATTGCCTCATTGTCCTGTGGCTAAATAACTGTCCATGAGAATAAGAAATTTCAAAGCAAATTTCGTGTTCCCCTTTGACAACCACATTCTATAGTGAACTGGAGGTAGGCTGCTGTCATGTTGGTGGACTGGCAAAATTCAGTGTAGCATGAAAGCTTTAGTTGCCCACTGTACAAGTTGATACATTGTCATATAGCACAGGGCTCCAGATCAGGGTATGACAATAAATTCCTTTGGAAGTCTCCATGCCACACTATGGGAGGCTTTGTATTAATGGATATGAGGGCCCAGGAGTTTTTTGAATAACATTACGTTTCTGATGGTCCCCAGAGATTATCCGCACATGGACAATGCCATCACTGGATGCACCATGGCCTTGGTGCCAATACCGAAGAGGACAACAATTTGTTAGCAAGAGCAGTAACCTCCAGCAGCAACTGCACACCCTCTAGAGGAAGAGGCAGCAGGACATGATCCACCAGAGAGGTGGATGATGAAAATGAGTCCCCAGATCTACAGGCCTCACTGTCATTTTCATCTACTCTCAGAAAGACAGTGTAGGCACTGGTTAAGGATATCCCACTCCATTATCTCCAAATTGCATTGTCTGCCACTGCACGTTTTGAGCTCAGAAAGATTGGGTGGTCATCCCATCCCTGTGGCTGTCAAGGTTACAGATGTCATTAACTTTTATGCAAGTCACTTATTCCAAGAAGCAATTGGGGCCATTGTGAAATCTTCCAATCTTTGACCCTTACATTTATCCAGGACATTATTGATGGCATTTTCTCTAGAACACACATATCTTCACATCTATCCCATTGACTATTGGAATCAATCAGTCAGACACTGGGATTCTTCACCTTCAGTGGATTTCTCCAATTGTGGGGAATAATCAATTTTCTGAAAGTGCCCCCTAACCAACCTGCACAGTTCATTGGATAGAAGAGGCTTCCACTCCATCAATGTTCAGATTCTGTGTGTTTGTTGATGCCAAATTCTGGCGATCAGCACCAGATATCCTGGGAAATGTCATGACTCTCATGTGAGAGAACTCACAGGATCCTGCCTCTTCCAAGGCTCCTGCATCAATTCACGGATGGCTGATGGAAGGCAATGGCTACCGTCTTCCAAATATGGCTCATAGTATTTTTAGAGCTGAAAATGTGTTGCTGGAAGAGCGCAGCAGGTCAGGCAGCATCCAAGGAATAGGAGAATCGACGTTCAGGCATAAGACCTTCTTCAGAAGGGCTTCCTGAAGAAGGGCTTATGCCCGAAACGTCGATTCTCCTGTTCCTTGGATGCTGCCTGACCTGCTGCGCTTTTCCAGCAACACATTTTCAGGTCTGATCTCCAGCATCTGCAGTCCTCACTTTTTCCTCACAGTATTTTTATCAAGCCCTCAGACTGACACAGAATGCAGATACAGCACCGCTCACATTTCCACCAAAGCCAGATTGGAACCGACCATAAATCTCCTAAAGCAGAGATTTCGATGTCCGGAGTATGAAAGAGGTGCCTTGTAGTACCTTCCAGAGCGAGGGTACTGCATCACTATGGCATGCTGTGCACACCCGCCCTCTCCCCCCCACCCCCCACACCCATCGCACCACAACCTAAGCCAACAAAGTGGAGGATTCTGCTGAGTGCAGATAAATTGGGGAATTGACAGCAATCTTCTGAAAAAGAAGATCACACAAAGACCAGGAGAGTCATCCAAGCAGGATTGTACAATGCACCACAGAGTCTGACAGGCCAGAGAGATCTAGTTTCTAGCATCAATGAGCTGGGTTTGGACGTTGTTTAATTGTTCACAATGTAGGTCCTGTCAAGATAATGTGGACCTTCTTATTTTCCTGGACCCTTGTCACTTCTTCAGCCCTTAACCTTTTGTGTTACTGAATCTTGTGTTGTCTTGTCATCCATGTGATTATACATATATCTTCAGGTCATCCCTCTTTAAAGTATCTATGCACAATATGTCTTATGTGATTGTTAGACAAAAAGCAGTAGTCAGTGAGACCGTGCACTAACATCACATAGCTCTAACACTCGTTTGCTCTTAAGGCATCTGTCAGGATATGATAACCAAGTGTTTTGTGGTGAAGTCATTCATATTAGTCACCAGGTTGACAGAAATCCTGAGGAATTATCTTTTGACACGTCTATCATCAGCTACATTTCAATGTTTCAGAGTGCTGTAGTTGACCGAGTGAAACAAAACTCACTGTGTGCTACACTTTAACCGCAAATGGGAAAAAAAGTCACCCATTTTATATAACCCTGTCACGATCTGGCCTCGAGAACTGAGTGTAAACACTGTTGTTCACTAGGTATTCCCACTGTTGTTCATGAAGCACTTTGACACCTAGAAAGGTTGTTTTGAAACCAATTACAGATATGACACTGTTCTCAAAATATGGTAGAGCAAAAGAAAGCAGAAGAAATGTGAAAGTGACAAATTGGATAGTTGCCAGCCTCTATCTCAATGTGGTAATGTGAAAGATTTTCATGATCAAATGTATTTTGTCCACCAATGTTGAAAGCTGCATTCTTTATTTTAAATAAAAGATAAAATTCTTAAAAGCAAAGTCATAAAAAGCGAAACAAAAATTGTTGCCTAAGTATATGTCTTTAATTGTGCAGCTTATGACAAAAAATCCTTTGAGTATTTGTTGTATTGTGAACGTTTCAAGTGTTTTGATACTATGAACATGTACTGTTTTGGTACCATGACTTAAACTCTAGTGTAATGACCTGTCAAATTGCCTTGGACTGCAAGCCATATTTTGACACAAAATTCATTATACCTCATTATTAGATGTGATTATATTCTGTATTTATGAAAACAAGCTGCAGGTTGCCATGTATGGGAATGAAGCTTTCTGGCACATCCCACCCATAAGCTCACAACAAATTGGTTGTGAAAGTCTGATTTTACAGTACGCTGTGTTCTCTGACTACCTCATTATCAGTCAAAAGCTCTGTCTGCTTGTTGGATATATCCATCTCAGTTTAGACATACTCACCTTCATAATAGTATAAACCTGCTTTAAGAATTAAATTTAATTTACAAATTCTGTATTCCCTGCCTGAAATTTAGATTCACACTGTAAAAAATAGGAACAGGGTAAGCTATTCGGTCTCTGGAGCCTGATCCAACTTTCAACAGGATTATCGCTGATCCAACACTTCCTACATCCATTTTCTGGTATTCATTCAGTAACCCTTGATTCCCCTATTCATCAAGAATTGATCTATCTTAGCCTTAAACACACATAAGAACTCAGCCCCTCAGTTCACTGTGGCAAGCAATTCCAGAGACTCACAATCATCCGGGGGAAGAAATTCCTCATCTCAGTCTTGAACTGGCACCCCTTTATTGTGAGATTGTGCCCTCTGGTCCTAGCTTCTTTCATAATGGGAAACATTCTCTCAGCAATTACCCTGTCAAGCCCTTTAAGAATCGAAAATGTTTCAATAAGATCACCTCTCTTCTAAACTCCATACTAACTTTGTTCTACCCAAAGCAGTGAACAGAAGCTTGTCACTCCTTTGCAGCTTGTTCTTTCAGATCCTACATGGAGCAAGCAGGGACATCAGTTATTTAACATCAGAACGATATTTCGCTGCTTCAATTTCTGTGACAACAGAGAGAGAGAAAACCAGGCATTCTTCAGTTCCCTAGAGTCATGGTCTGCATTCATTGTACTCATCCAAAGACTGCTTGTGATATATATAAGTAGGAAATGCTTTGTTCCTGATGAGATGGTTTGGTGTCAAGGATACCTGTAAGGATACAGGTGCCAGTTACATAATTACCACATCCCCTATTTATTCACTTATGGGATGTGGACATTCCTGGTAAGACAATATTTAGTGCTATTTTGTAGATTACACATTTGGTGATCTACAGGTTGGAACCACAGCAGTCCATGTGGTGGAAGTACCCCTGAAGGGAACAGTAACAGAGTAGTAGTGGTGCTGGAACAGTATTTCAGGGACCTGGCATACGAGTTTAAATCCCACCATGCTAGCTGGATATTTAAATGCAATTAGTTTCATAAATTTGAAACAAAAAGCTAGCATCAGTGGTAGTGCCAGTGAAACAACACAACTACATTGTCATAAAAAGCCCATCTCATTCACCGGCACCCTGTAAGGAAAATGAAATCTACAGTTCATACCCAGTCAGGCTTATATACAACACTAGAAAATGGATGCAGGGAATGTTGGATCAGCCATAATCCTATTGAATGGTGGAACAGGCACGAGGGACCAAATGGCTTACTCCTGTTCTAATTTCTTATGGTATGAATCTGAATTTCAGGCAGGGAATACAAAATTTGTAAATTCAATTTAATTCTTCAAATAGGTTTATACTTTTATTAAATTGCATATGGCTAAACTGAGTTGGATGCCTATTATAAGTAATGTGGTTAACTCTTAACCACCTTTTGAAATAGCCGAATAAGCCTTTAGTTGCATCAAATAACACAATAAAATCCAATTAAAATAACACTGGACTATTCAGTGTTGACCTAAGAACTGGTCATTACAAATTGCAGCACTGTCAGTCAACACGAACAAAGAGGCACCACAAACATCTCCAGCCCCAGTGGTGGGAGGCCCCTGCACCAATACAATAGATGAGCTCAAAGCATTTGCAATGTCAGCTAGAAGTGCCAAGTGAATGATCCTTCTTGAACTCTTCCTGATGTCCTCAATATATCAGAGACTAAGCTTCAGGCACTTTGATTCACTCCACATGATACCCTGTAAAGGCATTGGGTACAGTGAAGGCAATGACTCCTGACAAGCTGTAATGTTGGAACTTGTATACCAGAATTAACCACGGAGATACGGAGATATGGCATTGAGGGTGAGTTGGAGGTTTGGATTAGGAATTGGCTGGATGGAAGAAGACAGAGGGTAGTAGTTGATGGTAAAGGTTCATCTTGGAGTGCAGTTACTAGCGGTGTTCCGCAAGGATCTGTTTTGGGACCATTGCTGTTTGTCATTTTTATAAATGACCTGGAAGAGGGGTTAGAAGGTTGGGTGGGCAAGTTTGCGGATGATACGAAAGTCGGAGGAGTTGTTGACAGTGAGGAAGGATGTGGCAGGTTACAGCAGGATATAGAGAAGCTGCAGAGCTGGGCAGAAAGGTGGCAAATGGAATTCAATGTAGCTAAGTGTGAGGTGATTCACTTTGGGAAGAATAACAAAAAGATGGGGTACTGGGCTAATGGTCGGATACTTGGTAGTGTGGATGAGCAGAGGGATCTTGGTGTCCATGTACACAGATCTCTGAAAGTTGCCACCCAGGTAAATAGTGCGGTGAGGAAGGCATATGGCGTACTGGCTTTTATTGGTAGAGGAATTGAGTTCCGGAGTCCTGAGGTCATGATGCAGTTGTATAAGACTCTGGTGCGGCCGCATCTGGAATATTGTGTGCAGTTTTGGTCGCCATACTATAGGAAGGATGTGGAGGCACTGGAACGGGTGCAGAGGAGGTTTACCAGGATGTTGCCTGGTATGGAAGGAAGATCGTATGAGGAAAGACTGAGACACTTGGGGCTGTTTTCATTAGAGAAAAGAAGGTTTAGGGGTGACTTGATTGAGGTGTACAAGATGATTAGGGGGTTAGATAGGGTTGACAGTGTGAACCTTTTCCCGCGTATGGAGTCGGGTATTACAAGGGGGCATAGCTTTAAATTAAGGGGGGGTAGATATAGGACTGAAGTTAGGGGTAGGTTCTTCACTCAGCGAGTCGTAAGTTCATGGAATGCCCTGCCAGTAGCAGTGGTGGACTCTCCCTCTTTATGGGCATTTAAGCGGGCATTGGATAGGTATATGGAGGATAGTGGGTTAGTATAGGTTAGGTGGGCTTGGATCGGCGCAACATCGAGGGCCAAAGGGCCTGTACTGCGCTGTATTCTTCTATGTTCTATGTTCTATGTTAACCACGACACTAACCCGTTCACAAAACACAAGAAAAATAACATCTGATCAATAGCTGCCCCATCAATGGTGACATCAAGCATAACTTAATGGCAACACAGTTTAGATTCCACAAAAATCATTCATCTCTCTTTACACCCTTAACATAAATGTGCACCAAGTGGGAAATTTCAAATGAGAGCCAAAGGTGGCAGTTTTTTCCTTTCAGGGTTTGCGGCAAGTTGGTGGTGAATGGCCTTCTTGAACTGCTTCAGTTCATTTGGTGTCATACACCCACAGTGCTACTGTGGAGGCAGTTCCAGGGTCTTGACTCAGTGACACTGAAGGAACGGTGACATATTCCCAAGTCAGGACAGTGAATGGCTTCGAGAGGAACTTGAAGCCGTTCAAAAGTGATTCACAAAGCTGATTCGTGGGATGAAGGCGTTGACTTATCAAGAAAGGTTAAACATGTTAGGCCTTTATACATGTCAGTTTAAAAGAATGACATGTTTTCTTATTGAAACATACAAGATTCTGAGGAGGCTAGGCAGGGTAGATGTTGAGAAAATGTTTCCACTCATGGCAAAATCTCAAACTTGGGGACATAGCTACAGAATAAGGGGACATTCATGTAAAACTGAGATGCTAAGGAATTGCTTTTCGCAGAGAATAATGAAAATTGGGAATTCCCTAACCCAGAGAGTTGAATTAATAATTTATTGTCACATATATCTAGGAAGATATAGTGCAAAGTGTTCTGTCACCATAATCCAGCGCCATTTTGAGATACAAAAGAATAAAAAGAAAGGACTTAAATAGAGTTCACCTTCATCGTCCAGGGTTCCAGACAAGGCCTCAGGGCTTCCACAAGGTCTCACTCTGGGCCTACCACAGCCAGGCACATCCACTCCAGGAACCCATACTGCCGCAAGAGTCCATGATCCCGGCCTACCACAGCCAGGAGCCTTCACTCTGGGAACCAACACTGCTGCAAGAGTCCACCATCCAGGCCATACACAGCCCGGAGCACCGACTCTGGGAACCAACACTACTGCAAGATTCCATGATCCGGGCCTACGATAACCCGGAGCCTCACTCCGGGAACCAACACTACCATAAGAATCCGCAATCCGGGCCTACCACAGACAGAAGTCCCCACTCCAAGGAGAAAGTGAGGACTGCAGATGTTGGAGATCAGAGCTTAAAAATGTGTTGCTGGAAAAGTGCAGCAGGTCAGGCAGCATCCAAGGAGAAGGAGAATCGACGTTTTGGGCATAAGCCCTTCTTTAGACTCCCCACTCCAAGCACTGACACCGCCACAAGAGGCCACGATTTGGGCCTACCATAGTCAGGAGCCTCCAATCTGAACACCAATGCCACCACAAGAGTCCACGATCCGGGTTACCACAGCCAGGAGTCTCCGCTCTACCATCGCTATAGCCGACACCCCTTCATCATTCCAGGAGTCAAGGCCTATACCACTCTGACCTCACCGCCACATCAAGAAGATGAAGTAAGAAAATGAAAAAAAAATGCAAAAAGGAGAGAGAGAGAGAGAAAATGGAGGTCAGATGAGTGAAATATTTGAAGAACAGGGAGATAGATTTTTGAAATATCAGCAAGTTAAGCCTAAATAAGCTGGCACAAAGAGGAGGTGAAACTGGAGCAGATCAACCATGAATCTTGTTGAATAGCAAGGTAGGCTTGAGGGGCTGAATGGTCTACTCCTTCTTTTATTTCTTATACCCAATTGACCGTGGACCAATCTCAGACTGCAAAGACACTGATCTTGGGATTCTGGTTGGATAGAACACCAGACTTATTGTGGCCAGCCCCCTGGACTGCAGTGTGATAAGCTACTCGACTGAGTGTGGCAGCATCCCCTGACTGACCAAAGTCTCCTTTCATTCCCCTAAGGATTGGTCCCTTTTGACTTTCAGACATGGCCATTTGGTTGAAACACAAGCAATATGTTTGCTGCATCAGATATTGGCACACACTGTAGATGTGACCTTGATGTGACATTTCTGTCCCCTTGACTGTTCAGTGCTCTGAACCAAGACAATCTGTATGCCTTGCCCTCTGCGCCAAACAGCATTACAAGCCAGAGAAGCTGACAGCTGCAGCTTAGGACTGAAGAGACTATGCACTAAAAAGCATT
Organism: Chiloscyllium plagiosum; assembly: GCF_037043375.1. Lineage (NCBI taxonomy): Eukaryota > Metazoa > Chordata > Chondrichthyes > Orectolobiformes > Hemiscylliidae > Chiloscyllium > Chiloscyllium plagiosum. The sequence continues at coordinate 1,420,907 of NW_028270143.1, forward strand.
GCAAGCCAATGATGCTAGCATCTTCCAGGAGATTCGAAAGTGAGTGGGCTTTAAGAAAGCAATCTAAGAAGTTATTGTTGCATGAGTGTGTGTCCCTGCAGCCAAAGTGATCTTTGCAGACCCATGCAAATCATAAGGGTCCAGGAGCTCCCAAGCAAAGTCCTAAATGGGGGAAGTGTTGTATATGTGTTGGTCCAAAAGCAGTCATGATGATGTGGTAAGGCTGGTGATTTGGCAATGCCAATGTATGTGGAGGAAGGCTGGATAAGGTTGGTGTCCATGGAGTATTTATTCAACTCCCCAGCCATCTCCTGGTCCCCATTATTATTTCACCAGCCCTGTTCTCTAAGGGGCCTATGTTCACTTTGACCCTTATCTTCCTTTTTATATATTTAAACAAGCTCTTGCAGTCCATTTTATATAACTTCTTAAGTTGCCTTAATAGTTTATTTTGTCCCTTTTTTTTTTGTCATTAATTCTGTTGGTTTTTAAAACATTCCCAAGCTCTGGTTAGCCACAAATCTCAGCCACATATATTTTGTTCTGTTTCACATGAATCAAGAAAGTTGAGGATAGTATCAATAATGATTTGTTTATACCTTCCTTGAAACCTTTATCATCATCAGTATATATATGCTGCCATATCCTTTTGCATTATAACTACATATCCTCCCATCTGAACTCTCTGCTCTCTAATCAGTTTAAAGTCCTCTGTACAGCCCTAGTTATGGAGACACATGCAGGCTGCATTTTCCAGGGCCTTAGAGGATGAGCTTAGAATCTGAAGGGGACAGAATATCAGAACAGAAAAGATCAGGACACAGACCCGATACCTTCATGTCACACCAGATATTTCCAACAACGTCTGGCGCACAGAGAGGAAATCACACAAAACTGAAATAATTGACCATGAGGGCAAACACTTCACTGGTTGGAATGATACTGAGCACAAAGGAAGATGGCTGTGGTTGTTGGATGTCAGCTCCAGGACATCTCTGCAGGAGTTCCTCAGGATAGTGTCCTGGGTCCACCCATCTTCGGCTGCTTCATCAGTGACTTTACCCCCCCCCACCCCCCATCATAAAGTCAGAGGTGAGGTCTATTCAGAAAGGTACACTTGTGAATGTTCTGCTGTCCGCAGATGAACAGGAGAATCCAGAGGCCTGAGGCCTTGCCACTGCTGCACAGAGACTGTAGTACAGACCAGCCAATGAAGATCTGCAAGCATCTCCGACAGCTACTGACTGCTCTAGGACATGGCTGTCCATTGGAATCTCCAATGTATTGATGAAGGAAGTCAAGTGGATGATGGATGTGGGAGCTCTCCTGGCCCTTGTGGACTCTTTCACTGTCCATGCCGGGATGTGTGTTACCTCCGACACCTCTCCCAGCTGTGCCCCTCACCTCTCACTGAGGGTCCTTCGGGCACTGTATCGGCCAAGAGGGCAACTCAGCCTGGGACACAGCATTGGCCTGGTCTCTCACAGCCCTCTGACTGTCAATAGCAACCTACCCCTGCCTGTCACAGGCCATGTCAGCTGTTCACACATGGCTGTGCTGTGTCCACTAGCTCATTACCCAAGCATATGTCCTTTAACTGCGAACTTCTGATTGATGGGCAGCACGGGGGATTGATGTAATACTGCAATCTTGAAGGAATCCCTCTTCCTCCTCAGGGCTGGGCAGCTGACCTACATGAGATGTAAGGGTTAATCCTGTTTCATTCTCTCATTGAGCTTCACATACACAGTCAGACATGCAATAGCGCTATGCCTGTTGTGGGTCAGAGGCCCTGTCGACATCTGAACTCAGCCACTCAATTTTAACTTGCCTTCTTGTCGTGCCAACAGCAATGGAGTGGCCCCCGAGTTTCCACCACCTTTTCCCCGCCAGCAGCATTGGAATGGCCAAGTATTAAACACTGAAGCCAATTTCGGACCTTTCTGGCTGTCTTTTTCTGCAACCAGGAAGATGAACACCCTGTGGCATCAATCACAGCACCTACACTAGTCCCAGCCCTGCTACCCACTCGATGAGGATGCCTCCAGCATGCGATCCCTCTCGAGGGTGTCAGTAATGTAAAACGGGGTCGACCACCCCAGTGCAGCTAGGCCTCTGACAGGATATATTACCTCCTGACCCTATGACTACCAACTGGGCGTTCGCTCCCTCGGAACAAAGTCACCCTCTATTGTTGCCACTAGTCCCAAGGAAGAAGGGGTATCAAGAGGAATGGCAGGGAATAAGGTCACTGATACATTTATGTAATAGGACCCTGTTTCTGGGAGAAGAGTGGGAGGGTGTGTTGTTACCTCACTGCTGCTGACCACATCTGCAATCCCTATTCAACTCAGCCGAGCTGGTCTTCTCTATCTGCCCTGGGGAGATGGCCTTTCTGTTTGCCCTTACAACTTGCAGCATACTCTTCAGAGATGCACTATTTAACCATGGCATGGCCACTGATGTCTCCTGCTACTAATTCCCTGGCAGTGCCAATGGCATTGAGTGCAGACAGTCATTTAAATACGGGCACTAGTCTCTAGCATTGCAGGGCAGCATCCATGGAGAGAGAAAACAAGTTAATATTTTAAATCCAATACAATTCTTTTTCGGAACCAATTTTATTTATTTAAGGCCATTCACAATCCTGTTCTCTGCTCATACTTTGAGGTCAATTTCAAGACGTGAGCTTCATAGAACTACAGAATTGTTAAAGTGCAGAAGGACGCCATCATGTCTACGTTTTTTACATTATCAACTACTTCCAATAACTTAGCGTCACATGAACTCCTGCTGAAAGACCCATCTATATCTTTGTGTGGTCTCTTCACCTGCCTTCACTCTGTTAGTGGTCAAGCCCTGTATTATCGATTCTTCTGATAATCCCAATCAGAGATGTTACGATATACCTTGAACATGGACCTCCCGGCTCAGAGACAGGGACACTATCGGTGCAGCATAACAGCCTCGATCGTGAGGGTGGGACCTAGGTGGGAATTCGACATTTGGAGATCCAGATGGGAACTAAACCGTAATGCAGGCAATTTTCCTTCTCACCTCTTCACGTGTCTAATTTCATTTTGTGTCATTTTAGCCTTGGAATATTACCATTGAAGGTAATTGTGAGGAAATTCATTTTAAATTGTCCTTCCAATGAGCCAGGAACCTTGCAACAATTAATTAAACGGGTAGTTACTCCCTGAATGGGGGGAACGGCTGTATTGCAACAGTCTGCTCCTTGCTGTTCTGCTGCACCCTGTTAATATTTCAATGAAATGATTCAATTATCTCGATAATTTGTCTATTTTTGTTTCTTGTAATCGTTCCAAACATTTCAAAAGAACAAAAACAAAAAGAAATAAGGCAGAAGAAAAATATCTTTTGACTCATCAAATGACCTTGCTCTGTTTAAAGCCTCTGTGCATTCACCTACTTCAGGTGGACAGGCTATGTGCAAAGTACGATTCCCTTGTATACATTAGAAATCATATGTACTTCAATTTGCAACAATTACCCACTTACTTGACAACTGCAATGAAGCTCAGTCATTAAACAACTGGAAATCCACAAAGCAAGGGATTCCTGCAAGGACTGAACAAGATAATGTAGCAGCCAAATTCCAACTCTCAGCATGACTGCACCACTGAACCCTCGAACTGGAAGACTTCTCCACAGGCCTCAGTATAAACAAAATCATTTGAGTTACTCTGGGAAGTTATTCTAAGTACTTTCCATGCACCTCAGGCAAAAATAGTGGAGAGGAAATTTATAGAGCAGGGAGCCTTGGGAGCTGCCAGATGAAGAAAGATCACGTTTATGGCTGAACAAGACCACTCACAAAAATCAAAGCAAAGTACCACAGATTCGGGAGGTCTGAAATAAAAACAGAAGGTGCTGCTAGAGAAGCTTAGCAGGTCTGACAGCACCCAGGGAGAGATTAACCAAGTTAATATTCTGAGTCTGATCTGACTCTTATTCAGAACCAATTGTTTTCATTTAAGACCATTCCATAATCCTGTTCTCTTCTCAGACTTTGAGGACAGTTTCAAGACATATGTCTTCACAGAATGACAGAATTGTTAAGGTGTAGAAGGATGCTAATGTGCCCATCATGTCTTCATCTTCCACACTATCAACTACTTGCAATATCCTAGCCTCACCTTAGTTCCTGCTGAACGACTCATCTCGATCTTTGTTACCTCTAGACTTCACTATTCTAATGCACTCCACTACCCTCCGTAGACTTGACCACATTTAAAGTTCAGCTACCATAATCTAATTCACATCCAGTCAATGTGAATGTCCAGAGAGGCACACTGGATTCACAGGGAAGATGGAAAGGCACTTAACTCCTGGAACTGAGAGTTTCATGAGGTGTGAGAAAGCTATCACTTTGCTGTAAATGTAAACAGTGTTATGATGATGTTAAAAATGCTATCCTGACTCTTGGGAATGGGTTGGTCATTCATCATACCTTTCCCATATTGTAAACTTCCAAATCAGTGGACAGATGTGGTTTGGGTTAATATTGACTGGGGGGATGCTATCTTCACTACAGTGGAAGCTGAGATAGCAGAAACTCTGTCATGGGTAAGGCTGGCATTGTCCACCACTGACAGTATGGCAAGAATGGACTGAAGTGCTGCACAGTGTCCTGTACCACAAAGGGTCTGTCCATGCTCAGATGAGGGGGGTTGAGGCTCTCTGACAGGCCAGGCAAAACATGAAGCTTTCTCAATGTACATACTAGTTTCTATTTTCCTGAATTCTGCTTCCGTGAGGCCCTGCAGCAGAACCTGCCACCTTGCCATAGGTGGGTTGCCTTATAAGGGTTGCCTCTGAGTGCATGGAGAACTGTAAGTACAGAGGGAGGGAGGTTCAGGTGGGTGAGGGGAGCTGAGAAATTAAGGCCACTGATATCATATTGACAGTTCTCAACGAATACAGGGAGAGAGGAGTCCAAGTAGAGGGAGAGTGTTGGAGGCAGGTGAGGAGGAGAGCATTCTTGTCCAAAGACATGGGCATGGAGCTGAAGGCGACAGGAAAAGAATTCAATGTCATGTCATGTCAGAAATTCATTGAGGGATAAAATTAAGTCCTTTGATGAGTACAGAATGTTCGACATCAGAGAGCGGAAGGTCAGAGGGGATTGTAAATATCCAACAAAAGGTGGGGTGAGGAGAAGAGATGTAGACAGTGAAAAGAGGAAGGGACAAAGGTTCCAGAGGGGTGTGGGTACCTCAAAGTTGGTGAAGCTTGCATTCCTTAATGCCTGAAAGGAAGAGAAGAAAAGTTTCTTATTAGAATATCAAACAAGACAGGGTCGGGGGGGGGGGGGGGGGGGGGTAGGAGGTGGAAGGACAATGGGGAGGCAGGGCAGCTCTGAGATAGTCTGCCTATACTAGGAGAGAGAGAGGATAAGAGTGTACATGTGGCAGTGCTTGGCACTGAGTGTATGGATTTAAGGATGTGGGGACAGCAGAGGAGCATTGTATGTACTGAGGCACCTGTAATCCTTGGTAGATTTGCAACGCAAAGGATGAAACTTCAGTTGGAATCCACATGGAGTCAGTCTGAACCAGAGGTCACCAAGGAATGTGATGTAGCTATGGAATTTTGAGAAATACCTTGTCAAACACTGGGAGGGAAAAACAGTGAAATGATGGTGAACCAGAAGAAAGATTCAAATGGAAATCCCAGCAGACAAAGTAGCAAGTCTTTGTCAAGATGGACCTGGAGGAGATGTGGCAGTGAATTATTCTGTCAAATGAAACAAAGAACAGCAGATTTTAGAGATCTGAAACCAAAACAGTAAGTGCTGGAGAAATTTAGCATCAGTGGGAGAAAAGCAGTGTAATATTTCAAGGCCAGTAATCTTTCATCAGAACTGAAAGTAGCTGGGAAATGGTGGTGTTTGTGCTGATGACAGGGTGTAGGGGGAATGGATGGAGACGGTGTCCAGAGACGGACAGAACGAAAAGGAGGAGCAGGCCAAGGGATTCCTGATGATAAGCCAAGAGAGAGAAAGATGCTGAATGGTGCTAACAGGAAGTGTAAATAGTTGAAAGTGGGTTTAGTGCTGCTCAGAGCGACAGAACAGGAGCTGAGGATGTGAGGGTGAGTAACCTCCTTCCACCTATTGCATTTCCAACGCCCCTCCCCCAAGTCCCTCCTCCCTACCTTTTATCTTAGCCTGCTGGGCACACTGTCCTCATTCCTGAAGAAGGGCTCATGCCCGAAACGTCGATTCTCCTGCTCCTTGGATGCTGCCTGACCTGCTGCACTTTTCCAGCAACACATTTTCAGCTCTGATCTCCAGCATCTGCATTCCTCACTTTCTCCTGTGAGGGTGAGTAACAAACATTTCCTGAGCTCTGAAGGTTGTGAAGGATCTAAGAGGAAGATTAAATGGTGTTTGTCCAGATTGCATTGAACCTCACTGGGGCACAGCAGCAGGTCTAGGACAGAAATGTTGGTCAGGGAAAACGGTGGTGCGTTAAACTGGCCGGCAGCTGAAAGCTTGGGGTCAGTTTTAAGGACAGAGTCAAGGTTCAGACAAGCAGTCACCCAGCCCACCCCCAATGTAGAGGAGACCACAATGTGAGCAGCAAATGCTTTTGGCTAAATTGAGTGAAGTGCGGCAAATCGTTGCTTCATCTGGAAGATGTGCGTTGGATGGCGAGGAGGGAGGAGGTAAACGGGCAAGTGTTGCACCTTCTGCGATTACATAGGAAGCTGCCGTGGGGCTGTGAGGAGGTGTTGAGAATGAAGGAGGCGTTGACCAGGGTGTCCTGGAGAGAACAGCCCCTGTGGAATGCTGACAAGAGTGGGCAGGAGAATGGTGAGGCTGAGTTTTTCTCCTTAGGGAAGAGAAGGTTTGAAGGAGATTTGATAGAGATCCTCAAAATCATGAAAGGGCTTGAAAGAATAGCCAGGAAGGGTCAAAAATCAGAGAATAGCAATTAGTAAGCCAACAAAAGAACCAGAAACATCAAGAGGAAAGCTTTTTGGTTGAACAGTGAGTGGTAAGGCTCTGGAATGCACCGAGAGAATGGAGGATGTGGATTCAATTGCCTTCTGCAAAAGGGTACAGAGTAACTAATTGAAGAGAAAATGTTTACAAGGCTGTGGGTAAGGGTTGGGGAGTGGGACTAGCTCAATTGTCCTTGCCAAGAACTGACATGGAACCCAATGGACTGAATCTTGCTTGTGTGCTGTAACCTTTCTATGATTCTCTGTCTAGACTGCAACTGACAGATAGAAACAACACAAGAGACCTAAATACAGCACTGTTACATTTATTTACAAGAATGAACCAGTTGCTATTGTGCCAAATAATGCAATGGAAAAGCCTGTGAACCTAGATCACTGCTGAATGGGACAGTCATAGGGTGATCACAACAGATCTTGAGATTAGGCTCTGGCACCAACACTCTGGACCCACTCTTAAAATTCCATTAAATTAACGGCAGCTAATTTGGCATTCGCTAAAGAGCCTAAACAGTTGTGCTGATGAAGCAGGGTTTTTTTCAGATTTTTACCTTAATTTGGAAACAGAAGAGGCAGGACTGTGGTCATTCTTGGTGTATGTTCATATTCCCATTGTCATTCCTTCCAGTACTCCCAATTCTGTCCCACAACCACCCCGCCACCTCAGTCCTGGACTCATTGAGTCATACGGCACAGAAACAGACCCTTCAATCCGACCAGTCCATGCTGACTATAATCCCAAACTAAACTCGTCCCACCTGCCTGTGCTGGGCCCATATCCTTCCAAACATTTCTTATTCATGTGTTTATTTAAATTTATTTTAAACATTGTAACTGTCCCTGCATCCACCACTTCCTCCGGAAGTTCATTCCACACACGAGCTACTGTGTGGTAAAAGATGTGTGGTAAAAGATGAGCTACTGTGTGGTTAAAATCTTTCTCCTCTCACCTCAAAAATATGTCCCCTGGTCTTGAAATCCCCCACCCTCAGGAAAAGGTCCTTGCCATGTACCCCTCATGATTTTATAAACATCAATAAGGTCACCTCTCAACATTCTATGCTCCAGTGTAGAAAAATGTCCCAAGCTATCTGGCCTCTCCTTATAATCAAGCCCTCCATTCCTGGCAACATCCTGGTAAATCTCTTCTGAACTCTCTCCAATATAATAATATCCTTCCTAGAACAGGGTGTTGTGGCTTTGACCCACATCCTGGTCACCTGAACTTGGTCATGGCAAGTTATGGCGTGTGCCCACCTGAAACCTTAGATTTATGGCTGGAGAACAAACCAAGAATGTTTCTCGGGCCTCTCTGCATTGGCTGTGAACCACATGGACTGTGCTTGGTTTCAGCCACAAATTCAGTTATCACGATTTATAGACGTTTAATAAATTACTTGCTTAACTGTCCAACCACAAATACCTTCATGGTACGCAGTAATATTTATTAGAAAATGTTATGACTTGTCAAGGCCTGGTTATACATCTGGTCAAATCCGACCATCAGATCATGATGGCAAAGCATGTAATTGATTAAATACACAATACTGGTAGGAATCCATTTTATCAATCTATTTACCGCTGACCATTGCTCGTGACTGCGGGTATTATCAAAGTGTTGGTAAATGCTTTGAACTTGCATTCAACCTTGAGCTGCTGGCAGCCATTGTGTGGAACAATGCACCAGGGAGAAGTGCTTGGGAAATGTAAAGACTTTCAGGGATATCAGAATATAATGTATTGTGGTGCGAAAATAACAACAGGGCTGTTTCTATTGAACTTCTGAGCACATCATGATACTCAGCTGTAGTATAAAGGAAGGGGTATATTCTCTAAAGGCTAATAAAAAGGCATGTTTACACAGAGGGCAAAACATGTTTTATGTTTGAGGTATTCCTGATGCCATACTAAAGAGCCAGAATATGTTCATTATCACAGCCGGTAAGTTATATCTAACACCATTCATCTCACCTTTTCATTGAGCAGCACCTGCTCACTATGGGGAGCACACACTTTTCATCTTGTCAACAGCTGGAAATGCGAAAGTAGCTTATAGCTGCTGTTTGTTTTCTCTCAAACAAATTTTAAACATAACGTCGAGTAGAAATAAAAGCTAAAAAATTGAAAAAACAAAAGGACCTGGTAATAGTCAGCAGTTAGTGGCAGCCTTCCATCTGATGCGGTCTTGGTTTGCGTTGTGATGATTAACTCTGTGTTAAGCACTGTCTGGTTTGGCTCAGGATCCCCTTTTCAGGCATGGCAGGCTCTGCTAGATTTGCTGCAGAGGAAGGCAGTGGGCTGAAGAGGTGTACTGCCTTTCCACGGGCAGGGAATCTTTTTATTCCCAATTACCTAATGCTGCTGCTCTTCCAAACACTTTGCCTCCGGAGGTCACAGCTGTCAGCATTTGCCTCCCAGTTGTGTCACCATCGTCATATCTCACATGCAGGACTTTTTGTCACACTGTTGTAGGTTATGACTCAGTGACAGTTGTAAAGATAGCATTTGTGTGTGTATACAGCCAATTTCTATCTGGTGAAAATGACAGAACCAGCATCGATATTACGAGTTTAATTATGAGTGTATGCTGATAGGAGACTATGGTCATTCCCAGTGAGTCTTCCTGTTTCCAACCTGAATTTCATCCCCCAAACTCCCATCTACCTCACTCCAGAACTCATCTGTGTCTTTGACCCACACCTTGGCCAGCTGAAATTGGTCACAGCCTAATTCGGCAAACTATGTCTGGTACTAAACTGGTGACCCTGGCATTCTGAATCGGCTTGCTTCCAAACCTCAGAGTTTGGTGATTTTGTTCCTGCCAAAGAAAAACTGTAAATATGTCTGAGATATCAAGGTTCAAACGGTTCGGTCTTTTCTCCGATCTGCTATAAGTTGCCTAGCTCTCTCCACTATAGAGGAAGACGTTGAGGACACAGGTTTAGCAGACTCACCGTTTGATGTTCTCAGTCAAGGTTTCTGTTCTTTCACATTCTCATGAGGGATATGGATAGCGTGAACAGCAGGTGTCTTTTCACTAGGGTGGGGGAGTTCAAGATGAGGGGGCATACTTCTAAGACGAGAGGAGAAAGATTTAAAAAAGACATGATGGGTAAACTTTTTCCACAGAGTGGTTCATATGTGGAATGAACTTCCAGAGAAAGTGGTGGATATGGGTGCAGTTGCAACATTTAAGAGACATTTAGATAGGTGTGTGCATAAGAAATGTTTGGGGGGATATGGGCCAAGCACAGGCAAGTGGGACTAATTTAGTTTGGGATTATGGTCTGCTTGAACTGTTTGGACTGAAAGGTCTGTTTCCGTGCCACATGACTCTGTGGTGTAACAAATAAACAGGCTTTTGATCAGCAAGGCAATCAAGGGTTATGGGGGAAAAGGCAGGAAAGTGGAGCTGAGGATTATCAGATCAGACGTGATCTCATTGGATGGTGAAGCAAACTTGATGGGTTGAATGGCCTAATTCTGCTCCTATGTCTTACATTCTCATATGTTATCTCTGATCAAATCTGTTAGCAGATTGTCAGTAGCTGGAGAATAAAAACATTTTGAGATTTTAGTGATATTCTTCATCATATTTACCATTCATAGAAATAGACAAACTGAAGGATTGCAGGATATGGCTTGGGACGGCCAGTAAAGATCAAGGGTTCAAGCATTAAGGATCCCACTCAAAATAACACTACATTGTGAGCATTTGTTTCTCATAAATATTCTTTTGAACTTAGAATTGTAACGGGAATGTAAAATTCCAGTTTAGTTCTTGTGCGTATCACAACGTAAAGCACATTAGCAACATCTTTACTGCAACTGAACAGAGCCTGGATTGTAAAGGCAGGATAACTGGATTTCTCCATTATTTATTTACAAAGTAAAATGGATTGCCTGCAGTGATGTATTATCTTCTGTCCTCCGGAGAATAAACCACTTAACCTACAGTTAATTTTAAAGAGGTGCAATGGGTGCAATAACTAAATACAATCTGATTTTGCAGGCTTTAAAATCTGTGGGCAAAACAAATGATTAACACAGCGCTGTTGATGATAGAAGCTTAACACTACTCGCAGTCAATTAACAGGCAGTGTTAGAATTGGCTGTCTGCCATGCCTTGTAAAAGCCTCAATAATCGAATCACCATAATTTGTAAGAATTCGCATTGGAATTAACATATTGTACCTTATCACAGGTAACAAATGAAAGGCTATTTTTCTTCCATTTCAAAAGAAAAAGAGGAAGTGTACATTTTGTTTTCTCAAATTACAGTCCACTAACAAATCCATTTAGAATTCTTCATTTTCTGAAAATGTATTTCAAAAATGGCAAATGCAGCAAGTAGGTCCTGATCATGCAGCAACTTTTAATAACATCCTTTTAATAACATCCTTTTAATAATATCCTTTGAAGCATATTATGCAGCTGACAAACACTTCACTGAGCTATGATGCACCTAACTCTGTAGGAATAAAGATTTTTGTTTTAAAAAAGCCTTGTACTGAGCAGATACCAATCATTTTAGTAAGGTCTGCTCTGGAGAACCATGAACACAATTTCTTTGGGGGTACTCATGTTTAGTGCCATATTCCTTTCTTTTAATCTGTGGCCCTTTCTTTTCTCATCCTCAAGTACCTGTTAGCGAGGGACAGCTGAGGATATGGGAGCAGGGTTGTGGGTGCTGCTGAGAGTGGGCCACCAGGAGAATTTATACACTGTGTGTTTGCCAAAAAACAAATAGCAAAAGTACAGGACAATGGCTATCCCAATAACAAATGTTCCAAAAATAAGACCACAGCATCAAAATAACGGACAGTCCCATTAAATCTGCAGCAGTGGTCACCTGTTTCAAAATGGAGTATTCCAGATCTCAGCAACTCTTGAGAGTGAAAACATCTCATTGTTTGGATCTTTTGCCAATGATTTTGAAATTATGATTTCTAGAATCACTACAACTGCAAATGAAAATATTTTTCTCTTATCTAGCTAGACTTCTCATTATCTTGAAAAATGTTTTTAAACTTGTCTTTTTTTCCACGGAGAACAGTCCTACCTTTTCCAACCACTCCTCATAACTAAAGTAAGCTCATACCTTGGAATGTTCTAGTAAATGTCTTTGCTCTTTTTAAAATCTTCATGACGTTTCTGATCTGAAGCAGCAGAGTTGGCTGAAGTCTTTCAGCTAAGGCCTAACCAATAATTTACATAGCTCCAGTAAAATCTCTTCATTTTCCAATGCCAATCTGCATTTTATAAACCCAAGTAGTACCTTCTTGGAAGCACCCTACCAACTTCCACTACCACTGTAAAATGTTAAAAATCACACAACACCAGGTTATAGTCCAACAGGTTTATTTGGAAGTACTAGCTTTCGGAGCACTGCTCCTTCATCAGGTAACTGATGTGTGTGCACAGACACCAGGGTCTTTCTACTTGGTCTACGTGCTTCACAAGTGTTTCAGTCACAACACAGAAACAGTTGTTCCGACAAGGGGTAAACCCTGCTGCTTAATTTAAAACCAGCAACACCGAAAAGATTTATCCCATGCAGTAATCTATAAAAATCCGAGTGGCCAAGGACTATATAAAGTAAAACTTAACAACTTTATTTCTTAACATATACAGAGAATAATTAACAAACCACTATTTACAATTTTTTTCTCTAACCTATCTTTTACCTTCCCTTCTATAATACTAGCCCAATAAAACTCCCAATTAAGACTTACAAAACAACACTTCGTATCTCAAAACCAGGCAGCTGTTTTGTGTCTTCTTTTCTCCATGTTAGGAATTTATGCATCACAGGTTACGGATTGAAAAGGTACTTTTAAGGGAGAGCTATTTTGAAGCAGTCTGTTTACATGCTGGGCCATGGCAGTTCTCCCCTTAACTGTTCAAGTTTCTCCGGTCTTATACTCCAGATCATCGGAATGTGTCATTGGCTTTTAAGATGGTCAATATACTCAATTCAAACTTATTGGAGTTTGATATGTTTCAGGTATAATTTAAACTGATTGGCTGAATTCAAATTTGTTTTTGTCTCCAAGCAACGAACTAATCGAGTCGTTTGACCCAGTGTTACATTACTTTTTTGAGAACATTTAGTGCTTTGCCCAGTAGTTTTGCTGCTTTTAACTCTCTTAAAGGTATACCCATATCTTCATAACATAGTGAACAAGTTGGGGAACCACCGAGGTCCAGAAGGTCTTCCACAAGTGTGCATTACGATAATTTTTGTAAAGTCGTACAAAGGACGTTTATGAACATGAAGGAAAATACTTGCTAAGAAATGTGTAAGAAGTTCTGTTCCATTCCATAAGACCATAGAAACAGAGGGAGCGACAGGTCAGCGCCTCAAGCCTGTTCCACCATGCAATTAGATCGAAGGTAATCTGTATCTGAACTCCATTCATACACCTTGGGTCTACCTTTAATATCATTATCAAACAAAAAGTATAAATCTCAGTCTCAAAATTCAACAGTGGAAAGAAGTTCCAGATTACAAAGCTTCTTGATGTTTCCTGACTTGTGGCCAACTATTAATTTTAAACTTAATGTCTTGTTCTGAACTGCTCCCCCATAAGCAATACTTTCCCTCCATCTAACCTGTTGAACTGAGTAATTCCCTTACATATTTCATCAATATCACACTTCTGTCTTCCAAACACAAAGAATGCACACTTAGACTGTGCATCCCATCTCATAAGTTAACCCCCTTAGTCCTGGTATCATTATGGTAAATTCAGATTTCACTCCCTCTAAAGCTAGGTACCAGAATGATTTTAACTCTGTGTAAGTGAATGGGTTTTAAATTGTGTAAACTCAGCCGACCCTTTCTGAGACTCAGTGCCCAGAACTAGAAGCAATACTCTTCATGTACTCGGCTTAGGGTGAGAAGAGAAAAATTTAAAAGGGACCTTAGGGGTAACTTTTCATGCAAAAAGTGGTACGTGTATGGAATGTTTTGCCAGAGGAAGTGGTGGAGGTTGGATTAACTGCACCATTTAAAAGGCATCTGGATGGGTGTCTGAATAGAAAAGGTTTAGAGGGATATGGGCCAAGTGCTGGCAAATGGCACTAGATTAGGTTGGGATATCTGGTGGGCATGGACAGGTTGGACCAAAGGGTCTGTTTCTGTCCTGTACATCTCTATGACTCTATTAGAGCTTTACAGAACTACTTACAATCTTTTGTATGCTTGGAAAGAAAGTTAAAATTCTCCAAGCCTTTTAAATTATGTTTTACATCTGTCAATTAGTTTTCAGAGATTTCTGTATATAAACCTGAAATCTCTCTGATCCTGTACAGATTCAAGCTTCTGATTACTTTAAAAATACTTCAAACATAGGCCAAAAGCAAATGACAGTACACTTCTGTTCTGGCCTTACTCAATCATTTGATGACTCAATGTTCTTTTGTGATCTTCTCTTCCCATCTAGATTATTGACTGTGTCACCCAACTCAGCAAGCTTGAAGATATGGATATCTATGCTTTTAGTGATGTATTTCATAAACACACTAAAAAAGTAAAACTGCAGTAACAATTCCAAGGGACACCATTACTCCATCGTGTCAAATTCCCATTTTTCTATCTCCCAAACAATTCCCCACCTGAGTTAGCAGGAGATGTCTCTAACTCCACGTGATCCTAAGTTTTAACAGTATTTGAGTGGTATTTTTAAAATGCTGGGTGTTATCAGCTTATATGTGAAAATGAACACCAGAGTTTTGGGTGATGTCACTGATGGACAATGTGTTCATGAAAAATAGAAGGAGCCAAAAAATAATGCACAACAAGTTTGAAGAGAAACCATTTTAAGTGATACACTGGATATGGTTAGAAGGTTAAGAAAATAACCAGGTAAAAGCAGTCCAAGCCATTTGGAAGACAGAAGAGAGTGTTCCGAGAAGGATGGTGTGATATATTGTATCAAAAGCAGCAGAAAGGTTGACAAGGAAGAGGAGGGATCATTTACCTTTATCACAGTCACATTGGATGCCACATGTCATAGAGTCATAGAGATGCACAGCATGAAAACAGACCCTGCGGTTCAACCCGTCCATACCGACCAGATATCCCAACCCAATCTAGTCCCGCTTGCCAGCTCCCAGCCCATATCCCTCCAAACCCTTCCTATTCATATACCCATCCAAATGCCTTTTAAATGCTGCAATTGTATCAGCCTTCTCCACTTCCTT
The DNA here is from genome assembly GCF_037043375.1 of Chiloscyllium plagiosum. Lineage (NCBI taxonomy): Eukaryota > Metazoa > Chordata > Chondrichthyes > Orectolobiformes > Hemiscylliidae > Chiloscyllium > Chiloscyllium plagiosum. Next base: position 1,436,105 of record NW_028270143.1, read on the forward strand.
TGGCAGCTCATTCCATACACGTACCACCCTCTGCTTGAAAAAGTTGCCCAGTAGGTCTCTTTTATATCTTTCCCCTCTCACCCTAAACCTATGCCCTCTAGTTCTGGACTCCCCCATCCCAGGGAAAAGACTTTGCCTATTTACCCTATCCATGCCCCTCATAATTTTGTAAACCTCTGTAAGGTCACCTCTCAGCCTCCGAAGCTCCAGGGAAAACAGCCCCAGCCTGTTCAGCCTCTCCCTATAGTTCAAATCCTCCAACCCTGGCAACATCCTTGTAAATCTTCTCTGAACCCTTTCAAGTTCCACAACATCTTTCCGATAGGAAGGAGACCAGAATTGCACACAATATTCCAACAGTGGCCTAACCAATGTCCTGTACAGCCGCAACATGACCTCCCAACCCCTGTACTCAATGCTCTGACCAATAAAGGAAAGCATACCAAACACATTCTTCACTATCCTATCTACCTGCAACTCCACTTTCAAGGAGCTATGAACCTGTGTCTTTGGATAGAGACCCTGATGAAGGGCTTTTGCCCGAAACGTCAAATTTCCTGCTCCTCGGATGCTGCCTGACCTGCTGTGCTTTTCCAGCACCACTCTAATCTTGACTCTAATCTCCAGCATCTGCAGTACCCACTTCTGCATCTTTGGATAGAGCTGTTTCCGCACTGCAGCCGCACTAGAAACTGCTTTGAAGGGACATATTGGTATTGGAGGTAGTCCAGAAAGGTTCGCTGGGTTAATTCCTAGTATGGAGGGATTTTCCTATGAGGAGACATTGAGTAGGTTGGTCTTGTTCTTATTAGAATTTAGAAGAATGAGAGGAGACTTTATTGAAACATTTAAAAGGGCTCTGGTGGAGAGTCTAGGAGCAGAGGGTACAACCTCAGAGTAAGGAGTCACTCATTTTAAGACAGGATTGAGGAGGACTTTTCCTCTCCATGGGTAGGGAATCTGTGGATTTTGTTTTACCACAAAAGCTGGTCAGACCTGGGTTGATAATTATGTTCAGGGCTGAGATAGAGTTTTAATAAGTAAGGGAATCAAGAGTTAGAGGGCCAAGACAGGAAGTGGTATTGAGAATGATCAGACCTCACTGAATGGAACAGCAGACTTAAATAACCTCCAGCTGCTCCTACAACTTAAGATCTTATCGTTTTAAACGTAGAGTCGCATGATAAAGGACCACAAACACAAGGATTTTTGGAAAGGAAAGGGAGGTAGAGAACATGCAAGGAGGTGGCATAATCAAAATGCTACAAGAGCAGGAAATTTGAAATGAAAATAAAAAAATGTTCAAATTACTCAGCAAGCATGGCACCATCTGTGCAGGGATAAATAGAGCTACTGTTTTAGGTTGATGACATTTCTCCAGAATTGAGAAAAATTACAAACAAAGACGTTTTAATGAAAAAAATGAAATAGCTGACAGTGTAAGGGAAAAGAACAAAAATAAAGGAAGATCTGTGATTAGATTAGATTAGATTAGATTACTTACAGTATGAAAACAGGCCCTTCAGCCCAACAAGTCCACACCGACCCTCCAAAGAGCAACCCACCCAGACTCATTCCCCTACATTTAACCCCTTTACCTAACACCACAGGCAATTTAGCATGGCCAATTCACCTAACCTGCACATCTTTGGACGATGGGAGGAATCCGGAGCACCCGGAGGAAACCCACGCAGACACGGGGTGAATGTGCAAACTCCACACAGACAGTTGCCTGATCATTTGGAGTTCAGGAGACAATAAATGACAAATGTTTTAATAGTGCAAGGTCAAGGAGAGTGAACATAGGGAAAGTAAAGAAACCAACAAGATGTGAATGGCAGAATGATAAACAGATACTCATCTTACAACAAAAACTGAAGGAAAACAAAAGTAAAACCAAACTCTGCATCGATAAAGGAAACAACATAGAGGCGGTGGTCACAGTCTGAAATTGTTGAATTCAATGTTGAGACTGGAAGGCTGAAAAGTATTTATTTGAAAGATGAGGTATTGTTCCTTGAGCTGCCATTGAGCTTCATTGGAACGCTGCAGGAAGACAGTAACAGAGGGATCAGCATGAGAGCAAGGTGGAGAATCCAAATAACTAGTGACTCAGGTTATGGATTGAACAAAGATGTTTCACAAAGTTAGCAACTAATTTGAATTTGATCTTTCTAGTGCAGTCTGTACTGTGAAGAGCAAATACAATATATTAAATCAGTTCAGTTCATAAAACATTTCCACTGCCTTTAGTGTGATGTCACCACCACGTGCATCTTCTCCTCCTCTCCCCTTTCAGCATTCTGGAAGACCGTTCCCTCCATGACACCCTGGTCCACTCCATAATCAGTCCCATTGCTGCTCACAATTTAATATTCTCAACACTGGGGAGATCAAACCAGGATTGGCTGACACTTCAGTCACAGATTTTCCACTTTACTCTTACACTGACGTTTCCTGAATAAAAGCTATTTATAAAATGTATAGAAGTCTACTTCTAGACATTCTAACCTGTATGTTATGGAAGGTGTAAAAAAATTCAAAGTTCCTGCATGCAGCACATGTTCACTTCAGGGGTTTCCTCATTCCAATTGCAATAACCTTGATACATTGTGCACCAAGTCCTTGAGTGTACAGTCTCCTCACAAATCCATGCATTTCTATCCCAGAACTCTATGTTTAAAATCTCCAATCAGCTTCCCAGAGTGGTCACAGCTCACATGGAAGTCAATCTTGGTATTGTCAAGCATACAGCCCAAAGGAAAATCGATTGGAATGGAATATTACAGATAACACAATAGGGTTGAACTTTTCTCCACTCAGTATATCCCACTCTGAACTGTCTCAATACAACTTTCCCAATATTTGCCAAATTGGAGAGTTGTTGCTACACAGAAGACCGTTCAGCCCATCATGTCTGCATTGGCTCTCTGAGTTAGCAGTTTATCTAACGCTGTTCTCCTTCCTTTTCCCTGTAAACCTGCCCTTTCTTCCTTTTCAGTTAACAGCGTGTTTCTCTTTTGAATGCATCCATTGAATAAGGACACTGACAGGATCATACTTCAAAAACAGATATAAACTCCCAAAGAGAATCTGTAAATAGTTTCATTAAAGATTTGTGTGCACTATCAGAGCCATGCAGTTATGGAAACCTACAACCAGAGCTCAATTGTGACAGAATCGTTGTTGGGTCTCAAATAAATCAATTCCTGAACTCCTTCAATTAAAATAGGATGTTACTGTAAAATGAACAGTCCGAGTAGCAATGGATACAGAGTTGAGGAAATTCTTTAAGAAATACTTTACAGCAAAAGTTCTACTTTAATGCAGAAAATTCTACAGGGAATGTCAACAACTGAAAGCACAGTAGAGCATTTGACCAACGACCCCACATCTGAAAAATATACAGTATGTGAAAACATCAACATGATAATCTCACGATACAATATCTTGTCACTGGTGTGATTCCAAAACCCCACTTCAGTGAAGAGAAAATTGTCCAGTCTTACTCTGACAATATAATGAGCAAAAATGTGCAACAGTCTGAACAGCATACTCAACATCAAACCTGTCGATTCATACTTTGGAATAGAACCTCAAAGAACAGATTAAATTGCAATGGAGCATGCTTCTTTATATGGGGCGAGTACTTATGGATGAACAGCATAATCCTTTTCTTAAAATTAGCAGCATGATCCAAATGCTAATGATGGAGAAGAAGAAACAGCCCAGCCTCCACATAGATTCCTGCAGTTGCATGCATGTAAGATCCCTCAGCGAGCGTTGCTGGTCTAACAGAGGCCAACAAGGACAAAGGAAGCTCAGTAACCTAACCTCAACTGTTTCTATACCTGATTCCATACATAGAGTCACAGAGATGTACAGCATGGAAACAGACCCTTCGGTCCAACCTGTACATGCCGTCTAAATATCCTAAATTAATCTAGGCCCATTTGCCAGCACTTGGCCCATATCTGTCAAAACCCTTCCTATTCATATAGCCATCCAGATGCCTTTCGAATGTTGTAATTGTACCAGCCTCCACCACTTCTCTGGCAGCTCTTTCCATACACGTACTACCCTCTGCGTGAAAAGGTTGCCCCTTAGATCCCTTTTCAATCTTCCCCTCTCGCCCTAAACCTAATCCCTCTAGTTCTGGACTCACCAACCCCAGGGAAAGGACCTTGTCTATTTGCCCTATCCATGCCCCTCATGACTTTATAAACCTCTATAAGGTCACCCCTCAGCTCCATATATTGAATCAAAAATGTACAAAGTGGTAGAAATTATAAAGAAAACATGTACCATAAATGTTGTAATCTGGTGAATCATTTGAGAATGCATATAAATGTCAACCAATTTTTATGATGGGAATAAATAGCTTGGAAAAGGAGGTGAATAACTGTGTGTAATGGTTTTTAATGACAGGAGGAATCTTGTGATGATGTCTTGAAGCTGCTCTTCACTGGGTATAAGTAGCACAGTATGGGCTTTGTGAAGAAGAAGAGGTAACCACTCATAGAGCTGGGTAGAAACCTGGTTTAGCCGTGTGAATATTAGAAACACGAGCAGAGATTCATGTGGAGTAGACTGGCTGGTATAGGCTGCCAAATATATGGAATAAAATTTCAATTATGTAACGGTAAGATTAGAGAATCTGATCACTATTTTTGTAGCATTTAATCTTAATACATAATAAATTGTGTTACAAAGAATCTGAAGCCTGGAGAAACATCTTGGTTTTGCCTCTTCTATTTGTCCTGAACCCTAGTAAAGCACCACAAAAGTGTAATAAATGTTTCACTCTAATGGAACAGAAATCTCTCCTCTGGGGCAGTGTTTTGTAGAGGAATAAAACAGTGTTATTTTCTGGATCTGTAGATTGTGAAGGAGCAAAAATGACCTTTAGCAAAATAATACGCGCTTCTTGTCAGATGTGGAAGTTTAAAGAGAGTTTAAAGGTTACTGCGGATTATGATTTGAAGATGCCGGTGTTGGACTGGGGTGTACAAAGTTAAAAATCACACAACACCAGGTTATAGTCCAACAGGTTTAATTGGAAGCACACTAGCTTTCGGAGCGACGCTCCTTCATCAGGTGATAGTGGAGGGCTCAATCGTAACACAGAATTTATAGCAAAAATTTGCAGTGTGATATAACTGAAATTATACATTGAAAAATTGATTGTCTGTTAAGCCTTTCATCTGTTAGAATACAGTGATAGTTTCACTTCTTTCATGTGTAAATCACAAAACCTTTTTTTAAAAGTTGCATTCTCGGGTTAGCTGTTAACAATGGTGATAGCTAGACAATGTGTTGAAGGTGTTAGCCCCTGTGTTCTCTGTCTATGACCTGATGTTTAGATTGATTCTAATCTAAAAAGTGAGATAACAGAGTTTTACATAAATTCATGCAGTTTTTGAGCTCAGAGTTCTACATGAATGTATGCAGTTTTTGAGCAAAGTGCAATGTAACTCTGCAAGTACAAATTCACCCCACAAAATATATGTGTGCATGTGGGTCTTTGTCTATGTGTGTGTGTATGTCTGGGGTGGGGGTTGTGAGTGTGAGAAAGTGTGTGTGTGTGTGTGTGTGTGTGTAGTGAGTGCAGAGTGTCTTAAATCTGTGAGGGGGTGCATGTGTGAGTGTGGGAGTGTGTGTGTCTATGAGGGTGTGTGTGGGTGTCTGTGTGCACGTCTGTGTGTACCTGTGTCCTTGTGTATGTGAGAGTGTGTGTGTGTGTAGGAATATCTGTGTGTGTGTAGGGCAATGGTGATCACCATTGTCTAGCTATCACCATTGTTAACAGCTAACCCGAGAATGCAACTTTAAAAAAAGGTTTTGCTATTTACACATGAAAGAAGTGAAACTATCACTGTATTCTAACAGATGAAAGGCTTAATAGACAATCAATTTTTCAATGTATAATTTCAGTTACATCACACTGCAAATTTTTGCTATAAATTCTGTGTTACGATCGAGCCCTCCACTATCACCTGATGAAGGAGCGATGCTCCGAAAGCTAGTGTGCTTCCAATTAAACCTGTTGGACTATAACCTGGTGTTGTGTGATTTTTAACTGCGGATTATATCTGCTATAAATGCTGTTGGTTGTGAATATTATCAGATCGAATGGATTGGTTGGAGAGACAGTTGGAAGCGATGAGGAATTTGCAACAGCAACAGTATGTGCTGGATGGCAGTTATAGGAAGGGGGAAAGTCTCAAATACAGTCACAAAGATGGGTTAACTCCAGGAAGGGTAAGAGAGGTAGGCACCTAGGGCAGGAGTCTTTTGTGGATATACCCATTTCAAACAGTTATGCTGTTTTGGAAAATGTAGGGGGTGATGGATTGTCAGGGGAACATAGCACAAGCAGCCAGGTTTCTGGTATTGAGACTGGCTCTAAAGCAACAAGGGGTACATTGGCTTCCAAGACACCAATGTGTTAGGGGATTCTGTAGTCCAGGGTACAGACAGATGTTTCTGTGGGATAATCATCTTAATGGGATTGTATAATAGACCCCCTAATAATCTGAGGGAAATTGAGAAACAAACTTGTAAGGTGATCTCAGCTGTCTGTAAGAATAATAGGGTGGTTATGGTAGGGGATTTTAACTTTCCAAACATAGACTAGGACTGCATAGTGTTAAAGGTTTAGATAAAGAGGAGTTTGTTAAGTGTGCACAACAAAATTTTCTGATTCAGTATGCGGATGTATGTACGAGAGAAGGTATAAAACTTGACCTACTCTTGGGAAATAAGGCAGGGCAGGTGACTGAGGTGTCAGTGGGGGAGCACTTTGGGGCCAGCGACCATAATTCTATTAGACTTTAAACAGTGATGGAAAAGGATAGACCTAAAAGGATAAAAGTTGAAGTTCTAAATTAGAGAAAGGCCAATTTTGACGGTATTAGGCAAGAACTTTTGAAAGCTGATTGGGGGCAGATGTTCGCAGGTAAAGGGACGGCTGGAAAATAGGAAGCCTTCAGAAATGAGATAACAAGAATCCAGAGACAGTATATTCCTGTTAGGGTGAAAGGAAGGCTGCTAGGTACAGGAAATGCTGGATGACGAAAGAAATTGAGGGTTTGGTTAAGAAAAAGGAGGAAGCATATGTAAGGTATAGACAGGACAGATCGAGTGAATCCTTAGAAGAGTATAAAGGCAGCAAGAGTATACTTAAGAGGGAAATCAGGAGGGCAAAAAGGGGACATGAGATAGCTTTGGCAAATAGGATTAAGGAGAATCCAAAGAGTTTTTACAAATACATTAAGGACAAAGGGTAACTAGGGAGAGAATAGGGCCACTCAAAGATCAGCAAGGCGGCCTTTGTGTGGAGCCACAGAAAATGGGGGAGATACTAAATGAGTATTTTGCATCAGTATTTACTGTGGAAAACGACATGGAAGATATAAAACGCAGGAAGATATAGATGGTGACATCTTGCAAAATGTCAACATTACAGAGGAGGAAGTGCTGGATGTCTTGAAACGGTTAAAGGTGGATAAATCCACAGGACCTGATCAGCTGTACCCTAGAACTCTGTGGGAAGCTAGAGAACTGATTGCTGGGCCTCTTACTGAGATATTTGTATCATCGATAGTCACAGGTGAGGTGCCGGAAGACTGGAGGTTGGCTAATGTGGTGCCACTGTTTAAGAAGGGCGGTAAAGACAAGCCAGGGAACTATAGATCGGTGAGCCTGACCTCGGTGGTGGGCAAGTTGTTGGAGGGAATCCTGAGGGACAGGATGTACATGTATTTGGAAAGGCAAGGACTGATTCGGGATAGTCAACATGGCTTTGTGCGAGGGAAATCATGTCTCACAAACTTGGTTGAGTTTTTTGAAGAAGTAAAGAGGATTGATGAGGGCAAAGTGGTAGATTTGTGATCTATATGGACTTCAGTAAGGCGTTCGACAAGGTTCCCCATGGGACACTGATTAGTGAGGTTAGACCTCATGGAACACAGAGAGAACTAGCCATTTGGATACAAAACTAGCTCAAAGGTAGAAGACAGAAGGTGGTGGTGGAGGGTTGTTTTTCAGACTGGAGGCCTGTGACCAATGGAGTGCCACAAGGATAGGTGCTGGGTTCTCTACTTTTGGTCATTTATATAAATGATTTAGATGCGAGCATAAGAGGTATAGTTAGTAAGTTTGCAGATGACTAGGAAAAAGTGAGGACTGCAGATGCTGGAGACCAGAGTTGAAAAGTGTGGTGCTGGAAAGGCACAGCAGGCCAGGCAGCATCCGAGGAGCAGGAGAATCGACGTTTTGGGCATAAGCCCTTCTTCAGGAATCAGTTTGCAGATTACACCAAAATTGGAGGTGTAGTGGACAGCGAAGAGTTACCTCAGATTACAACTGGATCTTGACCAGATGGGCCAATGGGCTAAGAAGTGGCAGATGGAGTTAAATTCAGATAAATGCGAGTTGCTGCATTTTGGGAAAGCAAATCTTAGCAGGACTTATACATTTAATGGTAATGTCCTACGGAGTGTTGCTGAACAAAGAGACCTTGGAGTGCAGGTTCATAGTTCCTTGAAAAGGGAGTCACAGGTAGATAGGATAGTGAAGAAGACGTTTGGTACGCTTTCCTTGATTGGTCAGAGTATTGAGTACAGGAGTTGGGAGGTCATGTTGCAGCTGTACAGGACGTTGGTTAGGCCACTGTTGGAATGTTGTGTGCAATTCTGGTCTCCTTCCTATCTGAAAGATGCTGTGAAACTTGAAAGGGTTGAGAAAAGATTTACAAGGATGTTGTCAGGGTTGGAGGATTTGAACTATAGGGATAGGCTGAACAGGCTGGAGCTGTTTTCCCCTGAGCGTCGGAGGCTGAGGGGAGACCTTATAGAGGTTTACAAAATTATGAGGGGCATGGATAGGATAAATAGACAAAGTCTTTTCCCTTGGGTGGGGGAGTCCAGAACTAGAGGGCATAGATTTAGGGTGAGAGGGGAAAGATATAAAAGAGACCTAAGGGGCACCGTTTTCACACAGAGGGTGGTATGTGTATGGAATGAGCTGCCAGAGGAAGTGGTGTAGGCTGGTACAATTGCAACATTTAAGAGGCATTTGGATGGGTATATGAATAGGAAGGGTTTGGAGGGATATGGGCCGGGTGCTGGCAGGTGGAACTAGATTGGGTTGGGATATCTGTTTGGCATGGACAGGTTGGACCAAAGGGTCTGTTTCCATGCTGTACATCTCCACGACTCTATGACTCTACTTGTGATAAGAAGGCAAATCAAGAAAATATCCATTACCATTCTTCTTCACTTGCTCTGTATGTTCCTCTGCCTACTGCTCAGCACCACAGTGCTACCCATTGGCAATCTGCCTCCAGCAGAGCCTGCAGGAGAACACTGTTAACTGTCAGACTGTGCTACAGCAGCATAAAGATATTCACAGTTGGAAGGCACTTTAAAATATCTGGGAGCAGAAGCAATCATCAATTTTTTATTTGTGGCTGTCATCATGGATTACTTTACTTTCAATTATTTAGAATGAGTTGACAGATTTTTTTTACATTGGTCCTCACATGCCATGCAAACCAGTGATAACAATATAATTCTAGTAAGAGGCTTTCTCTGTGTCTGCCCCCAAAATGGTGCTGCTGCTTTTATATGTCATGAATGCAGAATTTCTCATCTTCACTAGCCTCGACAATGTAGCTATCCAGACCTGAAGGTCATTAACCTGGGCAGTGTTGGAAAAGGAAGTTAGGACCTGAAAGAATTAACTGACATTATGACATAAGCTCAACTTAACAAGATATTTTTAAAGAATGGTTCCTGGGAGGAGTGAGCAAGTTATTCAGCTATCTCACTATGCTTCAGTGGCATAATGTGTACTTCTTCTTAAATATATTCCAAGGTGTTACCCTGGTCTCTCATGTTATGTGTTTGTAATGTAATAGCTACTCAGTACTATGCAATACACTGATGCTGTTGGCAAAGATTGTGGTTATCTTCTACCTAAGACATTGTGTAGACATCCTTTCCTCTTTGGTGTCAGGAGCTTTGATGAATGGCAAAAATGGTGGTGATGAATCTCCTGAGGCATCCCAGATAGTTCGAGTGGACATGACCATAACATGACACATATGGACTGCAGTGAGGAGTTCAGCACATTGGGCATACTGCTACAGAGAATGCAGAATAACGGTGTGAACTGAGACTGGACAGTGCTGGCCTGAAGAAATCTTCAGCTCTACAAAAGCCACAACTAGAAAGAGGTAAACAATCCCAGACAGATGACTACGAGTGGATTCTTACCAGGCTGTGAAGGGTGTGTCGCAAAATATATGGCAGAAACAAATAAGATGTTTAGTGAGGCCTATCTCAATGTCGAGATCATCTCAATGGATCATGATCGCTTTTCTCAAGCAGCGTGGTGAGATTCTCACTAGGCAGTGGCGAGTTCCCAACTAATGCTCATTATTTATTGCTTGTTAACCAGATCGAATTATCAGCTTTGAGATTAGATGTTACTGAATGATTAATATCATCTTGTGAGAATGTCTTAAATTCAGAAGCAGCCAAAAAAAGGCATATTGGTTGAAGCATTTGAGTAGAATAAAATTGACTTAAATAGGAATGGCAGTAGAATATTCAGCTCTCTTCTACATGTTTCCTTATCATCATAGATATTTAACAAGGAGAATGTGCATGCATGTGTGTATGTGTGCATCTGTATGTGCTCTTCTATTGGCATTTATGAAGTCTAATTTCTGATCCACCATTTTACAAGTGGACTATTAGCAGATTATAAATCTCTGGTTGAGACAGATAACTGATTCTGAGTTATGAAAATAGAATTGTGCAACAGTCAGTGAGAATGGAGTTGGTGACAAATCATATAGAATAATGATTAGAATAATATATAGAAATATATATCATATAGAATAATGGCGATAGTGAAATTACAAAAAGACTTTTGCAAGTAATTGATTATAAGCACTGTTGCAACGGATATGAGGTGATTTAGTCAAGATACAGTAAGCGTTTGGTCAATAACTAAAAACTCATGTACAAATTGCATACCAAATTAACTGCCTTAAGATCCTCAAATATAGCAACAATAATTGCCATTTAAAATAAAACAATTTGAACTTACACATGAATAAGAAACAGGATGGAAAGTAAAAAATCCAGTTTTGACTACAAGAGGATGCTCATTGATACCTTCTCGATGATAGGTTTCTGGTAAGGAAAAAAATTGGCTGGGTTAAAAAGTACTGCCTGAAACTCCAGAAGAGATCCCACTGTGAGGAATTTCTGGATAACCGGAATTATTTAGTGGATACCATATGTAACACTGTAAAAGAGCCAGGGAGGTTCAGCCCAAGTGCAGCTGCTTGTGTGACTGTCTAAGAAATTGGATTAAGATGTTTTTGGACTGCATGTTGAAAATTTTTCTTGAACTATTTTTAGTGCATAGTTAATCCTTCTACATCAAAATGTTGTGTGTGCTATTTGCATAAAGTTATTAGCATCAAACAATTGTCATTAAAGTTACTGGAAGGGATGGAATTTAAAGATCCGTAGAAAACCTTATTTTAGGGATGTAGACAAATTAAATATGCCTTATTTCTAAACAAAATTTAAAGACAAAACACATCTCCATCTGCCCCTGGGCATAATGGAAAACAAGAGCATCTTCCAACAGTATAGTGAAAACAATAATAGAAAGTTAACAATTGTGGCCACATTGCTTTATATTTGCCTTTCTCAACTTCTGTTCTTTTTGTGTTTTCTTAGCTGGGAGATGTGCATTGTCTGACAGGGAGTAGACTACTGAGGGTTGCTGGCTCTCATTTTATGACTTTATGAGGCATCAGTCAAGGCTACATTGAGAACAGCAATTGTATTTTGCAGTGGTGATGGTCTGTGGAGGTCAATAGGTAACTTCTGGTTCACGGGTGCCAACGAATGGACGTGGGAATGATCCAGTTCATTACTCAGGACAGCTTTGGGGTTTCTAAATGGGGCAAGACATTCAAACTGGAATCAGGGATTGAAGGGATTATGCCTGTACAGAAAGCACCATGAAGCAAATGTGATAAAAAAACAATATGTCTTGGAGAAATTCAACAGGATGTCCTTTCTCTACAGAATAGCAGAAGCAAAAAAAAAAGGTTCATCTCGAACAGTACACCTCAAAATAGAGAACAATTATGGCCAGTGCAATCATTTTTAGGTATTACTATTTCTAACTGTTTTTCCCTCTGGGTTAAAGCTCATCACATTTCATCCTCATTTCAGTTCAATGTTACTGGCTCCAAGTCTAGTGTTCACTATCATTTTTGCCATTTTTTGTGAGAAACCTGTTTGGGGGAATGAGACCCAACTTGCGTATATTTCATTAATATGCGTCAATCCAGAGTCAAATTTACTTTCAAGGAGGACCAGTTTAATACTTTCCCGTTCCTCAGTGTGCTGACTTGGAAAATTCTTAAGGAAATTCTCCACCAACGTCTACCATGAGCCTAACTTCACCAGTTGATATACACATTGGAATTTATTTAGCTCCACACTTATAAACAGACCTCCCATATATTAGAGTTGGTAGTTCTCTGCATCCTCTCTGAAGCTGTAACACTATATTCTGCATTCTGTTCTATTACTCTGATATACTGATGTATGTTATGATTTGTCTGATTACCACGCAACAAAATACTTTTCACTGTATCTTGGTACGTGACGATAATCAATTAAATCAAATCACCCTCCCTAATATTGGCTTAACGAGCAATAATGGGCAGATTTTCTGAGCAGTAGCATCTCACACAGATTGCCACTCCTCATTTTTTTACACCATGAAACAGCTTTACATTTCTGACAGGAGTTTCTGATCTCAGCTCCTTCAGAAAGTAAGGCCATACTTCCATTCTGAGAGGCCAAAAGCAGTCAGGAGAAGGTCAACCAAGTCCCCTTTACACAGCAGCAATCCACTGTCATATTCTGAAATTTATGAGTCCAGCATCACAGACAGACATCACTAAAGATAGGTGTGAGGTTAAAGTGTTGGGATAGCCTGTCAGATGGGTAACCTCAGGTTAAATACGCTGTTCCACACTGCTACTAGACAGTGGCTTTGTGGGTAACACTTTTCTTTGAAAGATGCTGTTGTCAGTCCAAATAAACATTCTGCCAAACACACAACTGACCAATGTTGTGTATGAGTTCCAATGACAATGTGACTCTAGGCACTTTTGTTGCATGTTCCAATGCTTGTCTGATAGAATCAAATACAGTAGCGCCTCGACTTACGAACTTAATCCGTTCAGGGACCCAGTTTGTGAACCGAAAAGTTCGCGAACTGAATCAATTTTTCCCATTGTTCAGATAGCGTAAGAATGCTTGGACGTAGCAACGAACGATGTTCACAGCGCCTGCGCCAAAGACGAACCGAATGAGATCACGCGGGGCCTGAGAGCTTTTGCATTCAAAGCGCGTGTAGCAAAGCAGAACAATGAAACCACGTGGTCGCACACGGGCTTTTTGCATTCGTACCTTCGTTCGTACCTTGAATTTCGTACGTACGTTGAAGCAAAATTTTATGCACAATCCTGTTCGTAAACTGATTTGTTCGTGAATGGGGTCGTTCATATGTCGAGGCGCTACTGTATCCTGTTCCATTGGTGGCTATCTAATTGAGCATCACTTGCTGAACAATTCAGAGTGTGCTCATGACTCATTCGTGCATGCAATAAGTGGAAAGAGAAGAAATATGATCAAGCCTGGTACCTTTTTGGAATTGCTTAGGAACCCCATAATTCACAGCTACCATTTCCATGGCAATGTTTTGGCCAATTACAGTTAGAAGAACTGTGTATTTTTAGTTTTTGTGTTTTTAAAAAGTAGGGACTGAAATGTGAAAGAACTGTTTTACAAAGCAATATTTGAAAGTGAATGACTACTGTTTTGAAAACAAGCAACCCCAAAACCCCACGACAGACGTTGTGATGAACTGTTTGAACAAGCAGCAATAGAGGTTCAGATTGCAGATGATCTGGAGTCGAGGATGTCTACTAATCAACAAGACTACCACCCACCTACAGACCAATGACAGACAACATTTACTAACCAGCAAATGTGCGATTGGTTGCCAGGTGGCTGAGCAGCTTGGAACTGGAGACAAGTTACAGAGATGCACAGAGAGAGAGAGAGAGAGAGAGAATTATGTAGGTATTGAAGGTGCCTGCATTCTGCAGTGGGAGAGTCATTTTTAACTTGAAGGAAACTCCCCAAGATCTTTCCTGCAGCTGTTACCTTGAGCTGCGATTTTTGAATTGATAAATCAGGGACATTTTCTAAGTGAATAAGTCACTGTATACTTCTTACAAACCAATAGAAGCTTTCAGAAAAAGATAACTGAACAGCAAGGGTCTTTCTCACCAAAGGAGGGTCATGTCATCATTCAGAATTGTGAAGCAAAGGTCACTGACTTGACTTTCAGTTTTTACAACTTTGCTTTTAACCTATTTTCCCTATTTCTTTGTATGGCTATGTGTAAGTGCAAGGTTATAAGGGGACTCGAGTTTAGTTTGTAGTGTTATACGCCAATGGTTTATATCTGTTTACTTGTAGCTGTAGTCTAAATACTTATAATGAATAATAATTCTTGAACAGTACAGAAACCTGATCCATATTTTCAATCAACTTTAGTCTGAAAGTCAGTAATTTAGAATACTGAGTGTACTCTACAATTGGCATGACTCCTGGACTAGTGGGGTTTGATTTATGCAACACCACCCCAGTGGGTTCGACCATAGTTGACTTGTCAATCACACTACCATTTTTCCTATGTTATAATCTGTTGTGAATCATGTAGAATTTGGATTCTGGCACTTGTCCTGATGTTGCATGACAAAAAGCCTCAGCAACATGTCTCAACAATATCACTAAGCAATATAAAGTTTGTGAGAAGATTTGTAGCTCAGGTGCTCGTTGTTGTGGTTCTGTTCGCCGAGCTGGGAATTTGTGTTGCAGACATTTCGTCCCCTGTCTAGGTGACACCCTCAGTGCTTGGGAGCCTCCTGTGAAGCTCTTCTGTGATGTTTCCTCCGGCATTTATAGTGGTTTGTCTCTGCCGCTTCCGGTTGTCAGTTCCAGCTGTCCACTGCAGTGGCCGGTATATTGGGTGCACATCGATGTGCTTATTGATTGAATCTGTGGATGAGTGCCATGCCTCTAGGAATTCCCTGGCTGTTCTCTGTTTGGCTTGTCCTATAATAGTAGTGTTGTCCCAGTCGAACTCATGTTGCTTGTCATCTGTATGTGTGGCTACTAGGGATAGCTGGTCGTGTCGTTTCGTGGCTAGTTGGTGTTCATGGATGCGGATCGTTAGCTGTCTTCCTGTTTGTCCTATGTAGTGTTTTGTGCAGTCCTTGCATGGGATTTTGTACACTACATTGGTTTTGCTCATGCTGGGTATCGGGTCCTTCGTTCTGGTGAGTTGTTGTCTGAGTGTGGCTGTTGGTTTGTGTGCTGTTATAAGTCCTAGTGGTCGCAGTAGTCTGGCTGTCAGTTCGGAAATGCTCTTGTTGTATGGTAGTGTGGTTAGTCCTTTGGGTTGCGGCATGTCCTCATTGCGTTGTCTTTCCCTTAGTCATCTATTGATGAAATTGCGCGAGTATCTGTTTTTGGCAAATACATTGTATAGGTGTTCTTCTTCCTCTTTTTGCAGTTCTGGTGTACTGCAGTGTGTTGTGGCCCTTTTGAACAGTGTCTTGATGCAACTTCTTTTGTGTGTGTTGGGGTGGTTGCTTTCATAGTTCAGGACTTGGTCTGTGTGTGTGGCTTTCCTGTATACCTTAGTGGTGAATTCTCCATTCGGTGTTCTCTGTACCATCACGTCTAGGATGGATAAGCAAACTGCCAATATGCATTAGACATATTGTTATTTGTTAAATTAACATTCAAACACAATGTTATTTTCTCTTGCTGTTATTGAAATCAATGAATCTTTGAGGGTAAATCTTGAATTAGATAAAAAGGGGATGTAATGGTCTGAATATCATTTTTGAGATTTTTGTAGTTTTTATAAATGACTTGGATGAGGAGGTTGAGGAGTTGGTTAGTAAATTTGCCAATGACACAAAGGTTGGAGGTGCTGTTCATAGTATCGAGGGCTATTGCAGGCTGCAGTGTGACATAGACAGGATGCAGAGCTTGGCTGAGAAATGGCAGATGGAGTTCAACCTGGATAAATGCGAAGTGTTGCATTTTGGAAGGTCAAACTTGAATGCTGAATATAGGATTAAATACAGGATTCTTGGCATTGTGGAGGAACAGAGGGATCTTGGTGTTCAAGTGCATAGATCCCTCCAAGTGGCCACCCAAGTGGATAGGGTTGTTAAGAAAGCATATGGTGTTTTGGCTTTCATTAACAGGGGGATCAAATTTAAGAGCCGCGAGGTTTTGCTGCAGCTCTACAAGACCCTGGTGAGACCACACTTGGAATATTGTGTCCATTTCTGATTGCCCTATTATAGGAAAGATACAAAGGCTTTGGAGAGGGTACAAAGAAGATTTACCAGGATGCTGCCTGGACTGGAGGGCTTGTCTTATGAAGAGAGGTTGACTAAGCTTGTTCAAGCTCCTAACAAGCTCCTTGTATTCCATGAGATCTAACCTTGCTAATCAGTCTCCCATGGGGAACCTTGTCGAACGCCTTACTGAAGTCCATATAGATCACATCTACCATTCTGCCCTCATCAATCCTCTTTGTTACTTCTTCAAAAAACTCAATCAAGTTTGTGAGACATGATTTCCCATGCACAAAGCCATGTTGACTATCGCTAATCAGTCCTTGCCTTTCCAAATACATGTACATCCTGTCCCTCAGGATTCCCTCCAAAAACTTGCCCACCACTGAGGTCATGCTCACTGATCTATAGTTCCCTGGCTTGTCCTTACCACCTTTCTTAAACAGTGGCACTATGTTAGCCAACCTCCAGCCTTCCGGCACCTCACCTCTGACTATCGATGATACAAATATCTCAGCAAGATGCACAGAAATCACTTCCCTGGCTTCCCACAGAGTTCTAGGATACATCTGATCAGGTCCTGGGGATTTATCCACCTTTATGCATTTCAAGACATCCAGCACTTCCTCCTCTGTAATCTGGACATTTTTCAAGATGTCACCATCTCTTTCCCTACATTCTATATCTTCCATATCCTTTTCCACAGTAAATACTGATGCAAAATACTCGTTTAGTATCTCCCCCATTTTCTGCAGCTCCACACAAAGGCCGCCTTGCTGATCTTTGAGGGGATCTATTCTCTCCCTAGTTACCCTTTAGTCCTTAATGTATTTATAAAAACCCTTTTGATTCTCTTTAATTCTATTTGCCAAAGTTATCTCATGTCCCCTTTTTGCCGGCCTGATTTCTCTCTTAAGTATACTCCTACTGCCTTTATACTCTTCTAAGGATTCACTCGATCTATCCTGTCTGTACCTGACATATGCTTCCTTCTTTTTCTTAACCAAACCCTCAATTTCTTTAGTCATTGAGGGTTTGATTGAGAAAAGGAAGGAAGCATATGTCAGGTATAGACAGGATAGATCGAGTGAATCCTTAGAAGAGTATAAAGGCAGTAGAAGTATACTTAAGAGGGAAATCAGGAGGGCAATATTCAGGCAGACAATCCTAGAATTGTACAAGCCTCTACAGGACATCAATATCACATTAATAACAGCCTTCCCAGCTTCTAAGAGAGTTACCCAACACCTTTCCAATGAATAGAGAGTTATACAACCTGAATCTCAGCACCCAAGGATCTTCCTCTAACCTTTCTTTGGCCAATGGTTTAGATTTGTTGCGTTATGGCATTGACTCCAGACCAAACTGCGCAACACCTTTAAGAGAATTAGATGATATCAGGACAGGTAAATGATATCAGGATTGATAATGTTCCTGTATAAATTTACATGCCTCATATTCAGTCATTCTCTCTATGTAATGAACTCTCCATAATCAGTCAGTTATGTCATTGCGGAATGTGCAGTAACATTAGTAAGCCCAGAGTTCAGGCTATGCAAGTACTCTATGCATGTCAGATCACATTTGGAGTACAGTGTGCAGTTTTGGGCCCCATATCTCAGGAAGGATGTACTGGCCCTGGAGCAAGTTCATAAGAGGTTCATGAGAATGGTCCCAGGAATGAAAAGCTTAGCACATGAGGACGTTGCATTTATACTGGATGGAGTTTAGAAGAATGAGGAGGGAGATGTTGGAAAGATGTTTCCATTGGTAGGAGACACTAGGACCCGAGGCCATAGCCAGAGAGCGATGAATCTGTGGAATCCATTGCCACAAAAGGCTGTGGAGGCCAGGTCATTGAGTATATTTAAAACTGAGATAGATAGGTTCTTGAGTATCAGGGTTATGGAGAGAAAGCGAGAGAATTGGGCATGAGAAACTTATCAACCATGAATGAATGGCAGAACAGACTGGATGGGCTGAATAGCCTAATTTCTGCTCCTATGTCCTATGGTTTTATTTGTGATAATGTTGCTTTGTAAATAGCAAGTGTTGTAAATGGACCTCAGAAAAGTTGACTCAAAAAGAACACGTATCTTTATGGTATTTGTAACATGGGCCAACATATAGAAAACCATGAAGTGTACCATAGCAGCAACAATGGTGACATTATGTGGACCACTAAAAACTAGTCGTGACAGTGCGGATGTTAGGAAAATTCTTTCTCCCCAGCAGTTATCCATCACCTGTATAAGTTCAGAGCGAAGGTCACAGCTACAATCAAACCTAAAGTGCTTCAACCAAAACCAAAGTCTACAAATCTGTACTTACGCCCAATAAATCCTCTAATCCTCACTCTCTCTTTCAAAGAAAATGTCTATTTGCAAGAGGCTCAGGACAGTTCAGATTTATTTTAAAAAATCAACTTAGAAGTGCTGAAAGAAGGTCTGATTTATGCAAGAAATCCTGAACAAAGGATGACGACAAACAGAAACAAAGTTTGCTGCAGTAAGTGGGCCTTACCTGTGTGTCATCATCAACCGATTCCAGCATTTTCTTTGTCCAAAACAGCACAAAAATAAACAAAAGTCTTTTTTTTTGCCTGAATGCCACCTACAGGCACAATTTTGCAACTTTTAAAGGAACAGCAACTCTTAAGGCAATACTAACAGATAATAACAGAGAACAAAGGGGGAAAGCAAACTAAATAACTGAAAAAGTATTACACTACAATATACATTTTGCTTAGTTTTTTCTTAAAGTGTGCAAAGTTACAAAAGAAAGATGGAAAGCAAATACCTAACCATGGACTGGCAAACCACTGATGTTCTGACAGATATTCAATTGTTTAAAAAGAATCAATCTTTATGGATCAGCAGATAGCTGACAAAGAATAAGATAATAACAACTTACTCAGGCTTTGGGCATAGACAGGTTAAAAATAACAAAATCCTCTGATACTTCTTATAATGACCATAAAGATGCTGAGAAAAAAACTCAGTTTTCAGAATATCAACTTAAAGCTCAAGAAAATTTCAGAATGCACAAGCTGGAGTTCATGTCATAATTGACAAAGGTCAGGTGAAATTCAGAAGAAATATCGCTGAAGCATATTTAGCTGAAAAGCTTATGGAACTGATCATTGACTTTACATCCATCAAATTCTTTAGAAAGGCATTTCTGGACAAACCCAAAAAATGTACCATTGACTATTAGAAGAAGGATTCTGGATCAGTGGTGCTGGAAAAGCACAGCAGTTCAGGCAGCATCCGAGGAGCAGTAAAATCGACGTTTCGGGCAAAAGCCCTTCATCAGGAATAAAGCCAGAGAGCCTGAAGCGTGGAGAGATAAGCTAGAGGAGGGTGGGGTTGGGGAGAAAGTAGCATAGAGTACAATAGGTGAGTGGGGGAGGGGATGAAGGTGATAGGTCAGGGAGGAGGGTGGAGTGGGTAGGTGGAAAAGAAGATAGGCAGGTAGGACAAGTCATGGGGACAGTGCTGAGCTGGAAGTTTGGAACTAGGGTGAGGTGGGGGAAGGGGAAATGGGGAGACTGTTGAAGTCCACATTGATGCCCTTGGGTTGAAGTGTTCTGAGGCGAAAGATGAGGCGTTTTTTTCTCCAGGCGTCTGGTGGTGAGGGAGCGGCGGTGAAGGAGGCTCAGGACCTCCCTGTCCTCGGCAGAGTGGGAGGGGGAGTTGAAATGTTGGGCCACGGGGCAGTGTGGTTGATTGATGCGGGTGTCCCAGAGATGTTCCCTAAAGCGCCCTGCTAGGAGGCGTCCAGTGTCCCCAATGTAGAGGAGACCGCATCGGGAGCAACGGATACAATAAATGATATTAGTGGATGTGCAGGTAAAACGTTGATGGATGTGGAAGGCTCCTTTAGGGCCTTGGATGGAGGTGAGGGAGGAGGTGTGGGCGCAGGTTTTGCAGTTCCTGCGGTGGCAGGGGAAGGTGCCAGGATGGGAGGGTGGGTTGTAGGGGGGCGTGGACCTGACCAGGTAGTCACGGAGGGAATGGTCTTTGCGGAAGGCGGAAAGGGGTGGGGAGGGAAATATATCCCTGGTGGTGGGGTCCGTTTGGAGGTGGCGGAAATGTCGGCGGATGATTTGGTTTATGCGAAGGTTGGTAGGGTGGAAGGTGAGCACCAGGAGCGTTCTGTCCTTGTTACGGTTGGAGCGGTGGGGTCTGAGGGCAGAGGTGTGGGATGTGGCTGAGATGCGTTGGAGGGCATCTTTAACCACGTGGGAAGGGAAATTGCAGGCTCTAAAGAAGGAGGCCACCTGGTGTGTTCTTTGGTGGAACTGGTCCTCCTGGGAGCAGATACGGTGGAGGCGGAGGAATTGGGAATACGGGATGGCATTTTTGCAAGAGGTAGGGTGGGAAGAGGTGTAATCCAGGTAGCTGTGGGAGTCGGTGGGTTTGTAAAAAATGTCAGTGTCAAGTCAGTCGTCACTAATGGAGATGGAGAGGTCCAGGAAGGGGGGGGAGGTGTCAGAGATGGTCCAGGTAAATTTCAGGTCAGGATGGAATGTGTTGGTGAAGTTGATGAATTGCTCAACCTCCTCGCGGGAGCACGAGGTGGCGCCAATGCAGTCATCAATGGAGTGGAGGAAGAGGTGGGGAGTGGTGCCGGTGTAATTACAGAAGATCGACTGTTCTACGTAGCCAACAAAGAGACAGGCATAGCTGGGGCCCATACGTGTGCCCATGGCTACCCCTTTGGTCTGGAGGAAGTGGGAGGATTCGAAGGAGAAATTGTTAAGGGTGAGGACCAGTTCGGCCAAACGAATGAGAGTGTTGGTGGAAGGGTACTGTTGGGGATGTCTGGAGAGGAAGAAATGGAGAGCTTGGAGGCCCTGGTCATGGCGGATGGAGGTGTAAAGGGATTGGATATCCATGGTGAAGATGAGGCGTTGGGGGCCATGGAAACGGAAATCTTGGAGAAGGTGGAGGGCGTGGGTGGTGTCTCAAACGTTCCAGGAAGGGGAGGGAGGTGTCAGAGAAGGCAAGTTCAAAGCAATTATAGCAAGCCAGCAGCATCTGTAAGCTCCTATCTCTGGAATAACTAGTGGAGCTATCAGGAGGTTCAATAGAAGAGGTAACCCAACATTACAACCTGCAGACCCCATTCAGACAATAGACATGATAAACCTGACACACCATCAGGGCATTGTCAGAAAAGCTAAAGCCCTTACTTCCATCCAAATGACATACCCAAAAGAAATAGATAACATGCATTGTATGTGAAGATTGCTAGTAGTGCAAGAGCAAATATCATCCATTTACAGATTTTACACAAGATGTACTTGGGAAACTAAGACAACATGGTGTGGTCCACACAAGTTAAGCTAATGGCTCACAACAGATTGAAATCTCATGCACAGGATGGACATCTGAAACCTTTTCCACTGTTTAATTGGATGGACACTTTAGTATTGGTCCACTGGTTTGCATAGACCTGGATATCCTTCAGATGATTTAAGTAACAAGCCCATCAGTTAAGACACCAAAGTTACCAAAGTACAACTTAAGCATATACATTTTAGACACAGTCCAGCAGAGCAGATTCAACGAGCTCCATCAGTCAATGATCAGCTGCCATGAGCGAGAACTCTCCAAGACAGTCATCTTCAAAGCTAGACAAGTCATACTATACCAGACATGCTAAACCGTGTACATAGATCACATGGGCACAGAAAAAAATCAAGAGATTGACACATGAATCTACAGATATATTAACGAGGACATTGATCAACTAAGCAATATGTGAAAAATGTCAATTCTATCAACCTCAATAATCAAGGCAACCTTTCCTTCCACACAAGACTTCTCCTGAGCCATGGTGCAGGACTGTGTGATGATCCCAACTGATGTTACTACCCAGACAAGTCAAATTTCAGACAGGAACCTGGCTTGATAGATCATTCTTTCATTCATTTTCGTTTCAACTAAAAGGCGTGCAATGCTACAGATTCTGCTTTATCAACAAAACAGAAATTTATTGGCAAGACAAATGAAGGTAAAAGTAGAATAATTCAAACTATCCACTTATACACAAACTCATAGATTTTTTAAACACAGCACAAATATAATGCCATTAAACCCAAAACCCCCCTTTATAAGTTTAAAATAAACAAAACAGCATTCATTTGGAACCCATCACTGGGACAGTGCACAGAATACCACTCATACACTACTCACAGCAGAATCCCTATATCTACACCTCCGTAGGCTTAAGGCACTGTGACTTCAGGTAGCTTCTTCCTGGAGTTATCATACATCTGCTTAAATATCTTCAGCCTTTTTAGGGGTTTGTCCCAACACTTCTAATCTGGGATTAACACTAACACTTCACGCTAAGGTAAACTGGTTTATTGCATTTCCTTCCTTTCTCACTTTTTAAGGAGTACTTTTCTGCACAGCCATCCTATTCCAAGGACTTCACAAGATTACCTGATTCTAAGTCAGGCATGAAACAGAAAATCTTCCTTTCCCAGCCAAAGCTGTTTACCTTAAGCTTAAGTAAAAAGTTCCAGAACTCTCTAACAACAATGAAGCTCCATTACTAACCATTCTGTGATGAAAAATAATCTAAATAAACCGAAATCAATTAGTAGTACAGAGGAACTCGATTACCTGGCATTCAATTATCTGAATTTCAGATTATCCAAACAAAATTGAATGGTCCCGATACTTAGCTAAACTCTGTTATCCAGCATTTGATTATCCAAACATTTGAGGATCCGAACAAAATACATTCCGCCTGAGGCTTTTGGATAATTGAGGTTCCTCTGCATATGAAACACGCTCTCTTTCAAGCAAAGCCTGATAAACTGTTATTAAAATAAATCACTATGGCCACAGAAATATGTAAAAAATTATTATTAACTCAGGCACACAGGAAACCCACTGGTTACGAACTCAAAACTAGAGACACAAATTCATAACAAATAACATTAAAAACAAACAGAGCAGTTACACAACTCCTCCCAAAAAAAGAATGAAAATATATCTGAAAGAAGCATTTTCATTACTTACCAAAAAAAAATTTGCCACAAGTCTTTTTATGCATCACAGACTCTGCTGTCTTTATCAAGTGATGATATTTTTCTTTTTTCAATGATTTTCAAACTGTACAGCTAGAAAGTCAAGCTCCTTTGAAATAATTGTAGGTGCTTGTCCTGATATGTTCCTTTGAAAATCTAACAGTTGTGGTGCATATAAATAACAGTTTTGACATTATTGTTGATGACTGTGTTAAATGTTGTCCAGCCAGCACAAGACTCAATGTCTCTTTTTCAACAATTGAATATTTTTAATGATATGCAGCCTATTTCTTTCTAAAATAGCATGCAATCTGTTTAAGTCCTGTCTTGTCATCTTACAGTGAAACAGCTCGCCCAACAATGTCACTGGCATTAGCAGCCATATTGAGTGGTTTTGCATAATTAGATGCAGCTAAAACTGGTATTGTTGCTAGTACAGGCAATTTGTCACTCTTGCCTCCCTTCAAATTTTCTCTTTTTTGCCATGTTTGCTAAGGGTGAAACAACTGAAGTTCAGTACAATAGGGCAAAAGCAACCATTCATGCCAACATTAAATGTTACGTTTCATCTCTGGCATGGACAAGTCTAAAACAGCCTGTATTTTTGCTTCTCTGGATATGGCTTGACTTAATGCCACAATATGACCCAAATAATTCACATTGGCCTTGACAAATACCTTTTGAGCAAATGCTTTACCAAATTGAATTTTTGGAGCCAAATGCTTCAATCCAACGGTGTAAACATTTTTCCCAAATTTAATAAAAAATATCCAAATCATCAATGTAAATTTTGTAATTACCAAACTTTATTGGATGATCATTGAAATGCTGCTGTCCATTTTTCATTCCAAATGACGTGACTTTATATTGATAAAATCCATCTAATTGTCTCCTGCAAAACAAATTCGAGTTTTAGCTTTTGGTCAGTTTTTGTTTTCATCATTTCTTGAGCTTCTTTCAAATTTATTTTTAACAGAACTTGCATGTGTTAGTCAGTTTTTGTCAGATATTTGGCACATAGATTAGAACCATTGCTTCCGAGCTTTAGATTAGTAATTATTCTTTGATTAATTTAAGTGGCCCTCTTACCTCATGTCCGAATAACCATTCAAAAGGATTAAATCCTGTGGGCTCATTAGTCATGTCCATTTGAAGGCAAATAGTAACAAAGGAATTCTTATCCCAGTCATTAGGACATTTTTGGCAAGAAGCTCTCAAATCATAGTCTTCAAAGTTAAACCATAAGACATGGGAGCAGAGGTAGGGCATCCAGCCCGTTGAATCAGTGCTGCCACTTGCTGAGATCATGGCTGATCTAAAAATCCTTAACTCCACTTTCCTGCATTTTCCCTATAGTCCTCAACTCCCTAACTGGTTAAAAATCTAGATCAGAGTGGTGCTGGAAAAGCACAGCAGGTCAGGCAGCATCCGAGGAACAGGAAAATTGCTGTTTTAGGCAAAAGCCGTTCATCAGGAAGCCCTTCCTGATTTTCCTGCTCTCGGATGCTGCCTGACCTGCTGTGCTTTTCCAGCACCACTCTGACCTAAACTCTGGTATCCAGCATCTGCAGTCCTCACTTTTGGCTGGTTAAAAATCTATCTCAGCCTTGAATATACTCAATTACTCAACCTCAATAGCCCTCTGTAGTACTGAATCCTACAGATTCGCAACTCTTTGAGAGAAGAGATTCCTCCTCGGCTCTGTCTTCAATGTACATCTGCTTATTCTGAGATGATGCCCTGTGGTCCTTGACTCTCCCGCAAGGAGAAACAACCTTTTCATATCTCCCTTATCCACTAAGAATCTTATGTGTTTCAAAAAGATTGCCTCTCATTCTTTTACACTCCAATGAGTACAGGCCCAATCTATTCAAACTTTTCTCATTAGCCAGTCCATCTACACCTTGTATCAGTCGAGTGTGCTTCTCTGAACTGCCTTCAATGCCATTATATCTTTCCTTATTTAAGAGACCCAAAACTGATCAGAATATTCCAGCTCTAGTTTGACACATGCCTTGTGTAGTTTTAGCAAAACCTCACTACATTTATACTCCATTCCCTTTGAAATAGGGAATTCCCTGTTTCATTCGTAGAGGGATTGGGTTCCGGAGCTGCAATATCATGCTACAATTATACAAAATGCTGGTGCGGCCACACTTGGAATATTGTGTACAGTTCTGGTCCCCATATTTCGTGAAGAATGTGGAAGAGAAGTTCATCTGAGGAAAGGCTGAGAGACTTGAACCTGCTCTCATTGGCAAGAAGGTTAAGAGGAGATTTGATAGAGACATACAAGATGATCAGAGGATTAGATGGGGTAGACTGTGAAAGTCTTTTTCCTAGGATGATGATGTCAGCTTGTATGAGGGGGCATAACTACAAATTGAGGGGTGATAGATTTAAGACCGATGTCAGAGGCAGGTTCTTTACGCAGAGTGTGGTAAGGGCGTGGAATGCCCTACCTCCTAATGTAGTCAACTCAGCCACATTAGGGAGATTTAAACAATCCTTAGATGAGCACATGGATGATTTTGGGATAGTGTAGGGGGATGAGCTGAGAATAGTTCACAGGTCAGCGCAACATCGAGAGCCGAAGGGCTTGGTCTGCGCTGTATTGTTCAATGTTCTATGTTCTAAATAGAGGCCGGCATTCCATTTGTCTTCTCTATCTCCAACTGCTGGGCTCATTCTCTCGTCCATCTTTGATGGGACAAAAAAAGTTAAAGGGTAGAGTTCAAGTCTTTGCATAAATGGAAAAGGTCCTTTCCTCCTTGTCAAGCTCTTACCAGCTGTAATAATTGAAAAATTGAAACAACTTGGTGGGAGAAGGGTTGCTGTTTATAAAGTCTGTTTTCTGGTGCATTTGCCACAGTAGTATGCCAGAGATGCCATTAAATGGCTGGTCATGACCAACTTCCCATTCATAGCCTGCCCCTTCTGCTGTCCCCACCCCATACCCCTATTTCATTGTTGATTGGGAGTACAGACCAGTTCCTTAAGGAAGTTGATCACCTTCCCACAGGCAACCATTAATCTAATAAAAAGACACCTTTCAAAATGTGGGAGTGACCCCTGGGTCAGATTACCGCCCACAGGTAAACTGTATAAGATTCAGCCAAAAGGAACCGTTTATCATACCATGTTGTGTATTGTTATCATAGAATCCCAACAGTGGAAGCAAGTCATTTGGCCCATCGAGTACACACCAACCTTCCAAAGAGCATCCCACATAGAACCACCTCCACCACCAGCCTCAACCCCCACCCCCTCCCCACCCTCCCACCTCCCCCCAACACAATCATTGTAACCCTGCATTTCCCATGGCTAATCCATCTTGCCTACACATCCCTGGACACCATGGTCAATTTAGCATCTTTGGACGGTGGGAGGAAACTGGAGCACCCGGAGGAAACCCACGCAGACACAGGGAGAATGTGCAAACTGCACAGAGACAGTGGCCCAAGGCTGGAATCGAACCTGGGTGATGCTGTGAGGCAGCAGTGCTAACCACTGAGCCACTGTGCAGCCCAGGATCTCAGCATGTCATTGCCTGTGGGTTTATGTTTGTAATAATCTGTCAGGGAAAACATTTTTATTCTATTTGATAATCTTGGAGAATAGAATCTAACTTCCATCGCTGCAATTAACCAAGAACTGGCCAAGTCTTAGGACGTAAGGACTTCTGTAAACCAAAGATCACCACATTATAACACACGTGCATCCAAAGTAAATATTGCACTTTGACTTATATACTTATACATTGCCTTTCTTTTCACTGGAAATTTCCAATTTCATAGATCATAGAATCCCTACAGTGTGGAAACAGGCCCTTTGACCCAACAAGTCCACAATGACCCTCTGAAGAGTAATCCCCCTATATTTACCCCTGACTAATGCACCCAACCTAAACATCCCTGAACACTGTGGGCAATTTAGCATGGCCAATTCACCGAACCTGCAGTTCTTTGGAATGTGGAGGGAAACCGGAGCACCTGGAGGAAATCCAGGCAGACAAGGTGAGAATGTGCAAACTCCACACAAACAGACCCCCGAGGCGGGAATTGAACCTGGGTCCCCGGTGCTGTCAGGCAGCAGTGCTAACCACTGAGCCACCGTTTCTGGCCTGTTTCCCTCTTTCGTCACTCACTAAACTTGAAATCATCCAAAACGCTGCTGTCCATGTGCTTACTAGCACCAAATCATGTTGATGCAGCTCACTGATCTCGATGGGCTCCTGTCCATTCTACATTTCTCATCCTTGTCTTCAGAACCTTCTTTGGCCTTGCTCCTCTCCACCTCTGTAATTTCCTCGGACCCTAAGATAATAAAGAGTTCTTCCGGTTCTGGCCTCTTCAGCATCCCCTGATTTTAATTGCTCCCCCAGTGGTGGTTATGCCTTCAATCACCTAGGCTCCACACTCTGGAATCTTTTCCCAACGGTTTTCCATTTTGCATCTCTCTATTTTCACTTCCTATTATTCTTTTCAACAGAATTGAAGCCACTGAAATAAAGGGGCAATGCTAGCAAGGATACAATGTTGGCTGTGTGACAAGAAGCAGAAGGTAGTTGGGAACTACTGTTTTCCGAATGATAGAAGGAATACAATGGGGTTACACTGGTTTCTTCTTGATACGGCTTAATAACTGAGACTTAGGTGTACATGACATGATTGAGAGTGTGTTGCTGAGAAAGTACAGCAGGTCAGGCAGCATCCAAGGAGCAGGAGAATCGACGTTTCGGACATAAGCCCTTCATCAGGAATGAGGCTTGTGGGCCGGGACTCAGAGATAAATGAGAGGGGGTTGAGGGTGTGGGTAAGGTAGCTGAGAAAGCGATAGGTGGATGAAGGTGATAGGTCAGAAGGGGGAGTGATGGACAGATCAGGAGGGTGGTGTCGACTTGGAGGCTTGGACTGGCATAATGTGGGGGGAGGGAAAATGAGGATGCTTTTGAAATCTACATTTATCCTGTGTGGTTGCAGGGCTCCAAGGCGGAATATGAGGCATTCCTCCTCCAGGCTTCGGGTGGCAATGGTTTTGCAGTGGAGGAGGCCCAGGACCTGCATGCCCTTGATGGAGTGGGAGGGGGAGTTGAAGTGTTCAGCCATGGGGCGGTGGGGTTGGTGGGTGCGGGTGTCCCAGAGATGTTCTCTGAAACAATTCACATAAAGGCATCCTGTCTCCCCGATGTAGAGGAGACCACACCGGGTGCATCAGATGCAGTAGATGACATTGGTAGAGGTACAGATAAATTCCTGATGGATACGGAAGGATCCTTTGGGGCCTTGGACAGAGGTGAGGGGAGTGCTGTGGGTGCAGGTTTTACACTTCCTGCGGTGGCAGGAAAAGGTGCCAGGAATGAGGTGTGGACTAGTGGGGAACGTGGCACAGAGGGAACGGTCTCTCCGGAACGCTGATAGGGGTAGGGAGGAAAGTACATCTTTGGCGGTGGGGTCTGTTTGGAATTGGTGGAAGTGGTGCAGGATGATGCGATGTATGCAGAGGTTGAAGGGGTGAAAGGTGAGGGGTGGGTCTGTCCTTGTTGCGTTGGGAAGCGTGGGGTTCAAGGGCAGTGATGCCTGAGGTGGAGGAGATGCGCTGGAGGGCATTGTCAACCATACTCCTTCTTCCATGATCACAGCCATCCTTCCCACACCCTTGAAGACCACACCTTCCAATGCCACAAGGACAGAATCCCCCCCACTCCCAGTCCTCACCTTCCACCCCATCAACCTCTGCATACATCGCATCATCCTCCACCACTTCCGCCACCTCCAAACAGATCCCACCACCAAAGATATATTTCTCCTCCCCACCCCTATCAGCGTTCTGGAGAGACTATTCCCTCCGCGACTCCCTAGTCAGGTCCATGCCCCCCACCAGCCCACACCTCACTCCTGGCACCTTTCCCTACCACTGCAGGAAGTGTAACACCTGCACCCACACCACTCCCCTCACCTCCGTCCAAGGCCCCAAGGGATCCTTCCACGTCCGTCAGAAATTTACCTGTACCTCTACCAATGTCATCTACTTCATCTGATGCACCCGGTGTGGTCTCTTCTACATCGGGAAGACAGGACGCCGTCTTGCGGATCATTTCAGAGAATATCTCTAGGACACCCACACCCACCAACCCCACCGCCCAGTGGCTAAACACTTCAACTCCCTCTCCCACTCCGTCAAGGACATGCAGGTCTTGGGCTGCCTCTACCGCCAAACCTTTACCACCCGACGCCTGGAGGAGGAACGCCTAATATTCCGCCTTGGGACCCTGCAACCACACTGGATCAATGTGGATTTCAACAGCTTCCTCATTTCCCCTCCCCCCACATTATCCCAGTCCCAAGCCTCCAACTCGGCACTACCCTCCACACTCGTCCATCACTTCCCCCTCTGACCTATCACCTTCTCCCTCACCTTCATCCACCTATCGCTTTCTCAGCTACCTTACCCACCCCCCAACCCCACCCCCCCACCCCCCTCCCATTTATCTCTCAGCCCCGGCCCACAAACCTCATTCCTGATGAAGGGCTTATCCCTGAAAGGTCAATTCTCCTGCTCCTCGGATGCTGCCTGACCAGCTGTGCTTTTCCAGCAACACACTCTCAACTCTGATCTCCAGCATCTGCAGTCCTCAGTTTCTCCTACATGACAAGGTTCCATATTTTTCAGATAGCATAATAATTGAAACTACTGTGAATAGGTAGAGGGACAAATGATGGCCGAATCACTCCCAAACCGTGGGGGGTCTCAAAGGCCAGCTTTACAATCTGTTCATCTCTCGAGCTGCCTTACTGCTGTTGCCCTGTCTCTGCACAGCACCTGCTGGAGGATTGGGTCGAGGAGTAGAGACTTTGGGAGGTCATTTTGTGGCGGTACAGGAAATTGGTTAGGCCACTTTTGCAATACTGCATTCAATCCTGGTCTCCCTGCTACAGGAAAGGTGTTGGTAAATTTGAAGGGCCCAGAAAAGATTTACAAGGAAGTTGCCAGGGTTGGAGGATTTGAGCTATAGGGAGAGACTGAATAGGCTGGGGCTGTTTTCCCTGGAATGTTGGAAGTTGAGGGGGACCTTACAGAAGTTTATAAAATCATGAGGGGCATGGATAGG
This sequence comes from Chiloscyllium plagiosum, assembly GCF_037043375.1. Lineage (NCBI taxonomy): Eukaryota > Metazoa > Chordata > Chondrichthyes > Orectolobiformes > Hemiscylliidae > Chiloscyllium > Chiloscyllium plagiosum. Next base: position 1,466,762 of record NW_028270143.1, read on the forward strand.
GTAAATAGCCAAGGTATTTTCTCTGGGGTAAGGGATTCCAAAACTAGGTCGAAGGTAAGAGGAGAAAGATTTAAAAGTGAGTTCAGGGCAACGTTTTCACGCAGAGGGTGGTATGTGTATGGAATGAGCTGCCAGAGGGAGTGTGGAGGCTGGTACAATTACAGCATTTAAAAGGCATCGGGATGGGAATTTGAAAAGGAAGGGTTTAGAGGGATATTGGTTCAAATGCAGGTAAATGGGATTAGATTAATTTAGGATATCTGGTTGGGAATGGATGAGGTGGACTGAAGGGACTTTATGAATCTATGACAGTGATAGGCTTCAAGGTGACAGACTGGCAGAAATTTCATGCAAAGAACTGTGAGATTATACATTTTAGTATGAATATTGAGGAGAGGTGATACAATGCAGGGACAGAGAAAGCTTGAGGTGCATATGTGCACAAATCATTAACAGTGTCACGGCAAGTTGAGAAAATAATTAAAAACGGTTACAGGATCTTAGGTTTTTTAAATAGAGACATTGAATACAAAAGCAGTCGAAGCATTCTATCGGGTCCTGGGCACCGTATGATGTGAATGCACTAGAAGACACGTAATAAAGAGTAATGAAAATAGCCCCAGAGATGAAGAACTTCAATTATGTCAATAGATTGGAGAAGCTGAGGTTGTTCTTCAGAGAAAAGAAGTTTAAGAGGAGATTTGGTAGCAGTGTGCAAACTCATGGGTTGTCTAGACAGACTAAATTGTGAGAAATTACTCCTATTGGCAGAAGGGTCAAGGAGCTGAAGATTATCAGTATAAGATAAATGTCGAAAGAACCAAGAATAACATAAAGAAATATCTTTTTTTTGTGCAGCACGTTTATGGGATCTAGAATGCACTGCCTAAGAATATGGTGACCTCAAATGCAATCATAGCTGCTGAAAGGGAATTGAGAGTGAAGATAAAAAAATTTGCAAAGCTACAGGGAAAGGGTAGAAAAGTGGGTCAAGCTGGGTTGCACTTTCCAGAACAGACTTGAGGGGTCAAATCACCTCAGTCTGTACTGTAACCATTTAAATGTTTCCATGAGAAACCTGTCCCTTTGGCCACCTGCCCTAATATCACAATCCATGCCTGACAAATTCCTTTTACAGTACTCCTGTGTCACACTTTGGAATCTTCTATCAAATTAAAGGCACCATATAAATACAAGTTGTTGCTGTTACATTACAAAGAAAACTAAAATGGCATTTGTAACAGAATAGTTAAGACTTGCATCCATTTATCTTGTGAGAACCACTGATATTTTAAAAAACAGATTTGAAAAGAACACTCTCCTTATGAAGTTGAGGGGAATAATTGATTTATATGACGCAGTTTCCATCTTTACCCTCAATAGCCACATGGCTTACTTTAGATTAAAATATACCGACTGAGATATGGTTCAGTCCTTCTACACAACAAAAGAAAACTTCTCAACTTCAAGCTCAGAAAAGCACTCCTCGTGCCAGCGAAACATCTGCATTCCCACAACATCTCTTTCTGACCTTTGAACGGATGCTCACTGGGAACTGATTTGATACCAACCAAAGCCATTTTGCTCGGGATATTTAACAATCAGAGGAAGGAGGAACATGTCTTCACTCTGGCTCAACTCATTCATTAGTAAAAGAGTGTGGCTTTTACACATCATGCCCAGGACGTATATGATAACTTCTTAAAAATATCTGTTTACATTTCTTCATTTCTGCATTGTATTTTATCCCTGACACAACAATTCGTTCCTGTGAAAAAGTGGACTGTATGTATTTCTACACTGAATGATTCACCTGCTACTCAACACTGGAAGATTTCTATAGCAACTTCCATAAATCAAGAAAATTGTCTTTCTTTAAACTTGTTAACAGGCACAACATGCTTCTTTAGAAAATTCTACTATTCTCTCAACAGACTTTGATTGAAAATCTGCCTTTTTAACTAGCACATTTTCATTCACATCTAGTAGCAGTTTGTATAGCTGTCTAGGAGTTAATTTATTAGCCTTTAAAGATTATCCTACACTTGAATGCTTTGTAAGTATTTAAATTTGCATTCACTAGCATAGTGTCAGAGAATGTGTCTTCCTGATTATACTTGAACAATACCAAAGTCCACATATTGAATTTCAGTTAAATCTGTTTGTTTTGTCACTTTACCTTCACTTTTATGAAAGCTACCTATTATACAAACAACTGAGAGCAAACATTTGCTATCATGTCAACCTGGATTTAACCACAAAATATATGCTCAACGCGGTGGGTATTATTAAAAATTAATGCACTTAATTATTTTTATTTAAATAACTTTAAAAAGCCAATGTTTCTGCTAAATGATGTTGAAAACTCCAAACCACATTCTGCTGACAAATTGTGCACACTCTGAAAAATGGGGTAAAAATTCTGGCTGCAAAAGTTAGCTATTTAGTTACTGTTGGTTTTGGAGCAATGGGAGCCCAGAATTCAAACAAGTAGTGAGAGATTTTGAACTTTTGCGAGGCTGATGGTGAAGCTTTAGGAAAAGCATCCTGTGTATGCTCCAGAGGCGTGCAGAATGGGCAGACCACAGAATCCATATGGATGCTGACTTTGATCGAGAGTATGGTGTTAGAAAAGCACAGCAGGTCAGGCCATCTCCAGCATCTGCAGTCCTCACTTTCTCCCGGATGCTGACTTTGAGCACAAAGGTATGTAGGCAACAGTCCGAGTCTGTGTGACAGCAAGCTAGGCTTGCTTGGCCAGAAGCCAAGGTCTCATAGCTTCAGCTGTTGGATTGTCTTTGCCTGTAAGTGAAGCTGAGACATTGTCCACCAAAGCTGCTGTCATGGAGTTTGCCACCATTCCTATGTAAGAAAAGAGAGCTAGCCATTTGGATACAAAGTTGACTTGAATTAAGGAGACAGAGGGTGGTGGTGGAAGGTTGCTTTTTGGACTGGAAGCCTGTGACCAGCAGTGTGCTGCAAGGATCGACGCTAGGTCCACTGCTTGTTGTCATTTAGATAAATGATTCAGAAGTGAATATATGAGGTAAGGTTAGTAAGTTTGCAGATTACACCAAAGTTGATGGTGTAGTGGACAGCGAAGAAAGTTATGAAGGTTGTGTGAGGTTTGCATTTTGGTAAGCAGATCAGGGCAGGATGTATACACTTAATGGTAAGATCCTGGGGAGTGCTGCACCTTGGAGTGCAAGTTCAGAGTTCCTTGAAAATGGAGTCGCAGGTTGACAGGGTGGTGGAGATGGCATTGATCAGTGCATCGAGTATAGGAGTTGGAAGGTCATGTTGTGGTTGTACAGGATATTTGTAATACTGCATTCAATCCTGGTATCCCTGCGATAGGAAAATGTTGTAAAACTTGAAAGAGTTCAGCGTTACAAGGATGTTGCCAGGGTTGGAGGGTTTGCGCTTTAGGGAGACGCTGAATGGGTTGGAGCTATGTTCCCTGGAGTGTCAGAGGCTGACGGGTGACCTTAAAGAAGTTTATAAAATCATGAGGGGCATGGTGGATAGCCAAGGTCTTTTCTTCAGGGTAGAGGAATAGTCCAAAACTAGAGGGCATAGGTTTAAGATGCGAGGAGAAAGATTTAAAAGAGATCTAAGGGACAGATTTTCACATAGCGTGTGTATGGAATGAGCTGACAAGAAGGTGGTAGAGACTGATACAATTACAACATTTAAAAGTCATCTGGATGGGTATATGAATAGGAAGGGTTTAGAGGGATATGGGCCAAGTGCAGGCAAATGGGACTAGATTAATTTAGGGTGTCTGGTAAGTGTGAAAGAGTTGTACCTAAGGGTCTGTCTCCATGCTGTACATCTCTATGACTCTATGGCTGTGAGCTTTAAGCTCTCTAAGAAGCCTTGTTCCAAGTTAAAGACAGAAATTTCTATGCTGCTGATTAACAATAGGTTCTGGGTCAGGCCAGCCAACACACCAGGCCTTAGGGTGTTTTCCTGCTTGTTACAACATCAGTATCTTTATCTGACTCCTATGCAACAGGACTCACCCTTACCATTGCCTTCCCATGAGTTAGCACACGCGCTATTGTTTTCTCCATTACCTTCAATCGAAAATGCTGGCTGCATTTAATGTTAATAAATCACCAGGAGCAGATGGCCTGCACCTGAGAGTGCTGAGAGATATAAAGGAGGAAATTGTTGACCATAGTCTTCCAGAAAGCCTTAAACATGGGCAGGATGCTCAATGGAGTACCTGTGTTCAATAAAATAGTGTACAAATAAATTCACAATCATATACCAATCAGTTTACTTTAGTGGTGAGAAGGCTTTTAGAAACAGTTGGAAGGATATGATGGTCTTCAGGGAATAATGATGGTCTGGCAGGGCAGACACATGGAAGACACTGAAGAGCATTGTGAAGTAATATATTTCAATCAGCCACCACAGTCGAGGAAGGAAGTGAAAAGAATTATGGGAAGACTTCCAGAAGAGACAGGTATGTAGATAGATTTTAACCATGATTGAACTGTATTAATAGGCCGAATAGCCTATTTTTGCTCTTATGTCTTACAGTCTAATGTGGGCAATTCTCCTTTGAGATGAGATGGTTAAGAGGAGGGTTGAAGTTAAAATTATGTCTCTTTCGAGCAGATTGAGAGAAACTTTTCTCAGTGGCTGAAGGCTCAGGAATCAAAAGCCCCAATTTAAGGTGATTGTCTGTCAGAACCAAAGATAACATAAGGAAAACCATAACATAAAGATAACCAATCCAAAGATGTGCAGGTCAGGTGAATTGACCGTGCTAAATTGCCCATAGTGTTAGCTGCATTAGTCAGGATAAATATTGGGGAATGGGTCTGGGTGGGTTACCCTTTGGAGGGTCGGTGTGGACTTGTTGGGCTGAATGGCCTGTTTCCACACTGTAGGGAACCTAATCTAATCTAAAACTATTTTTTCACAACAATTGGTTTTGAGCTGAAATGCACCGATGCGGGAGAGGGAGATTCAATTATGATTTTCCCAAAGGGATTCGATAAGTTCGATAAGTACATGAAAGGAAAGGTTTGGTGGGATATGGGCTAGGAGCAGGCAAGTGGGACTAGTTTAGTTTGGGATTATGTTTGGCATGGACTGGTTGGACTGAAGGGTCTGTTTCTGTGCTGTATGACTCTGTAAGTACCTGGAGAGGATAAAAAATTATAAGGCTGTATTGAAAAGGGTGAGACTTTGCTAAAGTGCTCCTGTAAGGCATAACCTTATAGGTCACACACAGACACCATTTTGGAGTTGGGTGAGCAGAGAATTTCAGGACATTGTATCACTGAGCAATCTTGCCAGAGGCAGGTTAATACCAACACAGGCTTCCTGCCTGACTTGGTCATCTGTGGGCAAGGAAACCCTGGTGGCAGCTTCACCTGGCTATGCATAGGCTCATAGGTTTGTGCATTGGCTTCCTAAACCCGCTGTGCTGAGAGTTCTCCCAGTGACAACCTGCCCGTGAGAAGACAACTGTATCAGTCCACTAACCCCACACTCACATTTCAGACCTTCTGTCCAGTTCTATCTTTAATCTTTCCCCTGGAGGACCTGAAAGATTCTGCCTTACCTAATTAAAATGAGATTGATTTCAGGGCATTTAATGTTCATGTAAATTTTATCCAGAATATAGTTACATTGGGAAACATAGTCCTTTAACTCATTACATTTTAGATTTCCAGTCATGATCATCAATGTCAAGGTGCTTTGGGGCATTTCAGAAGAAAAAAACATTTATAACAAAAATAGATTGGGAGGTTCTGCTGCGAAATTTGTCTCCTCACATTGCCACCCACTAATTTCAATCTGCTGCTCCCTCACTGTCATTAGCTCTGTAATGTCTTTATTAGCAGCTGTTTTCCAGTGGATAAAAAAAGTGTTTAAACAAATTTTAATTTGTCCCTCACAGCAATTCAAGTGACACTAGCAAGCAATACATGTCATTGACTTCAGAGAGGCACAAGTGATACTTAATTCAAGCATACAATTCCAACGTACAAGATTCACTTCCCATTCTCTCTAATTATAGTAGATGTAATTGCTATTCTGGCATAACACACACATGCCTTCAAACACATTAATCTTAAACATTTCCCCAAACCTTTCTTTACTTAGCACACATATTATTATCTGGTGATGATCAGCTGCAATTTCTACATTTAAAAGATCATCGGTCCAAAGTTCAGAGTGAAGAAAGGGCAAGAATGGAGTACAAGCCTATCCGATAGATCGCGATTGGGAACTGAACTGGCTGCAGATTTCCTAGGCCTGCCTACATTTCATTGCTGGAGTAATGTGGGGACTTTTCTAGGGGGTGGTACAGAATTATCTCTGAACAAACTCAGGTCCAGTGGAACTGATGCCTGCTGAAGAGTTTGTTCTTTTCTCTTGATGGCAGCACCATTACATAAATAAAGAGTGATTGATCCTGATGGCTTCCCTAATCAGTCTCTGCAGAGAACCTCATGTTTAGCTGATGCAATCATTGGTCCGTTGGGACTTTCAGATTTCTCCTCATTTCTCTCAACTCTTGAAGCATTAAGTACTTTTTTGAATCCTTTGCAAGTAAAAAGCCTGGCACAGGATAGAGACAATGAGCTGAGGACAGAGCAAGCATGATGGCAATAATCATAATGATGATGATCCAATAGTTATGTTCCTAGTATTGGACTTCCCCAAAAGAGGCCTCAAATTCTCTACATCTACCCTATCAGAGCACTTCATAATTTTAAAGACCTCTGTCATTCACCCACCAGCCTATTCTCAGGGAAAAAATCTAATCCTGGTGCAAAGTTTACTGATAGACAGAAACTTTTCAGCTCCGCTATCATCCTTGTGAATCATTTTTGCACCTTCTTTAGTGTTTCACAATCCTTACTTCATTAAATGGTTTTACATGACCATTTATATCCCTTTAATCAGATAGTAATGGAGCATTACACTGTAGATGCTGGAAATCTGAAACAAAAGCAGAAGATCTGACAGCTCTCATTTTGTGTTGATTTAAATCTGAATAAGCAAGCCAAAGGACAGTATTTCTAACAGTACAATACTCTCTCAGTGCAGTACTGATATGCCAAACTAAGTTCCCATACCCTGTGCAATAATTCAGAAACAGTAAGCACTTACCTTAGATTCACTTGCATGCAGCTCTCACTGAGGGTTGGATCCAACTAAGCAAACAAGAAATCAACGGAAAACTCTGGAAACATTTGGCAGAGAAAGCTAATGTCAACTTGGGGAATTTTGTGTGGATTTAATACCTGCTAGAAGAGCAGGACCATTTTCAGGGTGGGAACCCATTTACGATTGAATAGATTTAGATTTTTCACAGAGCCCAATGACCCCAGTGAGTCGATGCTCCTCCAATAATAAAGACCCCTGGCTGATGGTGCCTTCATTGTTACATGAGTGCAATCAATCCGGGACCTGTGGAAATCCTGAGAGTGAAGAGAAACCAAGAGCTGTCTGGGTTTGGCTCTCCTCATCCACCCTGATGTGGATGTAGTTGGTGGCCTACTGATTTATATTGTTGCTATCCAGCCACTTCTGTCCCTAGTGACTCACATCCTCCACGTGACAAGATGTAAAAGAGTGTGAAAATTCACACCTGGACTGTTAAAGTCAGAATTCGGATTTAAAGAGCGTTTCACTTGCATATAATTGCTTCAATTATTTTTCTGGCAGATCCAAGTGGAGCCCCCTGCATGCCTCAGAACTTACTCTGGGGAGAGCAGGAAGAGGCTAGGTTGACATTACATCCCAATCTAACCATTTTTAGAGACTTTACCTTCAAAACCCAACTTCCTTTGCTTGGAAAACTTTTTCCTAATCTTTCAGGTTGACCTTTCATCAGAATTGCTGAGAAAAAGTGAGAGTCTTATCTGTCAAGGTAGATTTGCGTCATTGTTGCTTCCACTGAGCAAGTCTTGCATTGTCATGGATGCTGTTTTATGAATGAGTTGTTAAACTAAGGGTGTGAATGCCTTCTCAAATGGATATAAACATTCCTATTACTTAGAGGAGAGTGGGACGATTCTGCAAAGTCCTGGCCAGCATTTACCCCTCAAGAAGCATCAGTAAAATAGTTAGTTGGTCATCTATCTAATTAATGTTTCTGGTTCGATACCATGTGTAGATTGGATGTCCCATTTTCCTATGTTATAACATTGACTGCATTTCAAAAATAAGGCATGGGCTTTGCCAAGTCAGCACAACTGGGAGCTATTTATACCTGCAGGCAAGTCCCAATTTGAGGATTCTTAATCCTGTTGCTAAATCTTTTGGAGTAACTTGAATAGTGATGCCTGGTTTGAGCCTAAAGTGTGTATCCTGAACTCCCGATCTGACCATTTCCATTATGGAAGTAGACATAGTTAAAAATCATACAACACCAGGTTATAGTCCAAAAGGCTTATTTAGCTTTCGGAGCGCTGCCCCTTTATCGGGTGGTTGTGATGATGAAGGAGCAGTGCTCCGAAAGCTAGTGCTTCCAATTAAACCTGTTGGACTATAACCTGGTGTTGTGTGATTTTTTAACTTTGTACACTCCAGTCCAACACCGGCTCCTCCACATCCGAAGTAGACATGTCTTTCGTTCCACTATTTTCACTGAGTTGGGCTGTAATTTACAGTGCCCGTGAGGTGTGCTGTATCATAGTCTGTATGGAATGTCCAGTCGTTTGAAAGGTTCAATATAAATACAGATTTTTCTTTCTTAAAAATCAGTTATTAAACATAGCAAGAGATGCCACACTAACAGAGTCTCACCATGGGAGCCAAGGCATTGATTCACTTTGTGCTGCCAAGTGACTCTTGAGTTATGCCATAACATTTGCATTGTTGCAGCCTCCAACTGTTTCACATCAACATCTCTAGAATGAGCCCTCTTGGCAAAATTCACAGTATTCCCTAATCAGAATCATTAAAATTACATAAACTGTTCTTCACCCTGTAACATTCAAAACTGTACTCCCGCTGCAATGTTCTGCATTTAAATTTGTTATAAATAAAAGGAAAGACATTGATTGGAACGTTGTTTCGCAGCTAAGTCTACTGTCAGCCATAAATATTTAAAACATTTGTCTCCACAAGGCTCAGAGCTGTATGCAATGAATGGCAACAAACAAACCAGGAAGTTTCTCGGCTCAGTCTCGATGTTAAGCTCAGTTTGCTGAATCCAGCAACAACCGGGCACTTCAAGAGAGATCATTGCCAATGGACCAGGATAGGAGCAGTTAGACATGGTCAACGCACTTGATCCCTGTTAAATGATTACTCTGAAAACTGTGTGCATGAGGACTGCTGGATTCCTCCTTCCTGCATCCCCTCCAAAACACACAAGTACAACAAAGTGAATAAGCCAATGACAAACCACAATATAGCTTTAAATACAAATTAGTGTAAAACAAGATACTAGAGAGCCTTTGACAAAAACACAATCAGCAGGATCCTGTTACTTCACTTAAGCAACGAAAATTGGTGTAGCTCACATTTGCTGTAGATACTGAATAACTAAAATTGATAAATTATTGTCAATATATAAACTAAAAACAAAGTCCATAAGATTATTGTCAAATTCTCTTCTCCTTAATTTAATTTAAAATAGATCTTAATTCTCTATTCTTTATGCAGCCCATCTGAATATGAATTAGTGTTAATTGTAATCATTTACAGATGTTTTCAGTGTTCTTGTTGTATTATCCAGCTGTTGCTATGATAGAGCTACTGCTGCTGCATGATAAAACTAGGAAGTGGAGAATGTAGCACCTCCATTGGTGGCTCAATCAGCTGAAGCACTTAAAATAATGGGGTCACGCCACAGTTCCAGTTCAGACTTTCCAATAGCTAGTCTGGGTAAACCAGCAAATATTTTATTGATTTCAAAACAAAGACATAACTCCACGTTAAGTGTGAGGTTGACAGTGTTGTCAGTGGGAATGAAGATCTGTGTTGTTTAGGTCTCATTGCTCCTGGCAATGAATAAATGTGCTACAAGGTAAAACAGGGGATCATTTTGGAAACAATGAATGGTGTGTTATTTTTATTGACATCTCTCAAACTCCTTGCCTTGCGTTTTATTCTCATATACTAAATGACCAAAATATATTTCCTATTTTTCTAGAATTACTTCTGAAAAATTATGTTTAAATAAAATACCAGGAAATCAATATTGATAGCATAATAATCTTTATCATATCAACATGCCCTGCTTTCCTTATAATCTCTATCTATGGAACAATATCTGCTTTGAAATATAGTGCAATTACAGCATCATCTCTGTGACATTTAAAATCTGTCAGCTACAAAAAAAATGTTTTTAAATGAGAAAAGATGTCTCTCCTTTTAGCTATGCCTTTGTTTGCTGTGCCATGCTAGCATTATCGGCAAAAGTGAACCTGGAGAGATCACTAAACTTGACAACGTGACGAATCTAAATTAACATAACTAGAACAATTATAGGATCAAGCCAGAACCAAATCAAACGTGATTTTAGAAACACAGTCACATTCTGTAGCAGACAGAGAGAAAGTAGGGCTGGTATCCTGAAAAAACAAGACCAGCTGAGCAAGAGGGACATCTTTACCCAGTATTGTTCTGCAAGTAAATCTCCAAACTGAACCAGTTATGAATGGCTGAAAATGTGTTGCTGGAAAAGCCCAGCAGGTCAGGTAGCATCCAAAGAGCAGGAGAATCGACGTTTCGGGCATGAGCCCTTCTTCAGGAAATGGGCTCATGCCCGAAACGTCGATTCTCCTGCTCCTCGGATGCTGCCTGACCTGCTGCACTTTTCCAGCAATACATTTTCAGCTCTGATCTCCAGCATCTGCAGTCCTCACTTTCTCCAATTATGAATGGGTAGATATGACAAGAATTTGTCACCCAGCAATTCTGCTCAATATTTTGGCTGGTCAAATGATGTGCAGAACAGAGAGATTTCATTCTTCATTAATCTCTCAGAAATATATAGTCACAAGTACACAGGTAAAGCTCCTCCAGTTTCAAGAAGGTTTAACATTTAAATTCATTCACAATATTTACGATCCCAGAAAAAATCTTCTGGATTTTTAAGCATTTTGTTTTTCATTTTCCATTGACTAGTCACCTTGGTTATACAACATTTAATAGTTTACTTATTCAAATGACAGCATTCAATATCAGTTTCAGGGAAGACAGTGGTGTTGTGATAATGCCACTGGACTAGCAATGCGGAATATGGGTTCAAATCCCACCATGGCAGATAGTAAAAATCTGGAATTAATTACTGGCCTACTGTTCACCAGGTAACCAAAGGTGATTCAAGGAGAAAGTGAGGACTGCAGATACTGGAGATCAGAGCTGAAAATGTGTTGCTGGAAAAGTGCAGCAGGTCAGGCAGCATCCAGGGAACAGGAGAATCGACGTTTCGGGCATTCCTGAAGAAGGGCTTATGCCCGAAATGTCGATTCTCCTGCTCCTTGGATGCTGCCTGACCTGCTGCGCTTTTCCAGCAACACATTTTCAGCAACCAAAGGTGATTGTCATAAAAACCCAGCTGGTACATTAATGTCCTTCATGGAAGGAAATCTCCTTTCCTTACCTGGACTAGCTTACATGTCAATCCATGACTCATAATGCAGTACACTTTTAGCCATTAGGGATGGGCAATAAATGTTGTCTGAGACAGCAACACAACATTCTCTGGATGAATAAAGAAATAGAAAGTGTAGATGAGCAGAGAGATCTCAGTGCCCATGTACATAGATCCCTGAAAGTTGCCACCCAGGTTGATAGGATTTTTAACAAGGCATTGGGTGTGTTAGCTTTTATAGGTTGAGTTGCAGAGCCATGAGGTCATGCTACAGCTATACAAAACTCTGGTGTGGCCGCACTTGGAGTATTGCGTACAGTTCTGGTCACCGCATTATAGAAAGGATATGGAAGCTGTGGAAAGGGTTCAGAGGAAATTTACTATGATGTTGCCTGGTATGGAACGAAAGTCTTATGAGGAAAGTCTGAGGGACTTGAGGCTGTTTTCGTTAGACAGAAGAAGGTTGAGAGGTGACTTAATTGAGGCATATAAGATAACCAGAGAGTTAGATAGGGTGGACAGTGAGAACCTTTTTCCTTGGATGGTGATAGCTAGAACGAGGGGATATAGTTTTAAATTGAGGGGTGATAGATATAGGACAGATGTCAGAGGTAGTTTCTTTATTCAGAGAGTAGTAAGGGCATGAAATGCGCTGCCTGCAACAGTAGTTGATTCACCAACTTTAAGGGGATTTATATGGTCATTGGATAAACGTACGGATAAAAACGGAATAGTGTAGGATAGATGGGCTTCAAATTGGTTCCACAGGTTGGTGCAACATCGAGGGCTGAAGGGTCTGTACTACGTTGTAATGTGGTAAAAACAATGACTGCATATGCTGGAAACCAGATTCTGGATAAGATGCTGCCTGAACTGCTGTGCTCTTCCAGCTCCACTAATTCAGAATCCTATGCTGTAATGTTCCATATTCCATGTTCCATGTTCTATGTTCTATGTTCCATGTTCTATGATCTAAAGCCCATTTTGTCCTCGTGCTTTAACAAAACTGTAGGTCAATTCTAGCCATCATTTACATGCACACAGTAAGCAGACAAGGATATGGTGGATTATGACATCAACACTAAAAACAAGCATTCAATGAACATTTTTGATGCTGTAAAGTATTCCCCAGCACAGCTTTTTCAAATGGAATTTAAATCACAGAATAATATAAAGGCAGAGTACCAGAAGCTGGCCAAAAAGGTAGTTTCAAAGAGCGTTTCAAAGGAGCAGAGAAGGTCATAGAAAAGTGGTAATGCTGTAGGAAGCGGGTTCCACTGCTTAGGACCATGCGCTGAAGGCATGGCTATCAATATTGGTTTAAAATTGGGAACGTCCAAAAGACCAAAAGTGGAGGAACAGATATTTTAGAAGGCTATGGGGCTGGAAGAGAAAGCAGAGATTGGAAGGGGGTGAGGCCATGGAGGGGTTTGGAGGCAAGGAAGAGAATATTAAAATTGGGGTATGACTTAACCAAGAGCCAAGATGCGACTGCAGGCATAAGAGGTACACAGGAGCTGGAGGGGAATTTGCAGGTGGCCATCAGATGGTGTGGTGTAAATTGGGAAAGTTAGAAACAGTTAAAAAAGATGGAAATGTGACAGGAAGCCATATCCAATCCAATGACTTCCAGGTAACACTATGAAGTGCATGCTCATTTTAGAAATGCTAATGTGGCTGAAAGCCTTGGGCTTTGCTTACCTTGCTGGTCGAATGTGGTTAGTCCTGGGAAACCCGATAGCTGCAACAAGACAAGGAACAGGGCTGCCAATAAGTTAACAGCCCATACAGCACTTTGTGTGGACCAGGAGGAGAAGGAATAGATCCATCAGCCTATTCAGAAACCCCTCTGATACAAATCCACTTCCCTCTATCTACACCAGGCATCAGCACTACCCTCACCCTTCCCCCAAAACACTGTCAGGATCAGGTCCTAAAGATCTTAGATACCCAATTCCCACACCCAGGGTAATCATTCAAATCCAGTTTTATATCGCCATCCATGTGTACTGATGCAAAGATTTGTATATGGTCTTTTGCAAGAAATCTATGTGCAGTAGAATTGTCCACACTCTGAAGAAGGGTCACTAGACTCAAAACACCAACTCTGTTTTTCTCTCCACAAATACTGCCAGACCTACTGAGTTTCTTTGGCAATTTTGGTTCTCCTTTCAGATTTCCAGCATCCACAGTTCTCTGTTTGAAAGCTTAGATCTTCCCTTAGCTGTTTGAAACATTGGTCTCAGTACCTGATTCAAGCTGGCAATAAGAAGTAGCAGGAAGCCAGTACTATGGGGCTGAGCCACAATGGCATCAGATTTCAACAATAAAGGAAGCTACTTCCTTCTCATCTTGCATATCCATTTGCCCAAAGGCAGTTCAGATTTAACTTTGTTAAGTAGTTGCTTTGATGCTTTTTCTCTGCACTGGTAGTTGTCCAGCCTGATGGAAAAGGCCTGGCCTACTTTGTTGTGCAGAGTTGGCAGCATGCACTAGGGGAGAGGGTTAACAGTTGTTCAATTATGTTCATGAAGGGTAGTGTTATTGTTCATCTTGTATTCACTGTTGTCTGTGATCGGTTGTGGCATTTAGCATCACTGACTTCTCTGTAGAATATGCCTTGGAATGATTTAAATTGCCAAATCACATAACCTGCACTCTACACTTGACATGTTACCCTGTTTGCCTGGGACTCTGAACTTATCAACTTTTCTTGGAAAATAGGCAGCTTTGAGAGAGAGTTTTGCATTTTGCAGTCTCCATTTTTGGAATCTGCAAACTACCCGGAATTATTGATGGTATTTGACCATGGGAATCCCCATTCCTGATTGCCAACCCTTTCATTAGTAAAATGTGCTTCTATTCCTTCAATGTGAAGCTGGCCTATGACCTGCCACTCTTTCAAATTCCATCGTTCACTTTACAGCCATCTGCAGATTTGGCACTGAGAGCCAGGTGACTTCTGCATCCAGTGTGGACATGGCTTCTGGCCTCATTGAAGAATTCAAGGATAAAGTCTAAAGTTTGATACATTAGGACACTCACTGCTGTCTCAACTGAGTTCATCATCAGCATTTTGAAGCAAAAAGACAGTTGTTTGAACAGGGAAAATGTTGCGGTGCAGCACAGCAACATTTATCGAATCTGTTGTGTTTGTCATAATTACTTTCAGAAAAGAATTTTAGGCGAGAACAGGTCGTGAAAGACAAATTGCATCAATCATTCATTGATTCCCTTCCTAAATTAGTGCCCAATAAGGCAGATTATTAAAACAGGCTCTCATAGAATGCATTTTTCCTTAATTTCATGAATAGCCAAAGTATAACAGTGATTTCTGTATAAATATAGCACTTGATCAAAGACTGAACCTAAGATCAGGGCCTTTGAACACAACCAACTTTTTCACTTTCTTAATTATCTTCAAGCATTGTTGACCATGAGTAATGTTTAAAATGATTTACTCTAATTAGGACTGGTGTATTTCCTTTATGGCAGTGTATGGTATATTTAGTTTGATTCTTAAGGTTCTAAAGGCCTACACAGAAGCAGGAGGAAGTGACATGCATGGTTGCTATATAGTACTGACCAGCTCAAGGAAAGGAACTAGTCCAGTGTCTCTTTGTATTCAGGTGGAAGAAGGCCTTGCAATGACAGAAGCAAAGGCAGAAATTGGTGGAAACATTCAGCAACTCTGGCAGCAACTGTGGAGAGAAATCAGAGTTAACGTTTCAGGTCCAATTACCCTTTTTCAGAATGCATTAACTCTGATTTCTCACCACAGATGCAGCCAGACTTGTTGAGTTTTTCCACCAATTGCAGTTTTTGTTTCTGATTTCCAACAATTGAAGTTCTTTCAGTTTCTTACAATGACAGGCACTTCATGCTTTGTATGCCTGCGAACACAACTTTACTTATTAGAACAAAGAAATTGAGGTTTAATGGACATGACGTCACAACAGGAGATATTCTCTTCAAGCACGTTAAGTCCTGGGGATTGCTATACTTCTGGAAAATCCTTTAATGTGTCTAAAGATTTTCTAGTTAGCAAACCATTGGCAGCAATGAGATTGTTTAAATCCTGCATTCTAACTATTTGATATTGATTCCCTAGTATAGTCAATCCAGACAAATAGGACTTTTGTAGATTGGAGCCTAAGATTAAAAGCACCGCAGACAACCTGAACCATAGAATGGAAGGTGAGGTGGGGAGTGTAGTCTGAAGTGTCCAGATGGCTGAAGTCCTTCATGATGGTTTACAGCATCAGTCAGGCAGTTATACACCACTGCACTAGTTATATTGCATACCCCTCTCCGAATATTCCAATCTATACAGGCTTTTTGGTATGGAGAAAGTGAGGATTGCAGATGCTGGAGATCAGAGCTGAAAAATGTGTTGCTGGAAAAGCGCAGCAGGTCAGGCAGCATCAAAGGAGCAGGAGAATCGATGTTTCGGGCATAAGCCCTTCTTCAGGCTTTTTGGTATGTTCTCCAATAACTACAAATGTGGAGATCCTAATCGGTATGAAAATCATAAGGTCCAAATCTCTGAGTTCAGCAGCTGATGACACTGATACAAATTTAAGACCTTAGCACAGCAAGTCTTACATTTAAAGATGAGTTTGTATCACCAAGCATCCAACAAGGACAATGTAATCTAGGGTGGAAACTTTGTGGTCTGAGCTGGAAGTGTCGAATGTTTGCATTTGTCTCTCTGCCTTGTGAAATGAAAAATACCTGGAAAGATGAGGCCATGTGGAAATGATTAAACTGCCATAATTGGCAGCCAGAAAATCTGCAGAGCAACAGTTATTTAATTTAATAATATTAAAAATCACACAACACCAGGTTATAGTCCAACAGACTTATTTGGAAGCACTAGCTTTCAGACCACTGTCTCTTCACCACCTGATGAAGGAGCAGCTCTTTGAAAGCTAGTACTTCCAATTAAACCTGTTGGACTATAACCTGGTGTTGTGTGATTTTTAACTTTGTCCTCCCCAGTCCAACACCAGCACCTTCAAATCATTAATTTAATAAATACTATTTATCCTTATGTAAGGATATAATAATGAATACACTTCATGCTCCACGTTAATAAGGCTTCTAGCTAGACTTAATTAAAATAACTCTCAATTAGTCCTTGAATTCTAATCATTGCCTCTGCTGGAGGCCAGTTCTCATATAGTTTGTTCTTTAAAATTTCTGGCCTGAATGTTTGTGTAGGAGACACTCTAAAGTGCCGCTGCTTCAGTCAGATCTGATTTTCACTAATGGAGTGTGTCCAAAACCATGATGTTTCAACTTAACAACTGCTGCTCAAGAGCTCTGTGGAAAGGTTGGGAATCCCGTTGGAGAGCTAATGTATCCTTTCGGATATGGTCCTAGGACAGTTTTGGGAGAGTGCAATGCCATGTGGGAAATTAAGATACCGTTCAGGATTGTTAAAAGTAGAGTTAAATGTGTAAATAATAAAGTGTGCATAAACCGATTGGAACTGTCCAACTCATTGGAGGGTTAAACATGCATGGCTCTCGTTTTTAGCACCCCGCCCAACAGTACGCAGGAGCCAGGGTGAAAGTATAAAGATCTAACGCGTTTCTCTCCTAGGATTAACTTCCAGCACCAAGAATTGTCCCTACTCGACACTCCCAGTTGAGGAGAAGAATTCTGGCCTCTGCCTCCTATGTCTACCTATATTATAACTTAAGTGGAGGACTGAGCTGATACCAAGAATCCAGCATGATGGATCACTCAATACCATGCGTGTGTGGTGATCATCGATTACTTCGACAGACTAATTCCTCTCCTCAGATGCAGCCAGTTCTGCAGAATTATTCCAGCACTTCCTGTTTTTGTTGTTAATGACTTGATTATTGCTTACAATGTTTGGAAATTAATTTCCAAGTCAATCTCATTCATATTTTGACCTTCTTCCATCTCAATGCTTTTTCTCTTTAAACTGTGCAAATGCATTTGATTTGAAAACGTCATTATTTTAAAATATTCAATCATTCCTAATATGGAAAATCAGGATCAGAGTGAACAGAGCATCAGTGTAAAAACAGTGATAAAAGCCCTGGTATGACGATGCCCTCGAGCTGATATTATAGCAATGGGATGCAGTTCCTCCAGTTCCTGCTATTGCTCCTTATCATTCATGCATCAGCAAATGCACCTCTCTGTAACTCATTACAGTGGACTCCTAGTAACTGGGATAACAACAAAGATGTGTACTGCAGCAGGAATGAGATGGGAGAATTGCTTGGCTGAGACATATAAAAGAGGAACATCTGTGAGAATGGTGGCAGAAGTACTTCCATTGAAATAAAGGTTTTTTAAAAATTCATTCATGGGGCATAGGCGTCACTGGCGTTATTGCCCTTGAGAAAGTGGTAATTAGCTGTAAACTTGAACTGCTGCAATCTAGTTGGTGTGGGTAGACTCACAGGGAGGGAGTTCTTATGTGGTTCTCTCCATTGCCTAATGTTTTCCTCAGCTTCACACACTTACCTAAATTTCACTTCCATAATGCACTGATCTCTGTATTAACCTGTGATGAAGTATTCCAGGTTCTCACAATCCTCAATATCCTACTGCTGACCTCAAACCTCACTCTCTTAGTTGCGCTTTTAAATTGATGACCCCTCATCACTGTCTTCCTAACTGGAGGCAATGTTTTATGCTCAGTAACCTTACCAAAACGTTGCATAATTAAAGAAATGGGCAGCTGTCTGCCAGAAGGGAATAGAAAGGGACAGATATTGGTTTAAGAATAATTGAGAAGATGTACTTAATTAATGTGTGTAGCTGAGAGGCCATTTAAAGTGAGCCAGCTGCTCTTCAGCCCGAGGATATCACATCTGGATAGGCATGATTGATGCTTGCTGTACGTCTCATTTTATGGGCCACAATATAAATGCATTGTGAATGTCCGGGTAATACATTAGCATGCCTTTGCATTTGGAAAGCAGATGAATAGTTGCCAGAAGATGTAGCACCATTTCTTTGTCATATTCCAATGCTCTTATTTTGAAGCTCAATTTAGACAGCACAGTTACATCGTATTAAATATGATTACATTTCCATTGTCAGTCTTGTGACACCCAACAATTTTCTTTACAGATTCCTCCATATTTTGAGGCAAACATATATAAATATGCCAAAGAATTGGAACAGGAACAGGTCATTTTGCCCCAGTACATGTTTTGTAACTTGCTAAGGCCATGGCTAATCTGATGATGATTTCAACTCTATTTTTCTCTCAACCCTTTGACTCTCTCAACAGTCAAGAATCTATCCAACACTTCCTTAAAAAATATTTAATGACCCTGTCTTTACTGCTGTCTTAGAAAAAGACATCCACACACCACAGCTTCCTGGGAGAAAAATAATTTTGCCTCATCGCTGTCTTAAATGAAAAACCACTTATTTTAAACCATGCACACTAATTCTAGTGTCTCCCACAAGGGGAAAATTCCTCTCAGCATCTGCAAATTCCCCTCAAGATCAAGGAGTTCATCTCTCATTCTTTTAAACTCCAATGGATATCAGTCCAAGCTGCCCAACCTTTCCTTATAACATAACCCTTCCATCCCAGGAATAAAATTAGATTTTCTACAGTGTGGAAACAGCCTCTTCGGCCCAACAAGTCCACACCGACCCTCTGAAAAGTAACCCAGCCAGACCCATTCCCCATATTTACCCCTGAATAATGCATCTAACACTATGGGCAATTTAGCATGGCCAGTTCACCTAACCTGCACATCTTTGGATTGTGGGAGGAAACCAGAGCACCCGGAGGAAACCCACATAGACACGGGGAGAATGTGCAAACTCCACACAGGCAATCGCCCAAGGCTGGAATCGAGCCCGGGTCCCTGGCACTGTGAGGCACCAGAGAAACCATGCCGTAAGAAAATCAAAATGATATACAGACACATATTATATATCTCTCTACATCTGAAGCAAGCCTTTCCTACTTCATGTAGAAAACATTTTTCTATACCATTCAGTTCTTAAGACCTCAGGCCAAATATGATGCATTAAAACTGTTTCTCCCTCCACAGAAGCTGCCAGACCTGCTGGGTTTTCCCAGCATTCTCTGTGTTTGTTTCAGATTTCCAGCATTTGCAGTGGTTGCCTTTTATTCCCTATTTTCATTTTTCAATCCCCTCGTAATAAACAACATCCAGTTGCCTTCCTTATCACTTATTGTGCTTACAAACTAGCTTTTTATGATTCATGTACTAGGACAGACAGATCCTTCTGTACCATAGAGTTTTGCAATCTCTCTCCATTTAATTAAAATGCCACTTTTCTGTTCTTCTTGCCGAAGTGGAGAAGTTCCCGTTTTCCCGCATTATAGACTCCTTCTGTTAAACTTTGGCATATTCACATAACCTATCAAATTCCCTTTGTAGACGCTTTCTGTCCTGACGAGTTACTTTCTTACTGATCTGCTGGTCTCTTTATCCAAGTCATTTATGACAGTTATAAAATAACAATAATATTGTGATAAGTCTTTTTGTCACCTCCCTTTAGTATTGCTATTGACTGGTGGGTGTCACCAAAGTTGAAAAGTAAACCCTTACAAAAGTACCTCTGAAGCATCATTGTGCTGTGGTATTCCCTGGCCTCTGTGCAGCCATGTTTCAAATTGTGACCAGTTTTTTTTTGTAGGGTAATCTATGTCATCACTTAACCACTGGATGATTCTAGCTTTGGAGGATATCCAGAACCTGATTTGCAGCATACAAAGCATCATTGTACCAAATCCCATTATCAGCTCTAAGTAGCTGGCATTCACTTAAATATGACTCATATTTTAACCTATTTTTCTAATAACTTATATTTTATTTGAGTAAAGTCAACCATTGTCTTCTGTTGTTGCCAGAGCAAAGAGGTTAGAATCACTGATGAGGTCAAAAGGCTTTTTGCAATGGATTAATGCTTAATTGCATAATTGTTTGCAAAGCTCCACTGAATAGTTTTAAGTCTCCACTGACAATAAATTGGGAGTGAAAAGTGTAAATCACACATTATAACCCTGCATTTAGCCTCAAATAGCTTTAAATCTACCTTATATCTTTACCAGTGTCAATTGAGCAAATTATAGTAAGATAGAAAGGGACCTCAGGCAGATTAAATGAAAGGAAAATTGATAAATTGAACCATTGATAAGCAATGGGACATAACATAATATGATTTGGAAAAGATACAAATCAATTACTTTCCAAGAATGAAGGCTGGTGTTTCGGAAATGAATAGGAAGATTAGATCAACTTTTAAATCTTAAAAAGGAGGTGGTTAGAATCTAAAAGGCATGTAATAAAAACGAAAGGAGAAGCAAATGTAAAAACCAATGTGGAAAAACAGATCACTCTGTCTAAAAGGGAGCATAAAAGAAAATGATTGAAAAATCATAAGGGGCAATAAAAACAGCTCTCAGTAGATCCATTTGTTATAAGAGGGTGGAAAGATGGGAATACGCTTTTAGCAAATGAAGAAAAACAAGAGAGATTGTGGGAATGGCAGAGATAGTCAATAAACACTCTGCCTGCATTTTCATAGATATTGAGGCTGAAGACCTACTACTGAAACAGCTAATAAAAATTATTATTTCAGAAGAAATGTAATAAAGAAATTACTCAAGTTTAAGAACAGGCATTTTAATAGAAACTATTGTTATCAGAAAAAGAAGGATGTGTGCAATTATACCTGAACGTATGAATTAGGAATATGGGTAGACCATTTGGCCCCTCAAGTCTGCTCTGCCATTCAATAGGATGATGCTTGATTTGAATTTGGCCTCAGCCCTACATCCTGACTACCCCTATTAACTGTTGACTCCATCGTTAGTCAAGAATTTATCTCCCTTGTCCTTAAAATATTCAATGATTCTGATTCCACTGCTCTACGGAAGAGTGTTCCCAGAACTCACGACCATCATTGCGACAAAAGCTGTGTCCCTTAGTTTTAGTCTCTCTCGCAAGGGGAAACACCCTTTCAGCATCCTGTCAAATCCCCTCAGGATTTTAGAAGTCTAAATGAGTTAGGGGGTGGCACAGTGGCTCAGTGGTTAGTACTGCTGCCTCACAATACCAGGGACGGGGTTTGATTCTCACCTCGGGCACCTCACCTGTGTGGAGTTTGCACATTCTCCCCATGTCTGTGTGGGTTTCCTCCAGGTGCTCCAGTTTCCTCCCACAATCCAAAGATGTGCAGGTTAAGTTAATTGGCAATGCTAAATTGCCCATAGGGTTCAGGACTGCCATTACGAAAGAGATAGTGCTAGAAAAGTTAAAAAGTCTTAAAATTGATAAATCTCCTGGCCCCGATGGGATACACCCTAGAGTTCTGAGAGAGGTGGCTGAGGAAATGACAGAGGCATTGGTTGAGATCTTTCAAGAGTCACTGCAGTCAGGAAAGGTCCCGGATGATTGGAAGATGGCTGTTGTAACCCCCTTGTTCATGAAAGGATCAAGGCAAAAGATGGAAAATTATAGGCCAATCAGCTTAACCTCGGTTGTTGGTAAAATTCTAGAATCCATCATTAAGGATGAGGTTTCTAAATTCTTGGAAGAGCAGAGTCTGATTAGAACAAGTCAACATGGATTTAGTAAAGGGAGGTCATGCCTGACAAACCTGTTGGAATTTTTTGAAGAGGTAACAAGTAGGTTAGACCAGGGAAACCCAGTGGATGTGGTCTATCTAGACTTTCAAAAGGCCTTTGATAAGGTGCCACACGGGAGGCTGCTGAGCAAGGTGAGGGCCCATGGTGTTCGAGGTGAGCTGCTGGGATGGATTGAGGATTGGCTGTCTAACAGAAGGCAGTGAGTTGGGATAAAAGGTTCTTTTTCAGAATGGCAGCCGGTGACGAGCGGTGTCCCGCAGGGTTCGGTGCTGGGGCCACAGCTGTTCGCATTATATATTAATGATTTGGATGAGGGAACGGGGAGCACTCTAGCGAAGTTTGCCGATGATACGAAGTTAGGTGGACAGGCAGGTAGTACTGAGGAAGTGGGGAGGCTACAAAAGGATCTCGACAGGTTGGGAGAGTGGTCCAGGAAATGGCTGATGGAATTTAACGTGAACAAGTGCGAGGTCTTGCACTTTGGCAAAAAGAATAAAAGTATAGACTACTTTCTAAATGGTGAGAAAATTAATAAAGCCAAAGCACAAAGGGATCTGGGAGTGCTAGTCGAGGATTCTCTAAAGGTAAACATGCAGGTTGAGTCCGTGATTAAGAAAGCGAATGCAATGTTGTCTCTTATCTCAAGAGGGTTGGAATATAAAAGCAGAGATGTACTACTAAGACTTTATAAAGCTCTGGTTAGGCCCCATTTGGAGTACTGTGTCCAGTTTTGGTCCCCACACCTCAGGAAGGACATACTGGCACTGGAACGTGTCCAGCGGAGATTCACACGGATGATCCCTGGAATGACAGGTCTAACATATGAGGAACGGCTGAGGATACTGGGATTATATTCGTTGGAGTTTAGAAGATTAAGGGGAGACTTAATAGAGACGTACAAAATAATACATGGCTTGGAAAAGGTAGATGCTAGGAAATTGTTTCAGTTAAACGAGGAGACTAGGACCCGTGGACACAGCCTTAGAATTAGAGGGGGTCATTTCAGAACAGAAATGCGGAGACATTTCTTCAGCCAGAGAGTGGTGGGCCTGTGGAATTCATTGCCACGGAGTGCAGTGGAAGCCAGGACGCTAAATGTCTTCAAGGCCGAAATTGATAGATTTTTGTTGTCTCGAGGAATTAAGGGCTACGGGGAGAACGCTGGTAAGTGGAGCTGAAATGCGCATCAGCCATGATTGAATGGCGGAGTGGACTCGATGGGCCGAATGGCCTTACTTCCACTCCTATGTCTTATGGTCTTATGGTCTTATGACTGTGCAGGTTAGGTGCATTAGTCAGTGGTAAATGTGCCTGGGTGGGTTACTCTTTGGATGGTTGGTGGGCCAAAGGGCCTGTTTCCATACTGTAGGAAATCTAATCACAAAAAAAGATGAGTTAATATTCTTCTGAATTCCATTGGATAATAGTCCATCCTTTCCTGATGATAGAATTGTCCCGACTGAGTCAAGTGAGATTTCTCTGAACTGCATCTTTCTTAAATAAGGAGGACAAAACTGTACATAGTACTCCAAATGCAATCTCACCAATTTCCTAGATAATTAAAGAAAAATATCCCCACTTGTACATTTGTGAAATGTTGCCCATTTAACAAGGTTATATTGTCCTTCGTTTTGTTCAAGAGGGACCGTAAAGGCAGAGGTGCCGATTTGACTGGAATAGGTTACTTTGAACAATGACAGGTGAATGGCCAGTTTTCCCAGTGCAGGTTTTTTTTTTCTAGTTCAGTTTAGTTTTAGCAAGCAGTCAAAAAAAATTACTGGGGACCTAGAGAAGTAACTACAGGGAAAAGAAGTTCCATGTTTCAACAGAGGTCTTGCCTGAACTTTCTCTCTGGAAACTCCTGTCTGTGAGAACCTGTGTTTGAATTTACTTTTGCTAAGGGGTGTGGTTATGGGATGTTGTAGGGATTGGAACAGTTGAGTCAGTTAGCTTATCAAATAAGTTGTTCTAAATGCTTTTTTCTTTTGTTTGTGTCTCATCCATTATGTTTAAATAAACTCTGTTTTGTTTAAAGCTGAGTGGTTTGACCAGCTGCATAACTCCTGGAATATCCACTTTACATCTGCTTAAAAGAAAATAAAAACTTAGAGTCTGGGTTACCTTCTTAAAATGTTTTGAGGGAGTCTGGCCTGGTCCATAACATATTCCATTTGTCACCTTTCATCAAGCATTGCCATTCTATTTGCTTTCCTAATCACTTGCTGCACCTTAGTAACCAGATCCCTTGGCTTTCAGAATTCTGCAATCTCTGTCTATTTGAATAATATGCTATTTTCCTATTCTTCCTGCTAAAGTGCACAAGTTCGCATTTTCCTACATTATACTCCAAATGCCAATTTCTTACTTAACTTATTAATATACCTTTGCAGGTTCCTTACAATCTCTCTACAACTTACACCCATTCTGAGCTTTGAGTAATCAATGAATTTAGCAACCATACCTTTATCTCTTCATCGATGCCATTAATACAGATAGGAAATAATTGAGGCTTCAGTACTGATCCCTGTGGCACATCATCTCACATCTTGCCAACATAAAATGACCCAATTATTCCAAACTTCTGTTTCCTGTTAACATGCCAATACCCTACTATATTAATATGTTACTCCCTGCACCGTAAGCTATGAATTTCATGATCTTTGATGTGGGACTTTGTCATACGTCTTCTAAAAATCTAGGTCCAACACATCGTCTGTATTTCTTTATCAATGTTGCTTCACATTTCCTCAAATAATTCTAATACATTAGTCAACCATGATTTCCCCTTCACAAAACCACGTTTATTTTAAATAGCCAGCATATCCTCCTTAATAGTAGATTCCAGTATTTTCCCTGTGAAAGATGTTAAGCCAACTCGAGTGTCCATGGCAGATGGTGGAATTTGAATTCAATAAAGATCTTAGAAATAAAGGAGAATGATGACCATGAAACCATCTTCTTTTGTCAGGAAAACCCATCTGGTTCATGAATGTCCGTTTCTATGTTGTACATCTCTATGACTCTATGACTAAGATCTGCCAACCTCAGCTGGTCTGGCCTACATGTGACTATAGAAATGTGATGGATGCTTAACTGCCCCCTGAAGTGGTTGAAGAGGCCACTCAGTTGCATCACTAGAAAGCCTCAAAAACAGAACGAAGGGCCACCTGACTTTGGCCTATGCGGGGATACCACGGCAAACGCAGTTGTGTTGACCCTGCAAACGCAATATAAATCTATCACCCTTCCTTCACTGTCACTGGGTCAAAATCCTGGAATGCCCTCCTTAACAACATTGTGGATCTATCTACATGACGTGAACTGTAGCAGTTCAGGAAGGCAGTTCACCATCACCTTCTCAAGGGCAAAGAGAAGGGACAGGTCATAAAGGCCGAACCAGCTAGCGACACTGACATCCCATGAATTTTTTAAAAATTGTGTATTCCATTACAAACAGATTATAATTTTAAAAAGGGTTAATGACATTATTTGGAATCTTGAATTCTAAAGTGGATTGAATTATGAAGATTTATTTGTATTTCTATATTGTTTTTGTAAAGAAGTGAGGAAACATAGGGCAGAATCTGGTATGGGCCTGAACAATGGCAAAGGTGAAAAATATGGGGGAGGAATACAGTTGGAGATGTAAAGTCTGTATTTTAATTATGGACTGAAATGAGAAAAGAATTGTTTCAAAGCCAAGGATTTCTGATGGATTGCTGTATGTTTTGAAAGCAAGTAACCTGGCACTCATTGGAGGCACTGTTTACACAGGAACAGCTGTTTGAGCAGTGGTTCAAATGTGGTTGGAGACTAACTGGAGCTGTGGTTTGTTTACTAATGGAGCCTTGGTTGCTACAAGTAACTGATTGGGTTGTGAACCAGTGACCAGTTATCAATGACAATGGCTTTCTCCTTGCAAACAATAATATGATTGGTTCTCAGCTGAACAGCCTGGGGCGATGAAGAAGACATGGAGGCAATGTCAGACCACAGGCTCAGGTATCCATGATCTTTTATCAGTGAACCAGCCTCCAAACCAATGAGAGCATCCAGAGAAGGTCAACCAAGAAGCAATATTCTGACCAGCCAAGAATCGTCAGAATCATCTCAGCAATCTTTGTGAGAAGGAATGTTTGAACTGTCTTCCCAGTTTCTCCTTCCATTCGTAACAACCATTCGTGTGTGTGTGTGTCTGTCTGTCTGTGTTTGTGTGTGTGGGTGTGGGGGTGCGTGTGTGTCTGTGTCTGTGCTGTCTGTGTGTGTCTGTATCTGTGTGCATGTCTGTGTTTGTTTACCTGTACCTAAAATCTAATCACCTGTAGTAAGTAGTGATTTTTGTTCAGTGCAGAAACCGAGTTGAGCTTTCTGTCAAACTAAATCTAAAAGGTGGGTAAAGTGGAGAATTCTGTGTAATGTTTAAAAATCTTTAACTTTTGATTTCCAGCGTGCTCCCAGTGGGATGTAATAGGAGCAAGGTTCAATCTGGCAGGTGTCCACAATGGGGTGGGGGAGGGGGGTATGGATGGAAATGGGCGAATGGGCTCATGCGAAATGAAAGGGGATATGGAAAGTCGAGGGGCAGACCTGGTGACCAGGTGGAACCCAGTGCTGATGGTATCTACTGCGAGCTTCCTGGCCTCTCATCACTTGCTGTTCATTCGACGCTAACTGCAACTGGAAAAATGCAGAGTCAAATCCCAGGGCTGCAGGCCGTGTCCGTTTGGTGGGTAAAAGTATGGGATTCGTGTCTGCTTGATACTAGGACATTAAAGGAACATTTACATGAAACATGCACTTGCAAACTCTAACTACATTTAATGTGCAGTCTTGCCATTGTCCATGTGCAATGTATGCAAAGTCAGTGTGCTTAGGGTTCAAATTCTGGTCAAAAGCAATTTGCATCATGCCGTTGGTCCTTGCAAACTGAACATTGGCATCTCAATGATGCAGAGTTACTATCGATGAATTTAAAAAAGGGGAGTGCTGGCCAAAGGCAAGAGTTTTGCAGGAGGCAGGGACGATTGCTTCATCACCTGTCCTGGTGTAAGCATTAAAATGGACAATCCTGAATCCAATGATAGGTTTCATAACCAATGGGGATCTGGGATGGGAATAGTACGGGAGGACAGAAGGCACTTCCGTTTTAATGGAATGTTTGGGTTACTGATATGGCGCCTTCACCAAGTCAGTGCCCGTGCTCAGACTGACGCTGGATGAATGATGGACAGTGTGGAGAGTGTACATACTTTATCCTTGGGTATGCCAACAAGGACTGCCCTTATATCCCTAACGTCTCATTTGGAGCAGGATCTTGTGCCCAGCTTCTGTGGGATGTTGGTCACTATGGCTGCCATTGTCAGAAAGCAAAGGCAGATAGATGCAAGAGGACCAGGACCACCAGCGAACCCAGGAGCAGCAAAGAGGGCGAGGAGCCCACCCAGCTCAGAGAGAGATCCAGCTGCATGGCCTCTCAGAATGCATCAAGTCCACAGGGGAATGAGAGGTTTATTTGCCCCCAACTCCATTTTGTGGGGATGGGCAGGACACAGTGTTGGTGCAGACTGTGTACATTCAGGAACACTGTGGTGGAATTCTGTCAGCTGCTGGATTGGGATGTAAAACATGTACAAGTGGGGGCCATCCCCTCCTGGAGGCTGTGAAAGGAACTGCACCACCAAACCTCTGTGTTCCAGGCTCCTTGCAGGAGGTGATGGGTGACCTGTGTGGGATCTCTTAGCCGAGCTCCCAGAACACATCAGGACAGTGGCCAATACCATCTGTGTAAGGTCACACCGTAATAGGCAGAACAAGTAAGAGGACGGAAAGTATGGAAGGGGTCAGGAATCTAGCACAGCAGATAAGGGGACAGCTAGGAGAAGGGGGCAGTCAATGCAATACTGAGGGCGTTGTACTTCAATGGACGCGGCATTCGAAACAAAGAAATGGAGCTTGTAGTAGAGATCAAAATGGGCAAGTATAATGGTGTGGGTATCATAGAGAGGTGGCTGCAAGGGGACCAGAGCTGGGAATTAAACACACAAGCATATAATTCATATCGAAATGACAGGCAGATGGACAGAAGGGGGGGTGTTTCCTTGCCAGTAAGAAACTAAATTAAATCAATAGCAAGAAGTGTTACACAGTCAGAAGGGGTTGAGTCTGAGTGGGTAGATTTTGAGGAACCGCAAAAGGAAAAAGACCCTGATGGGAGTTGTGTACAGGCCTCAGGAAGTGGAGAAGAAAATAGATCAGGAGATAGAAAAGGCACGATTACAATAAACATGGGGGACTTCAATATGCAAATGAAATGGGAACATCAGGTTGGTAGTGGATCGCAGGAAAAGGAATTCATGGAACGTTGACAAGATTTTGTTTGGAGCAGCTTGTGCCAGAGCCCACTAAGGAACAGGCATTTGTGGATTTGGTGATGTGTAATGAGGCAGACTTGATTAGGGAGCCTAAGGTGAAGGAACCCCTAGGGGACAGTGAACATAATATGATGCAGTTTGAGAGGGAGAAGCTGGAATCATATTGAATGGTATTACAGTTGAGCAAAGGGAGCTGCAGAGACATGAGGGAGAAGCTGGCCAGAGTTGATTGGAGAGTGTGCCTTGGAAGGAAGACAATAGCTCTGGGGACACAGTAATTCAGGAGACACAGTCATAATTCATCCCAAGGAAGAAGAAACATACTAAGGAGTGGACCGAGGCAACCATAACTGACAAGGAAAGTCAGGGTCAGCTGAAAGCAAAAGGAAAAGCATTCAATGTCGTGAATATTAATAGAGATCCAGGAAACTGGGAATTCTTTAAAATCCAACAGAGGACTAATAAAAATTCGATAAGGATGAAGAAGATGAAAATTGAGAGTAAGCTAGCCAGTAATATAAAAGAAGATTGAAAGAGTTTAAACTGAGGGCACGTTACTAAGTTTGCAGATGATACAAAGATAGGTCGAGGGACAGCAAGTGGGATCTAAGAAGCAGGGAGACTGCAAAAGGACTTGATCAGGCTTGGAGAAGTGGCAGATGGAATACCATGTGGGAAAGTATGAGATTATGCACTTTGGTAGGAAGAATAAGGCTGTATAAGGCTCTGGTCAGATTGCATATGAAATATTGTTAGCAGTTTTGGGCCCCATATCTAAGGAATGTTGTGCCGGCCTTGGAAGGGGTCCAGAGGAGGCTCACAAGAATGATCCTGGGGTAGAGGGCTTGTCGTATGAGGAGTAGTTGAGGATTCTGGGTCTGTACTTGGTGGAGTTTAGAAGGATGAGGGGGGGAATCTCATAGAAACTGACAGAATACATAGAGGTCAGGACAGAGTGGACATGGAAAAGATGCTTCCTCTAGTAGGAGACATTAGAACCTGAGGGCACAATCTCAGAATGAAGGGATGACCCTTTAAAACAGAGATGAAGAGGAATCTCTTCAGCCAGAGGGTGGTGAATCTGTGCACCTCATCACCACAGAGCACTGTGGAGGCCAAGTCATTGAGCATCTTTAAGACAGAGATAGAGTGGTTGTTGATTAGCAAGGGGTTCAAGGGTTATTGGGAGAAAGGCAGGAGAATGGGGTTGAGAAACGTATCACCAAACGTATCACCTGTGCTGAATGGTCTAACTTGGCTCTTGTTCTATGTTCTATATGTTATGGTTTTATGTTCCCTCAGGTGCAGGGTGTCAGTGGTTGTGCACACATGGCACTGAGAGAGCTATATCACAACACTGCAGAATTCACCAACACAAAGAGGCTCCACTTGATTAGTGTTCAGGTGATCCATGATCACTGTTACCACTTCCTGGAGGTGCAACCATGACTTGTGACACCATTGTGTAACTCCTGTGTGATATGGAGTTACATTGTCACCTGTGCCTTGTCCAGGGCCATGGTGGAGCAGACAATGGGGCTGCTGAAGATAAAGTTCTGCTGCTTTGACCAGTCTGGGAGGGCATCCATTACAGTCTGGACAGAGTGTGCCTCATCAAGCTACTGTGCTGTGCTCCATACAATTGGAGCAGGCAAAGAGGCGATATGTAGGATATTGAGAAATTGGGAGAATGGGAGCATCTTCCAAGGAGGGGGATGAAGGTGTTACGGTTGGGGGAGGGGGGTAAGCCCTCCTTGTCCAAGACATATAGAAGGTATGTCAATAGGATGTAACTTAGGCCAGATATGTGGTATGGCCTAGCTAAACAGCAACTGGGGAGAGGGAATGGTGTTTTACATCCAAGGGAGTGTCAGCCATACCGGCTATGTGCTATGGGAGTGTGACATTGTGGCTACTGGGCCATGACTTTGCTGGTGAGAGGTAATGCCAAATTGCCTGGGTGCACAGCAGCCTTTGGAAGATGGCGCCAGCACAAGGGATTATCCAGTTGTTTTCTGAACAGCAAGCTAGAATCAAACAAGAGGGATGCCATAGGGTTGGAACCAAGAGTTAATGAGGCACGTTTGGTCAGGTACAGAGAGTGATCTAAGCCTCAAGGAGAGAAACCCTTTGAGGAACTCAGTGAAAGTGACACTGTGCTACTTATTGAACAGCTGGATAAGTAATTGAAACAAAGGATAAGACAGACAATGGGATTAGTCTTGGAATGCTGTAATAAAATGCTGGCATTGACATAATGATGTTAATGGCTTCTTCTAAGCTGTAAATGATTGCATGATTCACTTGTTAAAGAGGCAACAGATAATTTGGTTTGGCTGATATTTCTTGTAAAATTCAGTCAAGGAGAGAGGTAGATAGAAGGAGTTATTTTAAAATAATTTATTCCCATTTTGTATAATGCAAATAGATACTGTTCTAATTGAATCTTGTTATTAAAATGATTGGTCTGTGTTCCTTTGCTTCTGCCATTTACACTAATCCTAAACTTTACAGTAGTTAGATAATGTAGCATTCTATAATTGTTCAAATGTAAAGAGTAAATTTGGCATGGAATAAAAATAAACACATTTACTTGATCCTTTCCTTTATCCTTTTGGTTCTGAAAAGCTAAACATTATGCAGTATCAGCAAATCATTTTAAATTCCAATGGTTTATTATTTTAGGTTCCAGTGTAACACATTTCAAATGTTCACAGTAATCCAGAAAACCAACTGTTTGGCCTCAGGGTAGATACTCAGCAGATTTCCTGCAATGGTCAACCTGGAACAGATCCACTTTCAGTCTTCTGCTTCTTCACTTAACTTGATGTTGCGGGGCACATTATCATGTCCCTTCGACAAAATGTGGTTGATTGGCCTAAGGGCAGGTTCTCGGCTCATTTGTCTGTTTTACAATCTTGGGCTTTTTCTCTTCAGTTGGTTATGGGATTGTTCCATTTTGAATTTCAGTGATCAATACGAATGGAGAAGAGAACACATGAGGTGGTGTCCTAGTTGCCTTCCTCAGGCGTACTTCATGAAAATGTAAGTTCTCTTCCCAAAGGAGCCTGTAAGCAGCCTTTATCCCTCATGACTTGGGCTCTTCTGCTATCACCGTCGAAATTTTGCTGGTTCTGCCATTGACCATGACTCATAGTCTTGCATAAAGGCCCCTTAGCTGAGCCAGGGCAGGTTTGTAAAAGGACAAAGATGACCACCCTTTGATATCTCAAAATACCCTGTTAGTCTACATCAAAATAATATGTTTTCATGCTGGTATTTAGTTCGTTGGGATTGGGGCAGGTTGATGTACATGGATCAGCTTTTAATCATTTTTCAGATGAAGTAATACTATGTTGCTATGCAATTAAGTGTGGTCGTCAACACTTTACATTGTCAACAGTAACTCACAAGCTATCTAGCAGAGTTCCAGTGCCTGGGGTAGCAATGAAGTAATAAACAGAGTTGTGTTTCTCATCTGCTAGATTACCTTGAGGTGGTTTTTTCACCACTTGCTGGATATCCTTGCACCTGTAAAGTTAAAATAGCTTCCATTCATTGAGCACAATAGCAACTTGGGCTGAATAGGGCAGGTTTCTTGGCTGAGTTGTAATTATGATTGAAAGTTTAACACGGCACTTCCGGGCACAGAAGGCGAGGGGGAGGATAAAGGTTAAGATTTCAAGTCTATAGCTCTATCAGAATCATCCTGTGGAAACAAAAGTCAGCCTGCAATTTGATAGTCGGAGAGAAAGCTTGTCCACTTTTTCAGACAGAGCAAAGTGCAAGAGACATTGGGAATAATCATCTTGGGGAATTATGTTCTCTTATGGTTACATTGTAGCCAGAGACCCTCAGAGAAACAGCACAGGAATCTTTTATGCTATTTCATCAGACATCTATGACATGTCCAATGTTATCGCAGACAATCCAGACAGTTTACCAGAGAACAGCATCCTCTGTAGGTTACAACATTAAGATTAGTTTGGAAAGCTATGTGTTGATGTATTAGTTTGTATCAGAATTGTCAATGGCAACTATTTTAAGGATTGTTCCTCTATGGGTGGGTTTAATCCATTAACAGAATAAAAACAGCAATGAGCAATAATTTTCCTTTGTAACAAAATTTAAAGAAGAAAGCTTACACCAGATCTCCTACTTTTGTTTTTGATGTTCTTGAGCCCTGCAAGGCCACACATACCGCATTTCCCTCCACTCAATAAGACTGGATTGGGTTGGATTTGAGGTTGCTCATATCCTAAGCAGACTCAAGCAGGAAAGTGGACAGTCGAAGACAATGCAGTAAGTGAGAAGGCTGCTCCCATTCACTGGAACATTGGCCCAGGTCAGTTCATGATGGTTCACCTCCCTCTCAGTTCTAGCACCCATTGTGCCCAGAAACATCGACCTGAACATATGAATTCAGAGCAGCAGTAAGCCCAACTTCAATAAAATTATTGCTGATCTTACTGTGATCTCAAATTCACTTTTCCCTGAGTGAATTAGATTCTTGATTTCCAAGAATCTCTGTGGAAGAAATTCACACTGAGTGAGAAAACAGTAGCAGTTTGCTTGCCTCCTCTCTTCTTGAGGAGAAAATGAGGTCTGCAGATGCTGGAGATCAGAGATGGAAATGTGTTGCTGGAAAAGCGCAGCAGGTCAGGCAGCATCTAGGGAACAGGAGAATTTACGTTTCGGGCATTAGCCCTTCTTCAGGAATGAGGAAAGTTGGTCCAGCAGGCTAAGATAAAAGATAGGGAGGAGGGACTTGGGGGAGGGGCGTCGGAAATGTGATAGGTGGAAAGAGGTCAAGGTGAGGGTGATAGGTCAGACTGGGGTGGGGGCGGAGAGGTCGGGAAGAAGATTGCAGGTTAGGAAGGCGGTGCTGAATTTGATGGATTTGACTGAGACAGGCTGGGGGGAGGGGAAATGAGGAAACTGGTGAAATCCGAGTTCATCCCTTGTGGTTGGAGGGTTCCTAGCCGGAAGATGAGGCGTTCTTCCTCCAACCGTCGTTTCGCTGTGGTCTGACGATGGAGGAGTCCAAAGACCTGCATATCCTTGGTGGAGTGGGAGGGGGAATTGAAATGTTGAGCTACAGGGTGGTTGGGTTGGTTGGTCCGGGTGTCCCAGAGGTGTTCTCTGAAACGCTCCGCAAGTAGGCGGCCTGTCTCCCCAATATAGAGGAGGCCACATCGGGTGCAAAGGATGCAATAGATGATATGTGTGGAGGTACAGGTGAATCTGTGGCGGATATGGAAGTTTCCTTTGGGGCTTTGGAGGGAGGTGAGGGGGGAGGTGTGGGCGCAAGTCTTGCACCTCCTGCGGTTGCAGGGGAAGGTGCCGGGAGTGGAGGTTGGGTTGGTGGGGGGTGTGGATCTGACGAGGGAGTCACGGAGGGAGTGGTCTTTACGGAATGCTGATAGGGGAGGGGAGGGAAATATATCCTTGGTGGTGGGGTCCGTTTGGAGGTGGCGGAAATGACGGCGGATGATGCGCTGTACATGGAGGTTAGTGGGGTGGTAGGTGAGGACCAGTGGGGTTCTGTCCTGGTGGCGGTTGGAGGGGCGGGGCTCAAGGGCGGAGGAGCGGGAAGTGGAGGAGATGCGGTGGAGGGCACCGTCGACCACGTCGGGGGGGAAATTGCGGTCCTTGAAGAAGGAGGCCATCTGGGATGTGCGTTTTTGGAACTGGTCCTCCTGGGACCCATACCCATGTCCTTTCCCTGTGCCCTCTCATATCTCCCATGCATCTCCCTACATCCTCCAGACACATCTGTCCAGAATTCACTCACTCAATATCTTCTATGGACAGAACTCATGAGTCCAAATAATAACAAAACAAAATCATTGAAATGTTCATGAAAGAAATAAATAAAAATAATCTGAATGTGGTTTGAAGCTCAGATAAATATTCCTAATGATGTAATTGCACAACCGTATGAGCAGATTCCCTGCAGTTTTATAAAATTGGACCTTCGAAATTCCTTGGACATACTCTACAATATGTTTAGCAATAAGGATCTTTTGACAACACTTTGCAAACCCATGATCTCCAGAAAGAGAAGAACAACAGATGACTAGAAATACCGCCACCTCACAATTTCTCTCCAAGCCACACACCATCCTTATCAGGAACTATATCACTTTTTCTTCAGTGTTGATGGCTCAGAATCAAGGCACTCCCTTTTTAACAACATGGTGCGTGTACCTATCTCACACGGTCAAGAGCAGTTCAAGGAGGCAGCTCACCATTATGTTCTCAAGAAAAATTAAGAAGAGGCAATAAATCTTGTCAGATAACCAGTGATTACCGCATCCTGGGTCATTGTATCATCAAGTTATACAGTATGGAATAGACCCTTCAGTTCAACTCATCTGTGCTGTCCAAGTTTCGCAAACTAAACTAGTCCCACATATCTGCATTTGGTTCATATCCCTCTAAACCTTTCCTATCCATATACCTGTCAAAATGTCTTTTAAATGCTATAACTACTTGCATCTACCACTTTCTCTGGCAATTCATTCCATGTACAAACCACCTTTTGTGTGAAAATTTTGCCTCTTAATTTTCTTTTAAGTCTTTCTCCTTTACCTTAAAAATATGCCCCTGGTTTTGAACTCACCCCCCTAGGGAAAAGACCTTTGCTAATCACCTTATCTGTACACCTCACAATTTTATAAACCTGTAAAAGGTCACCTCTTAAAATTAATATCCAATTATCAATACAGTTGAATGCAGGAGAGTACTGTATAAAACATATTCTATTGCATCTAAACATTTACACAAGGCTGGATACCTGTAGTTAATTGTCACTTTTTGTTTAAGACCAGAGCCCTTTAATAATTCACTGCATTATCTTGAGATAATGGGATCTTGGAATTCAAGTTGATAGCTCTCTGAAAATGGCCATACAAGTAGGTAGGGTGGCAAAGAAGGCATATGGCATGCTTACCTTTATTGCTTGGGGAATTGAGTACAAGAGTCAGGATGTCATCTCGCAATTTTATAAGACTTTGGTTCAGCCACACTTAGAGTATTGTGTTCAATTCTGGTCGCTACACTACTGGAAGGATGTGGAGGTTATGGAGGGGTGCAGAAGAGGTTTACCAGGATGCTGCCTGAATTAGAGTGTATGAACTATAAGGAGGCACTATTAAATCCAGGGTTGCTTTCTCTGGAGCGGCAAAGGCTGAGGGGAGACTTGATAGAAGTCTATAAAATTATGAGATTCAAAGATAGAGTTGACAGATTTTTTTACCCAGCATTGAAATGTCTAATACTAGGGGGGCATGCATTTAAGGTGAGGGGAGGAAGTTCAGAGGAGATATGAGGGGCAAGTTTTTTACACAGAGTGGAAGGAGTCTGGAACGCGCTACCAGGGGTGGTGGGGGTTGGAGGCTGATACGATAGGGGCATTTATGGGACTTTTAGATAAGTACATGAATATGTAAGAAATGGATGGATATGGACCAAGGGCAGGCAGAAGGGATTGGTTTAATTTGGCGTCATGTTCAGCACAACATGGTGGGCCGAAGGGCTTGCTCCTGTGCTGTATGTGCTATGTTCTATGTATAAACATACTTACCTTATCATAGAGTATTTAACTGAGGCACATGAAGTAAGCTCAAAACAAATAAACACTAAGAACACAAGTGAGCAGCCCTGAGATGCAGCCTGTTCCATTGTGTCAGCCAAACGCTGTGCCCAAAATGCCCTTGCAGGATCATTGCATTGAAAGGTGTCTGTGTGCTCCAAGGTGTAGCATTAATGAGCAGAAACATAATGCTGTGGGTGCAGAGAGGCTGGTGCATGTCAGATGCCAATGCCCGTAGATGTGGGGTGTGCCTTCAGACACTGATGCTGGATGTCTAAGATGGAGGCCCAGAGGAAGAAGTGGTAAGCTGAAGTTACCAGATAACCACTCTGATTTTCATGTTGGGAACTCTTGGTCTCTAGTTTCTATCCGGCAGGTGAAAGAATAAGAATCGGTGTTTTAATGAGGTGAAATGAAGCAACAATGAGAGGAATAATACCCATGAATTGGTGCCTTTCTGCTCAGTCATGAAAATCTCATCTCGACGACCAAATGTAGCTGGAAAATGCAACTTGTTGCTTTCATCGAGAAAGGCCTCATTCAATTTCTCACATGATACTCCCAAATGTCTTGCCATAGCCCACATTGTTCAGGACCCAAAAAGACTGTGCCCCAAGTGTGGATGTTGAGTTACCACATGCCATATTTCCAATGGCAGTAAAAATGGTAGCTAGTGGGAATTGGTTGGGAAATTTGAAGTTATAATACATCTGCCTCCATTTGCAGTCTCCCAGCGTGGATTTTCCCAGGGTCAGGATGGCAAAATCTGGTCCCTTGTGCCTCATCAGAGGATTATGATCTATTCATTTCTGTATTCATTGTTCAGGAAGTCAGTTTGATGAGTTATAATTAGAATTTTTATGAGTCCATCTTCAGGAAGGTAGGAGATGAAGTGAAAATGTAAGATTGCAGAATCTGATATACACCCTGGGCTTTGTAATAATTTTACCAGATGTAAAACTAAATAATTGTACTCAGTGGATAATGGATTTCCTTACAGGGAGTGATTGGAGATGCTGAGCTTTGGTAACACACAGTGCCTTCCTGATCAGGTTGCTGTATCTCAGTCTCAGAATCACAGATTCACTCTTCTGTCCCACAGAATCTTATTACTAGCTAAAGAAGCCTTTTGCCAATGTAAGCATGTCGAGCTGACAGAGTATGTAACAGCCTCCCATTATCAGAACTAAACACATGCTATTATAATAGGCTTCAAACTCTTTCGAGACACAGTATTTGTTGTTATACAATGCAATGTTTTCATCTCTCTGGGGCCCACCTTGGGTCGAAATAGTTTCCACGTCCACAGGCTGATACCTGCGACCCAAGGCTGGTTGTAATGTGGGAATAGGTGGATTGTACCTGTGCTGGGAATGTGCTTTAGTGGTTTGCAGCATCAGCTCCAGTCCACAGTGTGAAGCTAATTGGATGGGAGCCATCTTGATTTGAAGCTCAAAAGTGCAGCTAATGTTTTCCCTTAACCTTGCACAGATGCAAGTGCTATCAGCAAAAGAAAAGACCCTCACCCAACCATAGCCGCTCTTCCAATGTTATTTAGCATGGTTCTCTCAACAATAGGTGCTGTTTGATTTCTGGTCATTGTTCCCTAGGTCGGTATAAGCAATTGGTGAGTTTATCAAAGTTGACAGTTAGGGCACTCCCTGTCCACAGTGTTTAAGACATAGCAGGTCCTTGGCCTCCTCCATCGCCAAACCATGGCAACACGACACCTGGAGGAAGAGCGCCTCATCTTGCACCTAGGAACCCTCCAACCACGAGGGATGAATGCAGATTTCTCCAGCTTCCTCATTTCCCCTGCCCCCACCTTATCTCAGTCCCAACCCTCGGTCTCAGCACCGCCTTCTTGACCTGCAATCTTCTTCCCAACCTATCACCTTCAGATTAGATTAGATTAGATTAGATTAGATTACATTACAGTGTGGAAACAGGCCCTTCGGCCCAACAAGTCCACACCGACCCGCCGAAGCGCAATCCACCCATACCCCTACATTTACCCCTTACCTAACACTACGGGCAATTTAGCATGGCCAATTCACCTGACCTGCACATCTTTGGACTGTGGGAGGAAACCGGAGCACCCGGAGGAAACCCACGCAGACACGGGGAGAACGTGCAAACTCCACACAGTCAGTCGCCTGAGGCGGGAATTGAACCCGGGTCTCTGGCGCTGCGAGGCAACAGTGCTAACCACTGTGCCACCGTGCTGCCCTTCACCTTAATCTCCGTCCACCTATCGCATTCCCAACGCCCCTCCCCCAAGCCTGCTTGGCACACCTTCCTCATTCCTGAAGAAGGGCTTATGCCCGAAACG
Source organism: Chiloscyllium plagiosum (assembly GCF_037043375.1). Taxonomy (NCBI): domain Eukaryota; kingdom Metazoa; phylum Chordata; class Chondrichthyes; order Orectolobiformes; family Hemiscylliidae; genus Chiloscyllium; species Chiloscyllium plagiosum. The sequence continues at coordinate 1,505,279 of NW_028270143.1, forward strand.
TCGATTCTCCAGCTCCTTGGATGCTGCCTGACCTGCTGCGCTTTTCCAGCAACACATTTTTCAGCTCTGATCTCCAGCATCTGCAGTCCTCACTTTCTCATAGCTATTCATGTAGACTTCCAAATGTTTTGTACATGTCTAACCTTACTTACCTGTTCTTAAACTTTATGCCTTAGCTAATAAAGGAAAGGATGGTGTTTGCCTTTTTCAATGCTTTATCTAACCATCCTTCAGAGTCTGCTGGTCTCCAGTGGTTAGTGACATTTCTTCTCCTGTGCACCTCCAGGATCAAGGTCTCCAGTGCCTTTCATCATTTTGTACCATTCTTCTGTCTTTCCTAAATCAAATTGGCTTTTCTAATGGTTTCCAGCTATTCTTCCTGCATCCCCCCACCACCACCCTCACAACCCCAGCCACCCTTTAACGTGTCTCTCCTTTAAGTGTAAGCCCTACGATAATGTTGTGTCCCTGCATAGGCATGCAGCAAATTAGCAGCACGTTTTGAGTTGGCTGCTAATGGCCACTATGTAAATGAGCAATACTGTCTGTATCAGAAGCAAACAGTGTGACTTAATCACACATCACAATTCCTGTGTCGGTGTTCACTGTCGAGCAATCTCATGTAAAAGTTGACTTTTGATCTTTGGCTGAAAATCTTTAAATTTTTATTTATCTTGTGTATAAATCAACTCCTGACATGTGCCCCCACAATTCCAAACACTTCCTGTTTATCAGCCCATCAGAGCTAACCGTCCAATGGTGACTGTTCAGCTCCTTATGTCCACACGTGTCAACACATGCTGTCAAGGCCATCATCTCACCTGTGCAAGCTCATTCCTGCCAACCCTACCCTGGAATCCCGCAACATGGTACCAAGGAGAAACAGCAGATACATGTCCCAGGTTAAACATAAAGTCACTGAGTTTGCAGAGTGGGAGAAATAATCATGTAACAACTGGAGAACAAAAGGTATCAGAGAAAAATCTTAGATATTGGGGGAAATCAAAATGAGGGAATGGACTCCCAGTTTCTTGTGGATCTGACTGAATCTTTGCTCTCAAACAACCAAGAAAATCAAGTAGTACAGATTTCAAAACCTGGATGTGCCAACCTTTTGCGAAGCACCTTTTGCTTTGAACAAGCCTTGGATGTCTCTCTGAACAAGTTCTTTAAGAGAAAAAGTAGAATGCCTGAGCGGTTGGAGGAGAGAAGACATTTGGCTAAGGGAGGAATCATGCAGGTTCTGCCGCCTGCAATCTTGTGCAAGTGTGTTGTACCAGTCTGATATGAAATCAAAATGGAGATTGTTGTCAAATCATTCAAACAATGTGGGACATCCTGCACTGGATGGTACACAGAATGTTTCTATGTGAAATGATATGGCTAAAGGTGAAATGATTGCTGATAAATATGATATTTGATCTGCTGAGGTGTACACTTTAATGTCCAATGAAAAATGGAATGAAATTGTATAAATTTAAATATATGGCTTTTGTTTTGTTGGATTTAATTAGTTTGCTAAATATATGTCTGTCCATATAGATGATATTATTTTAAGATTAAAATATTCAAGAATAAAAGTACCTTTTGACTCCCTTAGCCCTATGTTTGGCTCAGAGTTGATGAGAACAGTCTCTGGCCTGAAAACTCTATGATAGCAAAACAATGGGAGAAGGCAGATTTCAACCTCTCCAAAATATTACTTGTCTAAAATTCGACACCCTGCCTTCTGGCTAAAACTTTCATTTCAGAAACATGATTTTTGTATATGTAGTGTCCAATTTTCTGTGTGTGAACCTGGCACAAGTAATTGTGTTCAATTGCCGAGGGGTTTGAGTTGTTTAAGTGTTTACTACACGGGGACTGACACAATTATCTGTTTGTACAATAGCAAAGTGATGACAGTCCCATCATAACAAATTGTTTTATAAAGAAAAGTCTGAGTTAAGATGATATACCAATGCTACTGCTTGTTTTAGGAGGTTAAGAACAGAGAATTTGGGATTCACATACACAAATGGGATAGTGTCAGAATAAAGTGATCATATTTAAAACAAAGAGAGACATAAGACCTGCAAGTTGGATACGTTTTTAAAAAGCTTTCAAGGGAAAGTCATACAGTGAGAGACTTCACTATGTTTAAAACATCCTTCTGACTACAAACAAAGGTGTCAATCACCCAGATCAAGTAAGGTTTCAACAGTTGAAACTGCAAAGTACCTTTGACCCCTTAGCTTTATATTAATAAATATTGTGAAGCTGAAAGCAGAAATCAGACACACAAAGATTAAATATGGGCTCAGGTGTTTCAAGAATTCATGGATGTCTGCGATCTCAGTCATGTATATAAGTGTTTTCTTACATATATTGTTTAATCTCTTCTCCTACTAAGTGAGGATAAAGAATTCAACTACAGTTTACCTTCCCTTTTTACCCATTATAACCCAATCCGCACTGATGATTCTATCGTTGCCTTTGTGCAGGACTTTCATTAGCAGCCTCCCAAACCTACTTAGCTTTAATTCCTTCCTTTGGATAAGGATTGACAATGGGCACGCAACTCCTCACTGCCTCCCCATTGAGACTCCAACTCAGAGATGTATGTTGTCGAACTGAGAGAGGTAATTTTTTAGCCATACTGAGAACTAGCTCCTTGGACTCTGGCGCAGTCTCCTGTTGGAGACAACTTTGTCTTTTCCGCCTCTTGGCAGTAATAGTTAATATGCCTAACAACTAACCTGGGTATAGTTCCTGTGATGTAAAGACCACATCTCGTTATCTAAGAACAGAAGTCTTTTCTGCTGAGACTTATTTATGGTCCATCCTCCAGCACAGATTGAACAGAGTTTGATAAGTACAAGAAGGAGGATTGGTGGCATATACTATTCCAGTCACAAGGCAGTAGTGGTTGGTACCCAGGAACCTCATCATATTATAACATGGCATCAACAGGAGGCATTGTATTACCTATTCTGACAGTGGTCTGCAGCATGGCTTGCTTCATACTCACCTAGCCAGGAACCACAACGTAATGCAGTGCTGGAACTACCCTGCAGCCCTTGATCTCCCTGGCAACATTCAGCCGTTTCTTCTGGCTCAAACATTCCCTCTCGGGAGACGTGGCTGAAATCCGCAGGACACTGTTATCATTCTCTGAAAGCCCATTTCCTCTGAGCTTTTCTTTCTGCCTGTATGCATTTGGAATCCAAGACGGTGTCTTTTAAATCATGCCTGTCACTTCTGCTGCTCATGCCCATCATCTGTAATTGGGCAGAAATCACAGGCATAAACCCACTCAGTCGCTCACTCCCACAAGTTGGTGATGTGAGTTGCAGTCTGATATTCAGTCAGATTGTGGTCTTTGAATAGACACCGTATCAGACCATATCCAGGCCTAAGCATCTTTTAAAAACACAAGTTTTTATAATGCCTTTCTCAATTCGGCCTGCCATCTTCAACAATTTCTAGTCATAAAGGTGGAGACAAAGCCTGGAGACAGGTATGAAAGGAGATGGCAGACAGGAGGATTGTTGTAGTAAGCCAGGCCAGAACAGAAGTGACAATGAGAGCTACATGTAGGAGAGAATGAGAGAATGGGGTAGGCCGTACTGAAGCAACACATGGCAGACCAGGAAGTGGTGCCGGCAAAATCCTGGAAGGATGGAATCAGCTCTGAAGTTATTGAACTCGATGTTGAGTCCAAGAGGCCGCAGGGTCATAGAGTCATAGAGTCATAGAGATGGACAGCATGGAAACAGACCGTTTGATCTAATTTATCCATGCCAACTAAATATCTTAACCTAATCTAGTCCCATTTGCCAGCTTCTGACCCATATCCCTCTAAACTCTTCCTATTCATATACCCATCCAGGTGCCTTTTAAATGTTGCAATTGTACCAGCCTCCACCACTTCCTCTGGCAGCTCATTCCATACATGCACCACCCTCTGTGTTAAAAGGTTGCCCCTTAGGTCCCTTTTATATCTTGCCCCTCTCACCCTAAACCTATGCCCTCTAGCTCTGGACTCCCCCATCCATGGGAAAAGACCTTGTCTATTTACCCTATCAATGCCCCTCATGATTTTATAAACTTTGATAAGGTTCTGGGTAATCCAAGATGGAGGACGGGAAAAATTGTGGCTGTTAGAGCTGCTCCTTTTTGAGGTACTTCAGGTGTTGAGGTCCCCAAGCGGAAAGTGAGATATTGTTGTTTGAGCTTGTGCTGAGGCAGACTGGAACACTGCAGAGAGCCTGAGGCAGAAACGTTGCCGTGGGAGCACAGTGGCAGGTGGGCAACTGGAAGCCCAGGGTCATTGAAGCAGCCAGATGTAGGTGTTCTGTAAAGCAGTCAGCCAGGCTGCGTTTTATCACCACAGTGTAGAGTAGACCACATTGTTCGAAAGGAATACAGGAGACTCGATTTTGTGAAGTGAGGTAAATTGCTGCTTCACCTGGAAGGTGTGTCTGGGGCTTTTGGATAGTGAGGTGGGAGGAAATTAACGGGAAAGTGTTCCACCTTCTGCGATTGCACAGGAAGGTGCTGTAGAAGTGTGAGGAGATGTTGGGGATGGGGGAGGAGTGGACCGTGGTGTCCCAGAGGGAAAGGTCCCTGTGAAATGCTGACAAGGAAGGGGAGCAGAATATGTGTCCAGCCGTTTCATCCCATTGGAGGTGATGGAAATGGTGGTTTATGATCCTTTGGACGCACAGGCTAGGGACATGGGGAGTGAAGACAAAAGGGATGCAATCGTTGTTATGGGAAGGAAGGGAGGGGTGAGGGTGGGAGTGCAGGAGATGGGTTGGACCCAGCTGAGAGCCCTGTCAACTCTGTGATGGGGAATCCTTGGGCTGAGGGAAAAGGTGTACATTTCTGAGGAAGGTGGCATTGTCTAGAATAGTTATGACAGACACAGAGAAACTGGGAGAATGGGATGGAGTCCTTACAGGAAGCAGGGTGTGAAGATGAATAAATGTCTTCTGGAATTGTTGGCTATGAAGTTAATATGTCAAATTAGTTCAGACAATTTGAACTGAATTGCCACTGAGCGTGAACCCACAGCAGAAAATGGAGCAATAATTTGGCAGTAATTTGGCATGCTTACTCACAATGAGCATCAAAACGGCTGTGGGGTGATGCCAATCTGCCAATTGTGTAACAAAGTTGCATCTAAACATTGTTTTTGAAGGACCCAAGTGGAGCCAGGAAGAAGATGTTGGCTCTGCACTAAGCTCTGATATTAAAAATCATTTGATGCTGCCTGACCTGCTGCGCTTTTCCAGCAACACATTTTTAAGCTCTGATCTCCAGCATCTGCAGTCCTCACTTTCTCCCACTAAGCTCTGATATGCCTGACATGAGAATATTGGATGGTAAAGTTGGGGACTTTATTCTAGTTCCCCATACAGGCATATGATAGGAACAGAAGTGAATTGGGCTGAATATTCACAAGTTTTTGACAAAGTATTTGTTCAGTGAAATGCATGCCTGGGATCTGCCAGAGCCAATGACAACTTTTCTAATTTTTCTCATGCATCCTTCCATGCATTAATTATGCAAAAATGTTGCCATGTTCACATCAGTGGCATCTTAGTTAAACCCCACGTCTGTAGCACTTTAGATGCTGCAATTCAGTAACTGGCCTTCACAAGCTGGAACTATGTCATTATCCATAAAGTACAGCAAATTGGCGCTTCACCAACAGAGAATTAGAGGTGCTGGTAGATGGGTGAAGAGGAGGACACTTCTGTACCCTGCAGATTGGCAAAGGAGGTTATGCCATGCATCTCAGACAACCTGGATCAACATGGTGGCCTAGTTAAGTGGCATTGGCCCGGTGAAATGTCATGCGCAGTAGTACAGAGAGGTGAAAGATCTTCTACACTCCACAAGGGCATTGGAAATGAGCTGAGATTGTCTAATAATGAAGTGCAAGTACACAGAAATAAAGTGGTTGCTGCCAATATATGGAATTCAGAACTCATTGTTTACATCACAAGGGGAGAATTGGAAATATTTTTTCCCAGCATCACAAATCAGATATTCTCTTCAATATTTTCTCAACCTTCCCAGCATTTCCCATGACACGAAAAGGAATGGAAAATTGTGCCCACTGCATTTGCATCCTTTGATGAAAAGGGGAAAGCAGTAGCACTGGCAAAGTGTAAATTACATAGGAACTCATAGATCAGATCAAAATCAACTGCTCTCAAGTTTTTAATGTGTTAAAAAAGCAAATGAAAAAGATACAAAGGTATTTTGTTTTCAAGTGCTTATAAAAACAAAAGTGGCAGTTTGTTATTCAGCGCAGCCTGAATAGTTTATTCATTTTTAAAGCTCAGTTTTGGTGTTTTAAATAAATCTTTGAATTATTGAATTATATAATCTATTATGACTTGTAATTTTTGAACAGACATCATTTCCTGTTGACACTCACAAACATGTCAGGGGATGATTTATAAGAAAAAGATAAAAAGGGGCTGTAGCAGAAATTGCTCGAAAAGCTCAGCAGGCCTGGCAGTATCTGTGGAGAGAAATCAGAGTTAACATTTTAGGTTGAGTGACCCATCTTCAGAATGTTTCGGGTCATTGAGGCCTGCTGAGCTTTTCAGCAATTTCCACTTTGGTTTCTGATTTCCAGCATCCATAGTTCCTTCATTTTTTTACAAAAAGAGGCTGGTTGTGCTAATACAAACATTTCTGTTTTTCACTGCTTCTTTCATTAATTGATACGTGCAACTCTAATGGGAGCAAGAGAGTGCATTGTTCCTTTTCCTTCAGAAGTTATCATTAGGGAATGTATCTCACTACCCAGTGTCACATCCACATTAGGGATTCCAAATAGAAACTGCTGGAAACATACAAATGTAATTAATTTGTTTTGCATTCACCATTCCTATGGTTCAGGGTCACAATTATAACCCTATAAACCAAATCAGGTGAGATCCCAAACTTAAAGGAATGACACTTCCTTCACCTTACCAAGACTGGTTGTACCTGTCATGCAGGTAAAAGAAATGGGAATCTATTCTGATAACAATCGTATATTATGCAAACAATTATAACCAGTTTTAACATTGTTCAAGTATTCAGTTTGGGTCTTCAGACAAGTTAACTTAAAACTACAATGGGCTTGATTTAAACTCTCCCTGATTGGATCAAAAATCAGGCTGGATGAGTTTAAATTTGACTGTAAGAAATCCCGGCACTTTGGGCAGCATGGGGGCTCAGTGGTTAGCACAGCTCCCTCACAGCGCCAGGGACCCAGGTTCGATTCCGCCCTCAGGCGACTGTCTGTGTGGACTTTGCACATTCTTTCTGTGTCTGTGTGGGTTTCCTCTGGGTGCTCCCTCCCACAGTCCAAAAATGTGAAGGTTAGCTGGGTCGGCTGTGCTAAATTGCCCATTGTGTCTGGGGATGTGCAGGCTAAGTGCATTAGCCATGGGAAATGCAGGATATGGTAGGGGTCTGGGTCTGGGTGGGATGCTCTTCGGAGGGTCTGTGTAGACTTGATGGGCTGAATGGCCTGCATCCACACAGTAGGGATTCTATGATTTTCTGACTAAGAATAGATCACATTTAACTTCTTTGAGAATCAAACCACATTAAAACAGGTGGCCCAAAATGGAGCCCTGTGACTCTGGCTTTGCTTAACAGCTGAAGTCTGATTATTAGCCCAAAAGCAATTCAATTTTACTGTCAAAGTCTTAATGGGCCTTGAAGAGAAAGAGTAGCAGATGTTAAAGTCCACACCCTGGAATTCAAACAGGCCACCCAAAGGTTTGCAAAGTCTTTTGATTCACCAGTCAGCTTTCACAGAGTTGACAACTTCATGCTATGATGAAACAAAATTCCTATTGTACACCAACTATAATCTGTGCATGAGTGATAGTTTGAAGCCTTATGTTATTAAGGTTATGCATAAAGTCACATTAAGATCCCTGAGGAACTGTTTGTTGATTAAGGAGTGGTAACTGTGACTATGTGGTTGCCATTTTCAGATAACATGTAGGCTCTTGTAATAGCATCTGGAACATTATAGCAAATAGTTATTGTAGTTAATTCCTAGGTCCCTTACCCCTCATCACATGTCCATTTCCCTTATACACAAGCAACAAATCTCATAAGACTGATCACTTTAAGTTTAGCAGGCTTATTCTGGGTAGTACTCTCAGTATAAGGGCTAGCTATTTGTGCCGGTAAAGTATTTCTGCTTTTCGTTGCTTACTTCATTGACTAATACACACAGCCCTAATGTAAGGTTTGGTAGCCAAATGCTGTAGTTCATAATTTGCTAGGGTCCATTGGATACACAGGCTTTCTTTAATTTACAGTGTTTAACTTGGAAGACTGCCAGTGAGAGATTCAAATATTCCACAAAACTTTTTTTGTGACACAGGACAAAAGGTTGTTAAACAAACACATCTTTTTTTTCAAAGAAAGCAAATGTCATTTATTTATTCAGATGCAAAGAATTTTTCGCTATATAAACATTTAATAATTTGACGGTTCATTTGGAGGTTCCTCTCCCATTCTTCAGTTATTAGATTTTCTAGAAAAACATTTGCAGTTGGCTGAGAGATTCAGTTTACACCTATGTAATAATAACATCTTTTGTGGTATACCAGTGCCCTTAGATTGCACCCAGTGAAGGTTTACTTACAGACAGGTTTGGCATCTTTGGTTCAGTATGCAACCAGACAGGGAGCAGATTAAGGGTGGAGGTGTGAGAAGATAGTTTGTGTTGTGATGTTTGTTTCTCTTTGAGTGAATATTATTTGAAATCATGTGTAAGCTCCAGAATGCTGTCAGATCACAAAGCATCATATACGTTGAAAACAAATTTCAGTGTTCAAAATCAGACTTTTGGTAACCAATTTACATTTTAGAAATTACAAGGCTCATAAACCTGGATTCTTCAATTGAATCCTAGGCACTGAATGAGTGTAAAGTGTAAATTGTAATATGTAATTATGGAATTATTTATTTTAGGAAATTATTATTTATTTAATGACCCCTTCTCTTTAGCTAATTGGTTACATTCTAGAGACAAGTTAAATGACAAAAGCAGCTTAGCTTTTGTTACACCAAGCTTACAAAATAGCTCACGTATCTGCATTACTCTCTTGTCTGGACGGATGGATGATTATCTGAATAGAGATATCATCAATGCTGTTCTTTGTCAGTCTTCCAAGAAGTATTCTTGCTCAATGTGGGTGGAAGGCCCTGTAGCTAACTGTAGTCTGCACCAAGCCAGGAATTCTAGATCATTACAGAAATCCATGTCTGGCTGTTTGTTGAAACCAGACTTCATTTGAGAACGATTTACTGCCAAAATATAAAGTCAGCATTTAACATGCATACCTTCTGAAGACATATCAGTTCAGGCAGAAGGTGTCATCCAACTCATTTGGATCATTCAGGATATCTGATATGTCCATGTGTTATGGACCAGACTCCCTCAAAACAAAGGTAGCCTCGAGCCTAACTTTTCTTATTTTAAAGACAAATGTAATGTGCTGCGTTCTAAATGCAATATGGTGAGGCAAACTACACTGCATTAAGCAAAACACAATTTACTCAAATATCGTAGATAAATACAACAAAAGAAAGAAGAACTTAGAACAAATTAACTCTATTGGGCAACTTAACAGAATAATAGAAACTAATACTAATTAATTGTCCAATATAGGAACATCCCATAAACACATCCTTTAGCAAAATCCAGAACATAGGTTTGTCTCATGGGTAAACCAGCAGCAGAGAGAAACCTCAGCTTCTGCTCTAACCAAGAAAGGGAAAAGATAACTTTTACTTTTTCATAACTCCAGCAGCTTCTGCCCTGTTGAGCAACTGTTTAAAGCTAACCCTAACATTTAAATAAAAACCAGAAATCCTGATCTGTGAGAGCTGACCACTTCCATTCAGACTGCTTCTATTGATCCAATTTTTTTTAAAACCCAAGGCCCCAAAAGCTGTTTATGTTACCACACTGGTCACCTCTCATTCAATCTCTCTCTTAAAAGAAGCCTGGGCAAAATACACCTCTTAAAGGCATAAAATCATCACACATGCCATTATCTTCCCTAGTGAGAAAACAGACACTCCATCACAATATAGTGGAAACAGTAAATGCAGGATTATTTCGCTCTACCAATCTATCGAAGTACTTCATTTACTACATGCGTACAACTCCATTCAAGGACAGTATCCCAGAATTTTAAGGAACATGGTTATTGTTTATCAATTTGATCAAACTCCACACCTGAAACATGGGGTGGTATTTAATGGAGGTGGCCATCTGGAAAACCTAATGGAATCCCGTATTGCCCCTTTTGGGGAAGGCCCATTTCATCAAAAGTCTAGATTAGAGTGGTGCTGGAAAATCACAGCAGGTCAGGCAGCATCCGAGGAGCAGGAAAATCGACGTTTTGGGCAAAAACTCTTCATCAGGAATGGAGGCAGGGAATCTCCAGGGTGGAGAAATAAATGGGGGGGGGCGTAGGGCTGGGGAGAAGGTAACAAAGAGTCGAGTCTGTTTCAGTACATGGTTGAAGAGCTTCAGGGCAGAGGAGATGACCTGGGGGGTTGCAATGAGAGAGAGACTCAATGAGATTCTTGTAGAGAGAGGAGGAGAATTTCTTCAAGGTAGGCATCCTTGCAAGAGGATTCACAGTAAGGTTAAAATCAACCAGGCAAAAGTGAGGACTGCAGATGCTGGAAACCAGAGTCATTTTGTCAGTTCATCAAATGCCTAAAGGAGGTATGTCCCTGGATCATGTCTGTCATCATCATTTCCTCCTTGCATGAGTCAAATAAAGTTGTGGAGACCCAGGAGGGGACATTGTAGAGAAGGTCCTTGACCATACGCCTATGACCTATCCAATGAATATGATCAGGCCAGCACAAACATCATTGACTTTGCAAAGAGTGTATGTTGATAGAATTAACATGCTCCAGGTCTTCTCAACTGGTGACTTCTGCCAAGATGCTGAGGATAGATGGATATAGCAAAAGTAGTCAACCTTTTATCAAATCTTTCCCCTGGTTTGGATATGTTGTCACTACTATAGTGGAGATTGCTGAGAGTACAGGCTTGCTAAAATATTGTTTCCAGTCTTCGTGTTTTTTTCACACTCTTACTTAGCTTGTGTATAAAAGTTGCAGAGTTTGTATTGTGTAAGTTGGATTTCAGAAGCAAGTTACAAATTGTTGATCATGACCAAGTCTGGATTTGGGAAACTACTAACAACCTCCACACTTCTGAATGCTAATAGGCAGTGGAATGGCAATATCCTGGACTATGACGTTATAACCTTGATGCTGATGATTAAACCAAAATACTTGGCAGGTATGAGAGATTCTGTCCATTTGCTGCTGACTGTATTGCATTCTATAGCCTGCTCATGCACAACCATCAGAGTTGAGCTACTCTATGTTCAGATCTTGGCACATTTTCATCTTGGATTTGAGGTGGGCAAAGCTGAGCAGCTTTGTTAGATCCGCCATGTCAGGAGACACCTTCTGTAGATGCTTTTGATCCCAGTAAGGATTTGAAAGAGTTCTAATGTTGCCCTGTCATTGCTGACCTTGTCCATCGTGTTGTCATGGAGAGAAGAGATCATGCTGAGCAACTTCAGTGGGCAGGAGAAAGTGAGGTCTGCAGATGCTGGAGATCAGAGCTGAAAATGTGTTGCTGGAAAAGCGCAGCAGGTCAGGCAGAACCAGGGAACAGGAGAATCGACGTTTCGGGCTTAAGCCCTTCATTCCTGAAGAAGGGCTTATGCCCGAAACGTCGATTCTCCTGTTCACTGGATGCTGCCTGACCTGCTGTGCTTTTCCAGCAACACATTTTCAGCTCCAACTTCAGTGGGCAGACAACTTTCTCTAGCAGCTTAATGTTAGCAACTCTCCTCACATGGTCAAATGCTTCAGTGAGAGATTGACTTAAAATATAGTGGTCTGCTTTCTTCCCAATGTTTCTTATGAGAAAATCATATCAATTTTGGATCTTCGAGTTATAAAACATGCTGGGATGCAGGAAAATATTTCCAGTAAAGGTTTGCAGTCTGACAAAAATAACAAAGGCAAGTATAATTCCCATGATGCCTCAACAGGGAGATGCCTCAATAGTTGTTACAATGCTGTGGTTGCCCTAGTTCTTGTAGCAGATCACAATGTCCTCGGGCACAGCCCCTTCAGCATAGACAAACATGTTCATGAAGATATTGCAGGAATCTTGGTTTCCTGAGCTTGATGAGGTCAGTTATGTAGCACTAGCAGCTGGAGGTTTACCCATGGCAAGTGAGTCAATAGCTTTGCTACTCCCCCCCATGACATGTTCATTAGCCAGTCAGTCCATGACAGGCAGACCCTCTATGATGCCTTGAGCTTCCTTGGTGATTGTTTTCTCCCGAGAGTGCAACTCAAGATAGTGGTTAACCCGTTTCTCTGATTATTTATTGCAATCTTTGATGAGCTTTCTTGCTATTTTCTTTACTGGTGACCCTGTTGCCTTGTTACCATCATACACATTATTATATTTCTTGTGTCAAAGGACATTAAATATTCTGGAAAAATTGGAAGGAGTAGTTGTTGGTGCACTATTTAGCAGTCTGTTGGACTTTACTTCAATCTCTTGAAATGTTTATAGTATTTTCTCCAGGTCTGTCTTGTAATTCGAGAGAATAAACTATTTGGCCGATTAACGATAGGTTCCACCAAAGTGATGTTAGGTTCAAACAAATCAGCATTTTCTCTCTGTTCTATCCCACAGTTTAGAATGTGATACTGTAAATGATGTCAGAAGCATGTTGAATCTTGTTTCAACTTCTGTGTATGTTTCATAGCTCCTGCTTAAACTGAAAGTAGCTATATCAGAGGTTGCATGATTATGGCAAGGGAGAGTATGCAATGTACAAATGCATTTCTTTCTTGCATAAGAAAAGCAAAACAATTAATTGCATGCATGACCACTTGCAATTACCATCTAAACCACTCGTGTGTAGAAAATGATTATTCATGAGCAAAGCTGTGTTAATTCTTGTTTGCCACATTTTTGTTACTTGTGCATTTCATACTATCAAAACTATCTGCAGTAAATGTGTAGTTCTGGTCACCTTGTTCTAGGAAAGATATTATTAAATTGGAAAGGGTTCAGAAAAGATTTACCGGGATGTTTCCAGGAATGGAGGGTTTGTGTTTTAAAAATAGACTGAGACTTTTTTTCACTGGAGCCTAGGAGGTTGAGGGGTGACCTTATAGAGGTTCATAAAATCATGAAGAGTAAAGATGAGGTGAATAGCAGGGATCTTGTCCCTAGACTGTCCCTAATAACTAGGAAGTGTATTTTTAAGGTGAGAGGAGCAAGTTTCAAAAGAGCAACCTTTTTACACAAAGATTGGTTCATGTGTGGAATGAACTGTCAGAGGAAGTGGTGGATGCTGGTACCGTTACAACATTTAAAGGACATTTGAATAAACACATAAATAGGGAAGGTTTGAAGGGATATTATCAAAATGCAGGCAAATGGGACTTGTTTAATTTAGGAATGTGGACTAGTTGGATTGAAGGGTCTGTTTCCATTCTGTATGACTCTACATAATAGAGCACAGCATTGGAGCATAGATATTCATAAGGAGAGGGTGGATGGAGAAAACATATTCTCAACAATTTGTGTTGTTTGAGAGTGGAGAGGGGTACATATAATGCTTTTCTTTCAGTGATCCAAACTTGGTAAGCCTGGTCTCTTGCAGGGAAGTTATGTCAATATAGAGCCTATCAACCATTGATCTCAGTCATCTTTCTGCACAGTTATCAACCAGCTGTGAGTAGTTTATCAATCACATGCACATGGTCCTGAGGTCCCAGCTTGCCGATTGTAGAGTTGGCATTTTTCTTTTCAGAGACGCTTTATAAATGAACAAGTAGCACCTTAAAAGTACATAGAAATAAAGAGGACAAAATAAAGCTCATACTTCCCTGCTTATTTCTTCTGACCTTAACCTGGTCTCTCCCAAAATAAATTATTCTCAAAAAGCTGTCAAATTCCAGACAAATTTTCCTGTAAAATAATAATGAGCCTTTAATGGTGTTCAGGATTGGCCATTGGCAGTGATGGATGTTGTGAATGTGAAGGAACAGGGTAGGTTATTGCAGTTTCACCCTAACAGTGGAATACAAGGTTGCAGTCTTGATCAGGAGGGAAATCAAACGTTACGGGGAAAATGCAGGAAAGTGGACATGAGGAAAGTCTAATCAGCCAGGATCCTACTGAATGGCGGAGCAGGTCTGAGGGGCTGAATGGCCTACCCTGGCCATTTTTTTTTTATGGTCTTCTATATCACTCCCTTAATCGATGAGTAGCAGTCCCTTTTCAAAAATTGCCGTTCTATGAATGCGTCTTAAAGCAATTGATACTGCTACATTTTGTTAAATCTTATTTTTCTTCAGATAATTTGGATGATACATTTACAAAGAGTTGTTATTTTAGAATAATGATTGCGTTCTATGTTCATGCTTTACTATGGATGTGTATTGAATTATGACACTGTTTGTACAGATGATACAATGAATGCAAGCATCATGAAAACGTTGATGTCTCATTATTTTCCACTAACAACTCTGCAGGTAAGTTCAAGGTTTTATGTTTGACTGTTTTCTGAGCGCAAAACTCTAACTGTTTCAAGCAGTGAAAATGACCAAATGCTGACAAAAATGCACCAGTTTTGCTATGAAAATGACTTTGTTGGGGATTATTGTTAATCTGCTGTTGTCATATCCACCCAATAAATGGATTAGGAAGGAATGTAGGATATAGAAAGACAACACCTGTGAGGACAACAACAGAGATAGAATTCCAAGTTTGTCAAGACTGGCATAAAATGTAACAGAGTTTAAACAGTTACAGAGGCTGGGAAGTGGAAAAGAAAGAAAGAGAAGGAAAATCTGGGTTACTGTGGGAAGGTCAGAGCTTCCTACTTGAGCAGCTAAACCTCAGCTTTTGCTTTGGGAATCAGAATGGAGTGAATGCGAAGTTGTTGGTGCAATGGTATCTTGAGGAGGCTCTGACTCACACACAATTCTGTCATTGCCTGGGAAATTTACGCTTTGGACTGTCAGTTTTTACCTATCCTTTATATTGAGCTCAATGTTGGACACTTGACTCAATACATTCTACTTACCCAGATCTTTACCACAGAATTGCTTCACAGTTTGATCCCTGACTACTCCTGATCCAATTAGTGACACCGTACCCCCCCACCCCATGTCTTCCCCCCCCACCAAAGGGCTGACTATCCATTACCCCATGACCTTGCCCCCATTCTGACCCCCTGACCAGGCAACTCACTGTTTCAGACTGACCTGGCTACCAGTTAGGTGGAGATGGAGTCCAGAGAGAGCGATAGGAAATGAGTAGGTAAACAGGAGATTATGGATAGGAGGCCAGGATAGAAGAAAAGCTGAATGAGTGATAATAAGAGCAAAGAATGAGAAAAATGGGTGAGCTGTGCTGAATGGAGCCCACATAATGAGGAACTAGGCCTAGGATTACATGAGAATGCGTAACTATGCTAAAAGCAACCCATGTCATAACAGGCCTGGGTGTGGGGGTGGGTAAAAATATGGAAGGATGGAATCAGGATCTAAAGATATTGAACTTGATGTTGCGTCCTGGAGGCTGCTGGGCCCCCAAGTGGAAGTTAGATGTTGTTCTTCCACATTGTGCTGAGGCTCACAAACACTGCAGGAAGCTGTAACAGAAATGTTGGTGTGGGAACACGGTGCTATGTTGAAGTGGCAGGCAACTAGAAGCTGGAGGTATTTGCACTGACAGTCTGCGTTTTGTCTCCCCATTATTAATAAAGTAGACTGGATTGAGTGAAGTGCAGGTAAATTGCTGCTTCACCTGGAAAGTGTGTTAGAGGCCTAGGATAGTGAGGAGGGTGGAAGGAAATGGGCAAGTGTTACACCTTCTGTGATTGCATGGGTGTGTGTGTGTGCGTGCGCGCGTGTGTGTGCTGCAAGGGATGTTGCTGGGAGTGGGGGTGGGGTGGTCCAAGGTTTCCCATGCAGCAACATGCCCACTTCCTTGACTGGTGACTGCTGAAAGCCAAGACAAGCTGCTTGCCTTTATGTCCATGCCAGAGGTCAAGGCAAGTCAGAAACTACCGAGAACATCCGAATAAATGCGAAGATGAGTGAGTGTGAAGAGCGTGAGCTGGCCGTGTTATTCCCATAGGTCACATTGAAAGTTGGTCCCTTTGTGCAAAGTGCCCTTATAATTGTATTGTTATGGGAAATACTGGGATACTCCAGAGTGCAGTATTATAGTGCAGAAGGTTAGAGTCAGTGGATCAAAGATGTGCCATTAGTGTGTGGAGAAGCTGGCATGAGTTGGATGCTAAGGTCTATGTGGATGAGGTGCATGCCACCACTGCCCAGGGGTGTGCTCTGTGATGTTGTTCCAGATCCAGAGGAGCAAGCCCAAGCTGGAGTCACCAGGTACTAGCTCAGATACTGTCAGCTACTGGAAGTGTTCAGTTCCTATCTGTCCTCTGCTACAATAGGAACCTGCACGTTAATGAGGAGAGATTTGGTGTTAGTGAGAGTGATAACAAGCACTAATTGGTATCTCAACCTTCTCTACTAAAAATGATGTCCCATTGCCCGGGACTTCATTGGAAAATGTGACATGTTGCTCCTGATGAAGAGAAAGGCCTTACTGAACTTCACACTCAGTTCTCCCAGATTTCTCAGCATAGTCCACATTGTTCAAAGCCCGATAACAATGAAGGGGCAAAAGGCGGGGAGGATATTAAAATGATGTCTAGAGAAAAATTACTTGGGAAACGAAGGGGACTAAAGGCCAATAAGTGCCCAGGACCTGAAGAGTTACATCTCAGAATATTGGAGGAAGTAGCACCAGAGATCGTGCCTGCACTGGTAATAGCCTTCCAAAAATCCTTAGATTCTGGAAGAGTGTAGGAGAATTGGAAAACAACCAATGTAAGACTTTTATTCAAAAGAGAGTGACACACAAAAAAAGTGACCATCGGTCAGTTAGCTCATATGATTAAGCAGAATCAGCACAGCTTCATGAAAGGAAGATCGTGCCTAACAAATTTACTAAAATACTTTTGAGGAGGTAACAAGCTGGATGGATAAAGGAGCAGCAGTGAATGTAATATATTTGGATTTTCCAAAGGTTTTTGATAAGCTTCCAAATATTAGGCTACCTCAATGTGGATTTCAAAAGTTTCCTCATTTCCCCTTCCCCCACCTCATCCTAGCTTCTAACCTCCAGCAACTCGATCCCCTGACCTGTCCGGACTTGTCCGACCTGCCTAGCTCCTTTTCCACCTATCCACTCCACCCTCTCCTCCCTGACCTATCACCTTCATCTCCTTCCCCACTGACCTATTGTACTCTATGCCACACTCTCCCCACCCCCACCCTCCTCTAGCTTATCTCTCCACGCTTCAGGCTCTCTGCCTTTATTCCTGATGAAGGGCTTTTGCCCGAAACGTCGATTTTGCCTGTCTTCGGATGCTGCCTGAATTGCTGTGCTCTTCCAGCACCACTGATCCAGTACCCAATATGATAACTAACAGAACACAGACAGATAAGGGTGGGGGGGGCTTTTCATGATGGCAATCTGTAACTAGTGGAATGCCAACAGAGTTCAGTGCTGTGGCCACAATTATTTAATATATATACTAATGACTTGGATGGTGGAAGTGAATGCACTATTGCCAGGTTTGTGAATGATACAAAAATAGATGGGAGGGCAAGTAATAAGAATGACACAGGGCTGAATCTTTCTTTTCTAAATAGGGAACAGCTTTGGAAATATGATGCACAGGGGGATGTAGGAATCCTAGTTCAGGTTTCTATTTACGTGCAGTTTCAGTTGGCAATCAAAAACATAAATGCAATGTTAGCATTCATTTCAAGAGGACTAGAATATAAGAGCAGAGATGTACTCTGAGGCTTCATGAGACTCTGGTCAGGCCACGTTTAGAATATTGTGAGTAGTTTTGGGTCTCATATCTAAGGAAGGATGTGTTGATGAGGACGTTCACAAGAATGATGAAGGGCTTGTCGCATGAGAAGCATTTCAGACTCTGAGTCTGTATTCAATGGATTTTGGAAGGGTGAGGGGGGGATTTGAAACTTACAGAATACTGAGAGGCCTGGACAGAGTGGACATGGAGAAGATGTTTCCATTAATAGGAGAGACTAAGACCTGAAGGCACAGCCTCAGAGTGACGAGACAACCCCCTTTAGAACAGAGATGAGGAGGAGTGAATCTGTGGAACCCATTTCCACAGAAGGCTGTGGAGGCCAAGTCACTGAGTGTATTGAAGAGAGAGACAGATAAGTTCTAGATCAAGGGGATCAAAGTTTAGGAAGAGAAGGCAGGAGAATGGAGTTGAGGAACACATCAGACTTGATTGAATGGTGGAGCAGTCTTGATGAGCTGAATGACCTAATTCTGCTCCTATTATCTTATGGTCTTTTGTTATTTTGGCTAAATCTGTGTTGCATCGAGTATTTTGGAGGAATTGTTGCTAACAGCCCTGTGCAGGGCCTGGACTGGTTTCAAAGGCTATCCTTGACTTACTGCAATAGGATCTCCCAAGCGAAGGCTATCCCTCTTGACTTGCCTGAGGCCTACTTACAAACATGACAAGCTTCCTTCCATTGTGTCTGTCTAATCAGCACAACGAGACAATGATAATCTGAGCCTCAGAGCGAATGAGCACTGAGAGAGCAAGCAAAGAACTTGGAGGCTGATCCAGTCTATGAGCTGTCAGCGTGTCCCTGAGTGCAGTGTCTTTGCTGCAACATTACAATGATCGCTGTGTATACAAGGTGCAGCGTTGAGGTGTAAAAGTGTCCTGTCAGTACATTGGTGATGTGCCACAAAGATTCTTCAAGGCTGGGACATGTTGGGTGTGAGGTGCATGTCGTTAGTGCCCATGGAGTGTTGTCTCGGATACTGCTACCCAGTGTCCAATATGGATGTCATTTGGAGCAAGCAATGAGTTGAATCTTCCAGATGCTCGCTTGTCTCCCTGCTGAGTTTTCCTGACATAGAGCTGATTGGATAAGAGAAGTAAGGTTGGAGGCTGAATATTAATGAGATGAGTTGTAGCATTAACAAAGGTTAATCTCCATTGATTGGCATCTCGCTGTTGCCTGGTGAGAATCTCACCAAGCTGCCTATGAACAGATGAAGTGAGATGATCCTGACATTGAAACGGGCCTTCATTGTCCAATTTTGCCACACATCTTGCTATGGCCCATGTTGCTTGGACCCTTGTAAGATGCTGCCCAATGAGTCTAAGAGTGATATGAAAAGGTTAAATGGCTGGGTAACAACTTAGCAGATGGAATATAATGTGGGAAAATGTAAGGTGAGACACTTTGGCAGGAAGAATCAAGGAATAATAGTCATTCAATGGAGAAAGACTGCAGAAAACTACAGAACAGAAAGATCTGGGGTCCATGTGCACGAATCACAAATAGCTAACGTCCACACTCAATGAGAAACAGGGAAGGCAATGGGAATTAAGTATAAAAATAGGGAATTCTTGCTAAAACCATACAAAGCACATCAGATGACACCTAGAATACTGCAAACAGTTCTGGTCCCTTTTCCAAAGAAAAGATATGTTCGCATTGGAGGCAATCTCACAGTTAAGAGGGGGGAGTCATGCATCAAAGACAGAGATGAGGAGAAACTTCCTCTCTCAGAACATTCTTCACTGCCAAGGCTTGTGGAGTCTGTGTCATTAGAAATCAATCTACCTCAACCTTGTAATCAATGAGGGAATCGAGGGGTATGGGGAAAAGGCAGGATAGTGGAGTTGAGGATTATCAGATCAGCCATGATCTCATTGAATGGGGAGCTGACAGCATAGTTCTGCTTCTATATCTTATGGTTTTTATGTTATTTAAGGAACACCCTCTCATCATTCAATTAGGCACTTTACAACTTTCCAGATTCAACTCTAAGTTCAATAATTTTGTATCATCACCATGGCTCCTATTTTTCAGTCAGCAGTGCTAAGCATGAATCATATTGTAAGGGTCCTTTTTTTCTAAGTTGATTGAATGTCCCATTACCACCTATCTTTGCCTTGTAACAACAACACTTTTGAATAATTCTTGCTTTTCACCCTAACTTTCCATCTTGCCTTTTGATCTGTTCCCATTCTCCTCTGATCTTTCACTAATTGCTATGGACAAAGTCTCCTGATGGCCCAGAAGATTCGTGGTGTTCATGTGGGAAGTTCTACCAGTGCACACTTTTGCAAACACTCTGCCAGTAAAAAACATGGCGGTACCCAAACAATCTCAATGAACAGGACAGAATGATGTCACTGGCAGTACTGGCAGGGGTACTGAGAGATTTTCATGTGCGAAATGAGTGCATTTCAGAGGTAACAACAAATATTCTGTGAACCATATAATAGCCTTAACTTCTCCCAATTCTGAAGCGAGGCCATCGCCCCAAAACATTAACTCTATTTCTCTCTCCACAGCTGCTGCCAGACGTGCTGAGAATTTCCAACACCTACTGATGTTTATTATTTTAGATTTCCAGAATCTAGTGGTTTATTTTGAAAGGGATTTTGAGCAGATTGTTAAATAAAACAGAGATTTCCAACACCCATTTGTATTTTATCTTTGTATTAAAGATTTGTTCCTTTTTTGTTAACTTCTTCCCATTGACCCTGCTGGAAACTGAGCAGTGGGACAGGCCGGGTATCTGAATGCTTTAGCTGCCAGTCAATGAGCAACATTGTGCAGGACTGCCCATTGTTTCCCACACTGCCACTACAGCTGCACAGGCTGGTGTTTCTCCAGCTTGCATTGGATGGATTGATCCAAACTGGGTAGGTGGAGGGGTTTGCTAACGTGGGCATTATTTCTTTAACAGCTTCTCTAGGAAATGAGAGCAAAGACTATCTTTTGGGTAGACAAAGCTGATGAATGGAATGCTGCATATGAAAACACAGAGCACTAGATCAGCTCATCTAATTTTTGGCAGTTTACAGAACTGTAGAGAATTTTGCCCAATCTTCATTATGGATTCCTTCACGAGTACGGTCACCACACAGAATGACTCAGCAGCCTTAAGGCCACCTTGAGAGAAAGAAAATAACTTGTCGCTACAAAGTACCAAAAGTTAACACACTTTCGAAGAAACACACCTTCTGGGGTGAAAAAGCTTAATTTCTTGCACTTTGCCTTTATAAAATATTCTTTCACTTTGGGTACTCAATGTAATCATCATGTGCTCCTATGTCTTAACCTGACCCAATGTAAGGTTTCTGCCCTCTGTTCCAGGTGTACTCTGAATGGTCTGCTGTCTTTGCATCCTTCATGCACTATCTAAATAACAGAATCAAGGGTCAGCACTCAGATAAATCTGTATTAGCACATAAAACAAAACATACGTTGTGCATGACTTTGTTGAGCAGTGACTCATTTTTAATGTTGCTGTGTCTTTTTTGAATGAGCAGGATTTTTGAAATACTGGACGGAATAAATCCTCCCAAGATTTGACGTCATGCTATTCTCCCTTTCACCTGAACAAATATTTGTGATCATATTTGTCCCTAATTCTCCCAGATGATTATTTCATATCACAGAGGAAGAAAGCCATTCATCCCATTTTTGTTCCGCCATTCAGAATGATCCTCCCATATTAACACAAAAAAGTCACAACACAAGAAGGATGCTATAAAAAGTGACCCTGTAGAACCAGATGCACTGTGAACATTCCTTCGGTCATTTTCAATTAGTAGAGCAATTGCTAAAAATCACACAGCTCCAAGTTATAGTCCAACAGGTTTAATTGGAAGCACACTAGCTTTCGGAGCGACTCTCCTTCATCAGACTACCACCTGATGAAGGAGCGTCGCTCCGAAAGCTAGTGTGTTTCTAATAAAATCTTTTGGACTATAACTTGGTGCTGTGTGATTTTTAACCTGGTTGGACGATAACCTGGTGTTGTGTGATTTTTAACTTTGTACACCCCAGTCCAACACCGGCATCTCCAAATCTAGAGCAATTGCTGCACAGTGCTCCTTAAGGTGAATTTCACTGTCCTACCATTGTATTGCTGTTGCAATATAAATTACCTCAAGATTAAAACACATTCCACTGTAAGGTTTATGCACAAGTGAGAATTAAATGTTTAAGGTGAAGGAATAATTCATCTGTAAATGGTTTACAGATCAAGTATGGTTAAATAGGTAAAGAAAGAACTTATTTATATAGTGGTTTTCATGTCCTCAGTACATCCCAAAGCACTTTATAAGCAATAAATTACTTTCAAAGTGCAATCATTCATAGCACATAGCAAAATACAACTGCTAATTTGCACATGGCAAGGTCCTACAGACAGCAATGAGTTTCATGACCTCTTGGTTGGTGTTGTTGGCGCTGGTTGAGTGTTGAATATTTGCCAGGACACTAAGAGGATCTTCAGCTCTTCTTCAAAAAAAAGTGTCTGTTTTTTTCCACATTCACCAATAAAGGCAATTCTATTTAGTATTTAATTGAAAAGGTCAGACTTCAGAAAATAAAAGTCAAGTGGGGATTATTGGCTGAAATCTAGTCAGTGATGTTTGAAGCCACAAGCTTCCATCTCAGATAACAATAGTTCTACCACTGACTGAGCTAAGTTGACTATTTGATTAGATTCCCTACAGTGTGGGAAACTGGCCCTTCAGCCCAACACCGACCCTCCAAAGAGTAACCCACCCAGTCTCATTTCCCTCTGACGAATGCACCTAATACTATGGGCAATTTACCTGGCCTGCACATCTTTGGACTGTGGAGGGAAACCGGAGCACTCAGAGGAAACCTACACAGACACAGGGAAAATGTGTAAACTCCACACAGTCACCGAAGATAGAATCGAACCTGGGAACCTGGTGCTGTGAGACAGCAGTGCTAAACACTGAGCCACCGTGCCACTCTGGAAACTTGCACACAAAATATTCATCTTTGAAACTTGTTGATACAAAAACTACTTAAAGCATGCAGAAATCTTGAAATTTTAATCATCCCAATCAGATCACCCCTCTGTGCTCAAATGGATAAATGCCAAGATAATGCAAACTGTCCTTATAATGTAACCTTTTAAAGTGCAGTTTTCTGTGGTCATTGACGGGTTGAGTGCCTCCAGATCCAATATATCCTGCCTGAAATGTGTTATCCAAAGCTGAGTGCTTGATCCAGATGGGATCTGACAAAGGCTCCATACAACTTTTTCTACATTGCATTGCAGTAGGAATGCTCCACATTCTGATGAGAAATATTTGCTAAATGGCAGTGCTGGAAAAATCCTTTGGTCATAAAGCAGTTACATTAAGGCCCAGCCTTAAAATTAAATGTTGCAACTTTAAGGAATAGAAGGTGGAATGTACACTATTAGGTCTGGAAAAGGGAAATAAATGTAGCAATGTTAATAAAATCTGATCCAAGTGGACTCAGTGTTTTGTTTTATTTTTAGTTTTTGTCCGTAATGCTCAAATTAAGCTAAACCATATGAGGAGAACATACAAGTTCTTTCTATTAATTCCCCCATTGCAAATTGACAGGACACACACAAAACAAGCTTCATACATTCATTTAGATGTAGCAGGGAATGAACATAATCAGAAACTGGCGGAAACTGATAGGGCAGTTCTATGTGTCTGTCAACAATGTGCTGAGAAGGGACTGGACAGTTTCTTTATGAGTAAAACTGCACAGCTGACTGTTTCGGAATCTTTTGATTTTGGCTCCAAATTCACAGTTATTTTCCACTGTTTTTCTAGGGTTTGCATTCAATAAGAAGCTGATTTGTTGATTCTACGGCATGGGAAAGGGCTGACAACAGATTTACTAGATAGATGGTTCAGCCATCCCCTTAAAGTGTTATGAAAACTGTTTAAAATGTTTAGATTGGCCTCTCTGATGTACAATAAATTGTTGTTATCTGGAACGGTTGATAATCAAGGAGGAAAAGGCATAATTAAATTTCAGGAAATGCAGGGCCGGTTTGAGCGAGGGGAGACTGACTTGTTTCTTTGACAGAAAGCTGTGGAAGGCAGTCTGCCCCACAGGAAGGCCTTGCATTCCTGTCCTTTTGGTGAACCTGCCTGAAAAAGGAATACAGGAGTTATTGGGTAATCAAGAGTTGTCAGCACCTTGGTTATGCAGCATGGGTTCAATCCGATAATGTGAATGGAACCTGTAATAGGGCTGATGAAAAGAGGAGCATTTGAAAAGCCTTGAATGATTTTTTTGTTCCTTTTCTGTTTACATGTAATGTGTTATTGATGACTTCATGCATCTGGTTGGGAGGCAGCCTGGAAATTCATTACTTAAAAAAAAAGATCCTGTTACATATAGAAAATTGCACTGGAAGAGCATAACTGAAAGATATTGATTTTCTGGCATCTGACTTCTTCAGATTAGAAACGCAAGTGTATGAGGCTGAAGCCCTCACTGCTGTGTGGTTCAGATGTAGTTCAGTGTCACATTCTACTGTGATGGAACTGATTTTTTTCAACGAGGCAGTCACAGTGGTGCACTATTTGGGAACAAACATGATGCATACTATTTGCTTTAAAGGTTACTTTTAGAACTCAAAAGCCATCAGGGACAGGGTCCAAAGAAGGTTGAGTATTTCAGTAACAAGATCAAAAGCTAAAATTCTTTTTTTTGGTTCAGTTTACTCCAAGAAAGCTATAATTTAGGAAGCATTTCAATGTCTTTGTGTTTTATCTCCAGGCCCTGGGGATTGATTTCATGAAAGATTCGATTATTGCTCTTTATTTTAACTTTTGTAGAAAAGAAAGTCAATAAAATTTGAGTCAGAGGCAACATCTCCCGTCCATGAATCATTTTCTACTTTCATTCGGTAATGTACATCCTGAGAGAAAAACATTATTTTTGCAGGTAGAATACTACTTTACATAAAAAGGCATTCACAACAATGTTTAAAAAGTAAATTGAGATTTTTAGATAATTAAATTTTCCTTCTGAAAGGGCAGAGGTATGTAATTTAGACAGGTCTAAAATTAGAAAAGTATGCTCTCCCACAGAGCGGTGACTCCACCCAGGGCAAGGATGCTTTGTTTTTCTTTCATTGTGGTATTGTTAGCAGAAAATGACTCTGAAGACAAGTTTATAAGTTCACAGTGACAATATCTTTTGTGAGTGTTGCTTGCTGTTATTTAACTCTGAGACGCACGAGGTATATTATTTTCCAGTATCATTCAATCAAATAGAAGTTCATATTACCGTAGTTTAAATCATACAATATACTCCTGTTAGCTTGGCAGCTGTCTTTTATCATCTATTTTCTCACATTCAAGAGCTTACCACTCAACTCTGTTCTTCAAATTATAAACATTTTCGCTTTTTTTTATATCTTTACTATGAGTAATGGATGTATAAAAATATGTTGCAAGCAATGTTACATGTCAGTGTTTAGTCAAGAATGAAAAATATCAAATACCATTAATATGGTAGAACCTTTTAAAATATTCCTGACTGTATCTAACCCTATATATCAATTACTCTTCAATAGTCATAAAAGGGAAAATATTCAAACATAATACCCTTCTAAGAATTCTAATATAATATGACTCAGAAGTGAAATTATAACTCGTGCAAAGTCCATTTGCTTATACAGCATTGCAATTGGGCCTCTCAGAGTACCTGGAGTTCCCGGTGACTTGCAGACTCAATGTGTAACCCTCATTTAAAAACATACTTTCTCTGGGCTACTCAGTCTTCCTTCTCAAGCAATGCTATACTTACTTCGTCTTTACATATTAAAAGCAAATGTTATTCGTTTTTTGTTGGCATCAGACACCAAAATTACAGACTAATAACTAAATGGAAATTTCTAAGCAATATTTTTGTACACAGAATTACACAAAAAATTCTTATTCATGCTTAATTTTTGACACTTTTTGATGTCTAGTTGAGCTACAGTTACTAAAAAGCATTTTTGTTGATTACTAAATGTAAAACGCTGCAGATTTGTGTGCATTGGTATGGATGCATTGATTTTTTTTTGCCATGTAATTTTGATTTATACAGAAAGACAAATGACTGTTTCAACTGTTGTATAATTGGTAGCAAAAGGACATATCTAAAACACAACTGCTTTTGTATGTGAACATTGCTAAAGTTCCTTGGGGTTGTTTTTCCTTATGCTCCTATTATAAATGGTCTAATATTCTGCTAAATGTGTGTTATTTACCATGGTGGTTAGAATGATTGATTGCAGGGTACCATAACCTTATTGAATGCAATTATTGGTATATTAAAATGCTGCTTTAAAATGTAATAGTCAATATCATATTCTCCGAGAAAATAAGGGAACTGGCTTGCACAGGACATAGAGAAATACAACCTGAGGCACTTATGGTTTATCAGCTGCTGGATTCATGAGAAATTTAAGGATAGATAGAAAAGATGATAGATTTGATAACACTGCTGTGTTTCTTAATATAGCCAGGAACAGCTGGTATGTGTTCTCTTAGGATTGTAATTTTAGTAAACGCCTGTTTTTTAAACTAAAAAGTATGTTTGTGACCGTTTAATTTTTTTCTCTCTCTGAATTTTGCTTCTTCCTATTTTCAATTATATATCACCTCCAACAGCTAAGTTGAATGGTTTGTTCCCAGTCTCCATCTAAAGCATTGTTTATGGAGCTCGTAAAGGACACGCAAAAGTAGTGAAACAAACACAGTGAGCAGAATTTTCTGCACCCCTGGAGACAAGGTAGGATGCAGAAAGGACCTTAATATAGAGAAGGAAACTAGAGACGCCTCTCCCCTTGGTCATAATGGAAGAGGAAGAGTCAAGGATGGCCTTCCCACCTGGAGGTCAATTGAGGCCTTAAGAGGCCACTTAACGGCTTTACCCCGCCACTATTAGTGGTAAACAAATGAAGACAGGACACGTCATGTGATGAAC
Source organism: Chiloscyllium plagiosum (assembly GCF_037043375.1). NCBI lineage: Eukaryota > Metazoa > Chordata > Chondrichthyes > Orectolobiformes > Hemiscylliidae > Chiloscyllium > Chiloscyllium plagiosum. The sequence goes on from NW_028270143.1 coordinate 1,532,279, forward strand.
CCTGAGGGCATGTTTCTGGCCTCTTTCTACTTGAGGAGAAAGTGAGGTCTGCAGATGCTGGAGATCAGAGCTGAAAATATGTTGCTGGAAAAGCGCAGCAGGTCAGGCAGCATCCAAGGAACAGGAGAATCGACGTTTCGGGCATAAGCCCTTCTTCATTCCTGAAGAATGGCTTATGCCCGAAACGTCGATTCTCCTGTTCCTTGGATGCTGCCTGACCTGCTGCGCTTTTCCAGCAACACATTTTCACCTCCTTCTACTTGAGCCAATGAAGTCTGATGGAGAGATCAACAGGCAGCAAAAGCCACCTATGTGGGAAGACCCCAACTGTGCTATAAATTGAACCCCATTCCACTCCGATTAGCCCCTGGGAGTTTGCTTCATCTACATTTCTTCCTGGACACTGGTGACAACCCTCAGCCTGAGCACACAGCAGTACCAGCAGAGGTACCACCTCTCCCAGTGGCGCTGGCAGTACTCAAGAGCTGACAGCCTCTGAATAGCCAGCAGCATTCTGAGGCATGGTATCCACTCTGCAGACTACAAGGACACCTTCACCAACCAGTTAAGTGTCTGATTGATGTTAGATTGAGACAGGGGTCTAGAATAACTGCAGTAAGGGTATCACTGCCTCTCTATCTGATAGATAGGCATACCACCATGAACATTAAATCACATCAAACACACCCAAACCTCCCTCATTTCCTGCCCATTGGAAATGCAAATGAGACCAGAAGAAGAACTTGCTTCTAAATTGTTCCCCAAAACACCTCAAGTATCTCAATCACGAGCTAAATATTTTAAAGTGCAGTCACTGTGAAGAAAAGTGGCAGCTAATTTGTTCACAGCAAAGTCTAATAAACTGCAGTGAGGTAGGTACAGAATTAATCTGTTTTGGTGGCTTTAGTCAAAGCACAGGTTTTGGCCAGGACATAATTTGTATCCAAGTGTTCTGTAAAACTCAATACCAGCTGCAGGATAGATCGCCAACTAAACCTTGGAGATTTTTTTCTAGGTTTAGAATGAATTTCTTTCATCTTTCCTTCAAATTCAGTGCTTCTGTAACTCCAGTTGATGAAAGCAAATTTCAGCTTTTCAAATTCACAATAATTTACTTTTTAAGAAACAATTTAGTCTTTCAAGTTTTAGTGATGGTAAATATCTGAAATGTCAAAATAATATCTACTGTAAGCATTGGAAGAGTCTCAAACTGTCGATTGCCATCTTTAGCCGTACATAACAGCCAATTCATCAGGAGCACCAGCAGATTGAAATTGTGCATCAAAATTCACTTTTGGAAATAGAACACCAGATTACACAAGGCCCTTAAAAACATAACAGATAATGCATTCTTTGGCCGAATATAAAAACTCTGCAGCTCAACAAAGACTAGTCTGCTGCTGTTGCTTCAATCTCTCAGCTCGGACCATATGGCCAGCTGACATTTTGAGCTGCGATTCAGAAGTTATTTTAAACACTTGCGACTTTTAATTCAATTTGACTGCAAGTTGTCTGTCTAGAAGAAAGTGAGGACTGCAGATGCTGGAGATCAGAGCTGAAGACTCTGATGCTGGAAAAGCACAGCCGGTCAGGCAGCATCCGAGGAGCAGGAGAGTCACTGTTTCGGGCACAAGCTCTTCTTCATCGGGAAGTTGTCGTTGCTTTCCAGCACTTGGTACGGTTTGAAAACCTGGTGCAGATGCCCCGATAGGAAAATAGTCGATGCCTAAGTATAGATTGGAGTTACGGATCGGACCATATGGAAGTCCTGGCCCACCTGAGTCCATGAGAATTCCCAAGACATTGGAACTTGTCTGCAACCCTCCAACAAAGTCTCCAATGCTGTCGTAGAGTCAGAGACTTTGGAGGGCTCTGACTGACTTACATTCAGGGCCAGGAAAAGTTTGAAGGATCAAAAACAGACGCAGAAAATGCTGGAGAAACTCAGCAGGTCAGACAGTATCTCCAGAGATAATGTTTCGAAAAGAATCTTTCAAACGTCAGGAATAGAAAATGAAACTCTGTTCTCATGAACAGTTTAAACTGAAACTCACATTCTGTGTTGGCTTCAGATTTTCAGCACCCGCAGTATTTTTCTTTTCTGAGAAGAATCAAAGCCTGCCCTAGCTGCTGCCAAACTATAAAAGTGAGCCCCCCAACTCACTGCAGACAACCCCCAAAACTACTCAATGATCCCTCAAAGACACTCAACCCTGGATTGAACCTAACCACCTCTTCCCAATCCCAGCTACAGTCCCACTCCCCCATGAGAACTAATACTCAACACTCCCACGGGCAATGAAAAGCCTCCTCCTCCCGGACTGACACGCACACCCTGACCACCTCCCCAACCTGATAACCACAACTCCATCCCAGAATGGACCCACCCAGTAAGCTTCCAATTGCCCCCAGCCACTGCACCCCCAAACCCGCCCAAACTCGTCCAACCAAGCTGAAACCTTCACCAACCTAACCTGGCATTTGTACTCTGCCCACCACAACCTAACACTCTACCGTTCACTCCCTTAGACATTTACCTTCTCCCAGTTGCCGTTTATAGGACCTTTGAACCATAGAGTACTGCAGCCACTGTGACAAAGTATGGATGATGTGGTTCCAGTGTTGGTCATTTCACTACTGCTTGTGTGGATTCTGACCGTGATCAGAAGATTTGGGCCCCACGTTCATCACCAAGTGATTTAGTTTGAACACAACTATTAAAGTATAATAAAGGTTATTTTGAACTGATTATAGGAATTCTGTATTTCGTATGAATTCACTGAGTCAATTCCAATTTGAGTAGCATTTCAGTATTAGAGATTCAGCACAATAAGGAGCTGTGAAGCCGAGATTAACATTAAACCGAAGATTCCCCCAATGACTTAGCTCAATTATTGCCTATTCATCTCAGAGTCAGAAACTTGCCAGTTTGAACATCATTCCTGTATGTGAGCTTATAAGCCAGGCTGACACTGTCGAGTAGCTGTAAAAATTTGCTGCATTGTTGAAGATGTGATCCATCAGATAAGATGTTAAACCAAGGCCTTATCTATCTGTTGCTGTGATCCATGTGGACAATAAAGATCCCACATTGCTATTTGTTGAAATATTGGGCAGCAGGGAGCTCTAGCCAACATTTTTCACTCATTCAATGCTCCTTAAATTAGATTAGCTGGTCACTTGTCTTATGCTGCTTGTGGGACAATTCTGGTTTAGAATGACGGCTTTGTCTATAACAGCAGTCACTGACTTTAAAAAAAATAACTAATTGCGTGAAGTGCTGTGAGGTGTTTTGGTAGGCTATAACTGTGTTTTATTCCTTTAAAAGATGTGGGACTAAATTATAGAGACCAGAGCCTCACTGGTGTAATTTTTGTTCTGCACAAAATTGACTGGTCTCAGGAACAGCTTGGAGACTACACCCAGTTTCAGTTTCCTTGGTTTAAGTCGGGGCTAACAAATTTATTAGAATGACTCTCCAATGAATCTTTTTAAATCACACGGATACATGGAAAATTAATTTTCGAGACATTGGTCTGGATTTTCCAAGGAATGGCAATCTCTCACAGAATCCTTCTTTTTGTTTTGGTCATGAAAGCGCTCCACATTTCTGACAGGAAATTTCAATCAAGGCTCCTCCAGAAATCCGGAGCCACACTTCCATTCCGAAGGTGGAGGTTGGGATGGGGGAAGGGGTCAGGTTATGGTCTGGGGGTATAAGGGGTCGGTGGGGGGAGGAGTGTAGGTATGGGTGGTGGGGTTGGCAGACATTGCGGTTCAGTTGAACAGTCATTCAGGAGTCAGATTTTACATTGTATTCTCCTTAACCATATTTGCCAAAGAGATTTTTTTTATAAGCACAATAAGGGACAAAAGGGTAGCAAGGGAGAGATTAGGACCCCTCAAAGATCAGCAAGACAGCCCTAGTGTGGAACCGCAGGCGATGGGGGAAGATATGGGTACTTTGCATCAGTGTTAACTGTGGAAAAGGACATGGAAGAGACAGAATTTAGGGAAATCGATGGTGACATCTTGAAAAATGTCCGTATTACAGAGGAGAAAGTGCTAGATGTCTTAAAATGCAGGTGGATAAATCCCCAGGACCTGATCAGGTGTACCCTAGAACTCTGTGGGAAGCTAGGGAAGTGATTGCTGAGATATTTGTATCATCGATAGTCACAGGTGAGGTGCCAGAAGACTGGAGGTTGGCTAATGTGGTGCCAGTATTTAAGAAAGGTGGAAAGGAAAAGCCAGGGAACTATAGACCGATAAGCCTGACATCGGTGGTGGGCAAGTAGATGGAGGGAATCCCGAGGATTTACATGTGTTTAGATAGGCAAGGACTGATTAGGGATAGTCAACATGACTTTGTGCATGGGAAATCAAGAAGTACTGAAGAGGACAAATGAGGACAGAGTGGTGGACATGATCTATGTGGACTCCAGTAAGGACTTTGACAAGGTTCCTCATTGTAGACTAGCTAACAAGGTTAGATCTCATGGAATACAGGGAGAAGTAGCCATTTGGATACAGAACTGGCTCAAAGGTAGAAGACAGAGAGTGGTGGTGGAGGGTTGTTTTTCAGACTGGAGGCCTGTGACCAGTGGTGTGTCACAAGGATCAGTGCTGGGTCCACTGCTTTTCATCATTTATATAAATGATTTGGATGTGAATGTAAGAGGTTTAGTTAGTACATTTGCAGATGACATCAAAATTGGAGGTGTAGTGGACAGCGAAGTACAACAGGCTCCTGATCAGATGGGCCAATGGGCCAATGGACCAAGGACTGGCAGATGGAGTTTAATTCAGATAAATGTGAGGTGCTGCATTTTGGAAAGGCAAATCAGAGCAGGACGTATACACTTAACGGTAAGGTCCTGGGTGGTATTGCTGAACAGAGACCATGGAGTTTTCCCTGGAGCGTCGGAGGCTGAGGAGTGACTGTGTAGAGGTTTACAAAATTATGAGGGGCATGGATAGGGTAAATAGGCGAAGTCTTTTCCCTGGTGTCATGGAGTCCAGAACTAGAGGGCATAGGTTTAAGGTGAGAGGGGCAAGATATAAAAGAGACCTAAGGAGCAACTTTTTCACACAGAGGGAGGTACGTGTACGGATTGAGCTGCCAAAGGAAGTGGTGGAGGCTGGTACAATTGCAACATTTAAGAGGCATTTGGATGGGTATATGAATAGGAAGAGTTTGGAGGGATATGGGCCGGGTGCTGGCAGGTGGGACTAGATTGGGTTGGGATATCTGGTCAGCATGGACGGGTTGGACTGAAGGGTCTGTTTCCATGCTGTACATCTCCGTGACTCTATTGGTCAGAGTTGCAGCTGTACAGGACATTGGTTAAGCCACTTTTGGAATGATGTGTGTAGTTCTGGACTCCTTCCTATCAGAAAGATGTTGTGAAACTCGAAAGGGTTCAGAAAAGATTTACAAGGATATTGCCAGGGTTGGAGGATTTGAGCTATAGGGAGAGGCTGAATAGGCTGGGGCTGTTTTCCCTGGAGCATTGGAAGCTGAGGGGTGACCTTATAGAGGTTATAAAATCATGAAGGGCATGGATAGGATAAATATATAAGGTCTTTTCCCTGGGTTGGGAGAGCTCAGAACCACAGGCATAGGTTTAGGGTAAGAGCAGAAAAGTTTGAAAGGGACCTAAGGGGCAACTTTTTCACAGAGAGTGCCAACAAAGTGGTAGAGACTGCTACAATTACAACATTTAAAAGGCATCTGGAAGGATACATGAATGGGAAGGCTTTAGAGGGCCAAGTGCTGGCAAATGGGACTAGATTAGGTTAGGATATCTGGTTGGCATGGTTTAGTTGGATCTGTTTCTGTGCTGTACTTATCTATGCCTCTATGACTCTGTGACCCTCTGCATGAAAAAGTTGCCCCTTAGATCCCTTTTAAATCCCCTCTCACTGTAAACCTATGGCCTCTGGATCTGGACGGCCCTATCCTGGGGAAAAGGACCTTGGCTAATCACCTTCACCACGCCCCTCATGATTTTATAAATTTCTATAAGTTCACCCCTCAGTCTCTGACACTCCAGGCAAGGTAGCCCCAGCCTATTCAGACTCTCCTTATAGCTCAAACCCTCCAATTTCGGCAACATCCTTGTAAACCTTTTCTGAACCCTTTCAATTTTAACAATATCATTCCTATAACAGAGAGAGTGGAATTGAATGCAGTATTCCAAAAGTGGCCTAACCAATGTCACGTTCAGCTGCAACATGACATCCCAACTCCTATACTCAATGCACTGACCAATGAAGGCAGGTGTATCAAACACCTTCTTCACCCCCCATCTATCTGAGGCTTCACCTTCAAGCATCTGTGCACCTACAACCCCACGTCCTTTGGTTTGGCATCAGTCCTCAGAAATGTATCATTAAGTGTATAAGACCTGACCTAGTTTGATTTACCAAAATGCAACACCTCACATCTATCGAAGTTAAACTCCCTCTGCTACTTCTCGGCCCATTGACCAATTGGATCAAGGTTCCATTCTAATCTAATATAACCTTCTTTGCTGTCAATATACCACCAATTTTGGTGTCATCTGCAAACTTACTAACTATTAGTGGGCGGCACGGTGGCATAGTGGTTAGCACTGCTGCCTCACAGCGCCAGAGACCCGGGTTCAATTCCCGCCTCAGGCGACTGACTGTGTGGAGTTTGCACGTTCTCCCCGTGTCTGCGTGGGTTTCCTCCGGGTGCTCCGGTTTCCTCCCACAGTCACAAAGATGTGCAGGGTCAGGTGAATTGGCCATGCTAAATTGCCCGTAGTGTTAGGTAAGGGGTAAATGTAGGGGTATGGGTGGGTTGCGCTTCGGCGGGTCGGTGTGGACTTGTTGGGCCGAAGGGCCTGTTTCCACGCTGTAATGTAATGTAATCTAATCTAATCTAATCTAATCTAATCTAATAACCTCTTATATTCACATCCAAATCATTTACGTAAATGACAAAAAGCAGCGGACCTAGCACCGTTCCATGTGGCACTCCACTGGTCACAGGCCTCCAGTCGGAAAAATAACCCTCCACCACCACCCTCTGTCTTCTACCTTCAAGCCAATGTTTTTATCGAATTGGCTAACTCCCCTGGATTCCAAGTGATCTAACCTTTAGTCATTTTTCCTGATGAACCATTAACTTCAGTGGAATCCTCCAAATTGTGCATTTTCAATGGAGGCTTTTAGGGGGATCCAGGTGCAGGGGAGTTGCTCAGCTCTGCCTTCAATATCTCATGTAACACCTGAGGAGTGTACTACGATGAAGATTCCTCAGCATCCCCACGTACAAGTCCCATCTGCATTGGAAATAATGGCTGTCTAGCCATCGTAAAATCCAGGCGCTTGAAGAAGAATGGGCTGTGTTTGGCACTTTGCAGTTGCACAGTTTTTACACACTCCCTGTCTTGGTTCAGTGACGAATCACCATTTGGATGAGTTACCAGATAGAGCCCACGGATCTTTTCCCAGCATCCATTTCAGAAGAAGAGGGAGGAAATCAAACAATGAAAAATCAATTCAACTTGAATGCAGACCTAAATCACACTGCTGTCATTCTTTCACAGGTAGCATATTGAACAAGTTGGGAAGATAACAATTTCCAATGTGATCAGACTCTGAAAATGTCTGAATTACTTGCTAATATTTTTCTGTGTTATGTTTTAACCACTCTTCAAAACACCTTAATTGAGTCTGATCTGAAGATCTCTAATCAGAACCGTAAAAGTTACTGTTGATAAACATTGTTGATTCAGAATTTAATTTATGGTTGTTGACCTCTGACCTGGAAGCAGCAAAGTAAGGAAATATGTTTTGTAGAATCATAATTAGTTTTAAGAATAAAAGCAAACTGTAGTCAGTCCTGCTACACCTTCAGTGCGAATTGGCTCTAACACAGTTGAAGAATTTAAACCATTACTTGTAGAATGCGAACTTGTATTGGCTATAACGCGAATCCGGCCCCATTATTTTAAATGGAGCGGCTATCCCATTGTCTTAGAGCGTGGGAACAGAGTAATCATGTTGTATAAGAACCAACTGTACTGTGAATATGAAAATCTGAAATATAACGAGAAAATATTGGAAAACAAACTCATCGTGTCTGATGGCATCTGTGGAGGGAGAAACAGTTTCTCAGTTTTTTTAGATTAGACTACATTAGACTACATTACAGTGTGGAAACAGGCCCTTCGGCCCAACAAGTTCACACCGACCCGCCAAAGCGCAACCCACCCATACCCCTACGTTTACCCCTTACCTAACACTACGAGCAATTTAGCATGGCCAGTTCACCTGACCTGCACATCTTTGGACTGTGGGAGGAAACCGGAGCACCCGGAGGAAACCCACGCAGACACGGGGAGAACGTGCAAACTCCACACAGTCAGTCGCCTGAGGCGGGAATTGAACCCAGGTCTCTGGCACTGTGAGGCAGCAGTGCTAACCACTGTGCCATCGTGCCGCCCGCCTCAGGCGACTGACTGTGTGGAGTTTGCACGTTCTCCCCGTGTCTGCGTGGGTTTCCTCCGGGTGCTCCGGTCATTCAGTTTCAAAAATGTTAGTTTTATTTCTCTCTTCACTGATACTGCCAAACCTGTTCAGTTTTCCGAGTATTTTCTATTTTTATTAGTTTTAAGAATGTTTGAAAAGAACTAAGAAAAGTTGCCATTAATTATGAATGGATCAACAGTAACTTTCTTGAAATATAAGAAATATTAATTGACATGACCAAGCAACACTTAACCTGGAAGCAACATCAAAAGGAAAGGGGTTAGCATATGAAAGCCATATAGCCAAACACAGAGAAGGAGAATTCCAGACAAAGAACTGTGGTAAAGCACAGATCAGAGAAGGGACATTTACAAGGAGGTGTGTGCGTGTTACACAGTTGAACAGGATAGAGAGCGAAAGACAGGGTTTAATGAGGTCCTGATAACCTTTCAGTTTTGTCAGAGTCGACTAGTCCAGTCCACCCAATTTATTCGGGGTACGATAAAGGAATTTCTGAGAAATCCATGTCATCAAGACTGTGATGGTCTCGATGATAAGGCTTATTGGGCAAATGCCACTCCGGTAATGAATGTTTCCAGAGACCTGGGATAGATCCCAGCTGTTGGTGAATATGATTTGAATGCTGAATTGAGAAACTTGGAAATGGAGAGATCCTACTTCCAGAGATCTGGTTAGAGATCTTTGGAATTGTAGCTGACTCCACAGGAATGATTTAAGTGCTTTTGGTTGTGTATGCCATATGGTGTATCAATTACTTGAAATGAAATTTACTTCTTTATTTGTAAAATTTATTTTTCTTATTTCATTCATGAGATAAGAGTACCGCTGGCTAGGGCAACATTTATTGCCTATCCCTAATTGCCCAGAGGGCAGTTAAAACTGAACCTCATTGCTGTGGGTGAGAACATTTAACTGCAGGTATCACATGAAAGCTTGGATAATGCTCTGGCTTGCAGGGAATGAACGCCTGAGCAGGGTGCCATAAATTCTGATCTCATTCAGTAACATTGCAGACATTGACCTCCTGCCTGCCCACAAGATTCACTGCGCTCCTCAAACATGCTGATGTAAGGAGCTGGTAATTGTGTAATCACACAAGTAAAGCTGACACATCCCTGAGCAGAAATAACACGATGTCCACACACAGCTTCTAAACCTGCAGAATGGGGCAAACATGTCAGCCCTATGTTTGTGTCATATTGACTATTGTTGTAAAGACTGCCGTGTTACCAAAGCTTTTCAACTTAATAGTCATCAGGCCAAATGCCAAATTTCAGATGATCACACTGATTTATATAACAGGGGAGAAAGGCTTGCTGACTGATTGGCAAATTAACTCCAATTGCATTGCATGGAGACAACAATTGAAAATTACAGGCACCCAATGCTTAGAAATCATTTGAAAAATGGAGCCAGGCTTGACCGTATTGTTCTGGTTCGCAGAGAACAGTTCCTTGTGAATGAATACATGTTGCTTCTAATATTTATAAAAGTGAGCCTTCTTACAAGGTCAATTGATTAACTTAAACTGTTTGTTAGTGCACACAGGTTTCTTCAGCAAACCACAGAATCAGATCAAACCAGAGATACTTTGTCTTGGGTTCTCACTGTGTTTCATGGCAAAGTCAAATTACAGTCAAATTGTTAATCACTAAGAAAATAAGAACGAAGAGCAGGAGTAGCTAGCTCAGCCCCTCAAGCATGGGTCTGCTGTTTGATAGGACTGTGGCGGATCTCATCTCAGCCTCAACTTCACTTTCCTGCTCATTTTCCACAACCTGTCTGTCCATCTCTTCCTTAAATGTACTCATTGTCCCAGCATCCACTGCACTCTGGGATAATGAATGCCACAGATTCACGGATCTTTGAGAGAAGTAATTTCCCTTCATCCTTGTTTTAAATCTGTCACCCTTTATCTGAAAACTATAACCTCTCATTCTAGATTGTCCCACATGAGGAAACATCCTTTCTACATCTACTTTGTCAATCTCCTTTATATACCTCAATCAGATCTCCTCTCAATCTTCTAAACTCAAGAGTGTCAGCTTCAACTGCTCAATCTCTCTTCATAAGATAAAACTCTAACCTCTGGAATCAATCTGGTAAACTTCTTCTGAACTGTCTTTGATGCAACTAGATCACTGCTCAAAACTGTAAACAATACCCAAGGTGTGATCTCACTAATACTGTGTACGTTAGTAGATTCTAACAATTTCCCAATGACAGATGTTAAACTAACTGGTCATACTTTCATGCTTTCTGCCTCCCTCCCTTTTTGAATAAGAACCTTTCCAGCACCCAAGGAGTGTTGGAACATGATAACCAGTGGATTCACTATCTCTATATCCACTTCCTTTAAAATCCTACGGTGCAGACCATTGGGTCCTGGGGACTTGTCTGCCTTCAAACCTATTAGTTGCTCAGTTTGCTGAAATGTGGAGCTTCAAACACTTCCATTTTGTTTAAACATTATCCAATTTACTGAATCCCACTTTGTAGTAAAATCAATTCATAAGGGAATGACCCAAGTGTTACATGTGAACCAGACAATTCATCGATTCAGAACAAGTTACAGCAACTTTCTGATATGACATGGGTAAAAGTAGCTTTTAAAGATATTTTTGAAAGTCAGGGTGGGGTCTAAAGAGATGGGCAGAGTGGTTTAAGAAACCCTTGGCAGGGTGTGGATGCAAATGAAAGATTTACCATGAATGAGGCAGTGGCTAGGAAGAGAATGGAATCATTTCTAGTGAGATGGTAGATTTGATTTCTTCTGTGTTAAAACATGCAGTTGATCATAGCTGGGCCAGAAATGTACAAAATTAATGCTCGGAACTTTTGAGCTAGGAAGGATTCAAATAATGAAGTTCCTAGAGCCGTAAAATCTGATGCAAAAAGAGAAAGTGTTGGGAATACATCACCAATCCATAACCTCTGAGAAAGGAAAAGGCTGGGGTATATATCAGGTGTGTGCCCTTTATCAGATCTCACAAAGCATTCTGAAACATTACACTGTCTTTTCATTTTTCAATTATTAGAGTACCTGCCCTGTATTTGAAACATTTACTATTTTTATTACCATGTTTGTTTGCTACGTGCAGTACAACAGTGACAACAATTCAATAATAACACATTGGCTGTAAAGTAATTTTATTTTTGCAACAACCATGATATAAATGCAAGATTTTTCCTTTCTTTCCCAGTTAATGGCATGTCAGACATTCCCATGTCAAGTGATGAAGTCTAGAGTTCCACTGTGCTGGTCCTTATGTTCTATAAGCCCAATTCAACATCGTTTGATTTAATATTGACTTTGTTTTATTCTGGGATCAGAAAACCAACATCCACAAGCACTCACAAAGCCTTACGTTTTTAAAACAGCATGTGCCACATCTCTGGCAGGTCTACTGGGGGGAGGACCACCAACTGGGACAGAACTCAGTGCCAGCAGTGTGTCACTGCCTGATGAAGAGTTTGGGAAATTCTGACAATGGGTATGTGGGTCAACAATAACCTTTAGGCTCTCACTGGCCTGTTAATGGGACATTTCAGAAGGAGATTCTGGGCTAACACAGGAATTCCACTCAGTGATCCTTATGGACCTCATCAGACCACATCAGCATAGATTTTGTCCCACTGAAGTCTCAGAAAAGGAGGGAATCAACAATATCTAACAGAAGTCAAATCGCTTTTTCATTGTTCCCTTCTCAGGATTCCATTTTGCTTTTGGATTGGCATGTGGTCACTGTGGCTTAGCTGCTGCTGCCACATTCAGATATAAGTTGCTAGGTCACCTGCAGTCTGCTCCATCGCACTTCCATCTGCAGAAAGGACCTGATCAAAATTTCAGGACAAGCTGGAATAAGGAAGGCAGCTTTGGTGATGTTAACACAGGGGCCTAGACACTACTGACACTATTCCCCGGAATTTGTATTAAACAATAGGGGACCCTGTAGAGGTTAATAAAACCATGAATGTTAACATGAATGACAGGTGTCTTGTCCTTTGGGTGGGGGATTTCAAGACTAGAGGGCATAATTTTAAGGTGAGAGGAGAAAGATTTTTAAAAGAAATAGGGGTAATTTTTTTTACACAGAGAATGGTTCATGTGTGGATTGAACTTCCTGTAGTAGTGGTGGATGTGGGTACAATTACAATGTTTAAAAGACATTTGGAAAAGTGCATGAATAAGAAATGTTTGGAGGGATATGGGCCAAGCACAGGTAGGTGGGACTGGTTTAGTTTGGGATTATGGTCAGCATGGACTGGTTGGACCGAAGGGTCCCTTTCCGTGCTGTATGACTCTCTGACTAAGTGCTAGTAAAAGCCTTTTTTGGCTACCTAAGAGGATGACCACTCAAATGATAATAGATGCAACCAAACAATTACACAGCTACACGAAAACGATGAAAAAGATGCAGAATTTGAAAGAATAAAAGCAACATTTTCAATGGAATTTTCCAGAGGCACCAGGTTATTAAGGGCATTGATTGGCTTGTGGGTTTACTGTTTTCAATATTCTAGATATGCTTTTGTGTGCTTAAAGTCTAATAAACAGCTGTGACTTATCGAGGGTAACTATTACCATTCCTGGTATTTACCCTGACACTAAAGTGCACCCATTAATGACAAATTATAACTGCAGCTGCATCTGTGACTCCAGCACCTCAATTAGCTTTTCTCACTGAATGGAATTGTTCGAGGTTGCCTTTTGTAAAAGTCATACTTTGTGAAACTGTGTGATTAGTTCCTCTCAATATTAACGCAAGGAGATCAGCTTAATTTGTACTGTTCCTCAACAGTCTACATGGCTGGCACAGTAACATGTTAACTTTGCTAAATATTGGTCTGAACTGATTTGATCCCTCAGGGAGTGGAATACACCTAAATTGAATTGATTTGAAGTTGGTTTAAATCCATTGTGTGCACAGAGCTGAACAAACACATTCCTTATCTTGAAGGATGGAATCATTACCTCCTAATTACCAACTCATTTGCAGATGTATACAATTACCTTTCAAATTAAACACTGGCTTAAAGCAGAAAAAAGCAGACCCTGAGGGGGAACCCACCAAGTGATTTATTTCTGCCTCTTTTATCAATTGACCTTATGATTTGACATAAATTCCACAATAACTACTTTTAGTCAGTTCCTCATAGTGACACACATATTGTTGAACATGAACAGCCACCTGTTCTCAATTTCAGTTTATTTTTGAAAGTAAGAAAACCATTTATTTTGTCCCCAGTGATTCAGTCCACATTGCAACTCAGGACGAGTAGTTACGAGTCATTCTGAATTGGACCTTGGGAATCTCAGAGAAATATGGATATTCTTTATTCTTCCTGGTAGAGATTCGATAGTTGAAATTGCACCTCATAGGTTTTTAATCCCTCACAGTAGAGCTCATGTTATGATCTTAATCATTAAAAATCTATACACAATGGCACAATACTATGAAACCATCATTTTAACCTGTTAATAAATGTCTATGGCAGAAAAGCATGCAGCAGTTTCTTTGTGGTTACAGTATATATAAGTTACATTTAGAATGCATTGAAATGAGTTCTTCTACAGTAGATTAAAGAGTCTGAAGAAAGCCCTCTCTGGAATCCCAGTGAGAGATGAGAATGTGAAATATGTTGCCACAAAGAGTTATTGTGTTTCATAGTAATGATATATTTAAGAGGAGACAAGACCAACACCATCTACAGCAACAGTTTTATCTCTTCTCACTGCGTCCTTTAAGGCTTACAGTTTGAAATGAGCACTGTTATAACTGACGGTATCTTTTCTGTAAATGCTGTAATACAGTGGAATTCTCATGAAAAATCACAAAATTGAAACATTGACTTGAATCACCTGACCCACATGTTGGATCCCTTATTTATCATGCAAACATCAGAGCCAGGGGTCTTCCCAGCTAAACTCCAATCAAGTCCAGGAGTCCATACTGGCATGGTGGAGTAGGTCAGTGCTTAACCATGCTTCCTTTTTATTGCAGCAGCTGCTATATTCTAATGAGCCCAGAGCCCCTTTGATAGCTGCTGAGAGAAGGTAAATGAGGGAGTAAGGTGGGTGGGGGTGTTCAATTCTCTTCTTAGACAGTCCCTCAGGATCGAGTATGACTTTATCCACATCTATCCACCACCCAGCTCAGAAGTACAGGAGGGGTAGTGTTGTGCTGTGAAAGCTGGTTGCAACAAAGCCGTAGTTTTCCTGCCGCTAATTGGACAATGACCTGGAACTCAGTTTCTGCACAAATTCCATTTGCATACTGGAGCTAAGTGACTGAAGTTGAACTGGTTTTGCTTTGAAGGTGGTATAGGTGATACAGTTTGCCTGCCATCTATTCTCTAAATTATCTCCCCATCGCTGGGTAATTTGCTGGACTTGAGCTGCAGTATTGCAATGAAGAAGGTGAGGGACGTTTGTTGGAGTATCTGTTTGATCCAAATCATAGAGTCATAGAGATGTACAGCACGGAAACAGACCGTTCGGTCCAACTCCTCTTTACCAACCAAAAATCCCAACCCAATCTAGTCCCACCTGCCAGCACCCGGCCCATAGCCCTCCAAACCTTTCCTATTCATATACCCATCCAAATGGGTATTTAAAAGTTGCCTTTTAAATATTGCAATTGTACAAGATTCCTCTGGTAGCCCTTTCTACACAAACACTACCCTCTGCATGAAAAGGTTTCTCCTTGAGTCTTTTTTATATCTTTCCCCTCGCATCCTAAACCTATGCCCTCTAGTACTGGACTCGGCCACCCCAGGGAATAGACCTTGTCTATTTACCCTATCCATGCCCCTCATGATTTTATAAACCTCTATAAAAACACCCCTCAGCCTCCAATCCTCCAGGGAAAATAGCCCCACCCTATTCAACCTCTCGCTCTAGATCAAATCCTCCAACCCTAGCAACATCCTTGTAAATCTTTTCTGAACCCTTTCAAGTTTCATAACATCTTTCCGATAGGAAGGAGACCAGAATTGCACGCAATATTCCAAAAGTGGCATAAGCAACGTCCTGTACAGTCACAACATGACCTCCCAACTCCTATACTCCATACTCTGACCAATAAAGGCATGCCAAACGCCTTCTTCACTATCCTATCGACCTGCGACTCTACTTTCAAGGAGCTATGAACCTGCACTCCAAGGTCTCTTTGTTCAGCAACACTCCCTAGGACCTTACCATGAAGTGTATAAGTCCTGCTAAGATTTGCTTTCCCAAAATGCAGCACCCACATTTATCTAAATTAAACTCCATCTGCCACTCCTCAGCCCATTGGCCCATCTGGTCAGGCAGCATCAAAGGAGCAGGAGAATCGACGTTTTGGAAGAAGGGCTTATGCCTGAAACGTCGATTCTCCTGCTCCTTTGATGCTGCCTGACCTGCTGCGCCTTTCCAGCAACACATTTTTAAGCTCTGATCTCCAGCATCTGCAGTCCTCACTTTCTCTCATTGGCCCATCTGGTCAAAGTCCTGTTGTACTCTGAGGGAAGCTTCTTCACTGTCCACTACACCTCCAATTTTGGTGTCATCTGCAAACGTACTAACTATACCTCTTAGTCTTCACTGAATCGGAGTCCATGTTGGTTCTGTTGGTAAGGATGACGACTTGGACACTATAAAGTTAAAAATTACACTACACCAGGTTATAGTCCAACAGGTTTATTTGGAAGCACTAGCTTTCGGAGCGCTGCTCCTTCCTCAGGTGATTGTAGAAACTAAGGGCATGGATAGGAACATGGGACTGGGATATCATAGGAATTACAGAAACATGGCTCAGGGATGGGCAGGACTGGCAGCTTAATGTTCCAGGATACAAACGCTACAGGAAGGATAGAAAGGGAGGCAAGAGAGGAGGGGGTGTGGCATTTTTGATAAGGGATAGCATTACAGCTGTGCGGAGGGAGGATATTCCCAGAAATACATCCAGGGAAGTTACTTGGGTGGAACTGAGAAATAAGAAAGGGATGATCACCTTATTGGGATTGTATTATAGACCCTTAATAGTCAGAGAGAAATTGAGAAACAAACTTGTAAGGAGATCTCAGCTATCTGTAAGAATAATAGGGTGGTTATGGTAGGGGGTTATAACTTTCCAAACATCGACTGGGACTGCCATAGTGTTAAAGGTTTAGATGGAGAGGAATTTCTGAAGTGTGTACAAGACAATTTTCTGATTCAGTATGTGGATGTACCGACTAGAGAAGGTGCAAAACTTGACCGACTCTTGGGAAACAAGGCAGGCCAGGTGAGTGAGGTGTCAGTGGGGGAGCACTTTGGGGCCAGCGACCATAATTATATTCGTCTTAAAATAGTGATGGAAAAGGATAGACCAGATCTAAAAGTTGAAGTTCTAAATTAGAGAAAGGCCAATTTTGACGATATTAGGCAAGAACTTTCGAAAGCTGATTGGAGGCAGATGTTTGCAGGTAAAGGGATGGCTGGAAAATGGGAAGCCTTCAGAAATAAGATAACAAGAATCCAGAGAAAGTATATTCCTGTCAGGGTGAAAGGAAAGGCTGGTAGGTATAGGGAATGCTGGATGACTAAAGAAATTGAGGGTTTGGTTAAGAAAAAGAAGGAAGCATATGTCAGGAATAGACATCCTTAGAAGAGTATAAAGGCAGTAGGAGTATACTTAAGAGGGAAATCAGGAGGGCAAAACGGGGACATGAGATAGCTTTGGCAAATAGAATTAAGGAGAATCCAAAGGGTTTTTACAAATATATTAAGGACAAAAGGGTAACTAGAGAGAGAATAGGGCCTCTCAAAGATCAGCAAGGCGGCCTTTGTGTGGAGCCACAGAAAATGAGGGAGATACTAAATGAATAGTTTGCTTCAGTATTTACTGTGGAAAAGGATATAGAAGATATAGACTGAAGGGAAATAGATGGTGACATTTTGCAAACTGTCCAGATTACAGAGGAGGAAGTGCCTGGATGTCTTGAAACAGTTAAAGGTGGATAAATCCCCAGGAGCTGATCAGGTGTACCCGAGAACTCTGTGGGAAGCTAGAGAAGTGTTTGCTGGGCCTCTTGCTGAGATATTTGTATCATCGATAGTCAAAGTTGAGGTGCCGGAAGACTGGAGGTTGGCAAACGCGTGCCACTGTTTAAGAAGGACGGTAAAAACAAGCCAGGGAACTATAGACCGGTGAGCCTGACCTCAGTGGTGGGCAAGTTGTTGGAGGGAATCCTGAGGGACAGGATGTACATGTATTTGGAAAGGCAAGGACTGATTAGGGATAGTCAACATGGCTTTGTGCGTGGGAAATCATGTCTCACAAACTTGATTGAATTTATTGAAGAAGTAACAAAGAAGATTGATGAGGGTCAAACAGTAGGATGTGATCTGTATGGACTTCAGTAAGGCGTTCGACAAGGTTCCCCATGGGAGACTGATTAGCAAGGTTAGATCTCATGGAATACAGGGAAAACTAGCCATTTGGATACAGAACTGGCTCAAAGGTAGAAGACAGAAGGTGATGGTAGAGGGTTGTTTTTCAGACTGGAGGCCTGTGACCAGTGGAGTGCCACAAGGATCGGTGCTGGGTCCTCTACTTTTTGTCATTTACATAAATGATTTGGATACGAGCATAAGAGGTACAGTTGTAAGTTTGCAGATGACACCAAAATTGGAGGTGTAGTAGACAGCGAAGAGGGTTACCTCAGATTACAACAGGATCTGGACCAGATGGGCCAATGGGCTGAGAAGTGGCAGATGGAGTTTAATTTAGATAAATGCGAGGTGCTGCATTTTGGGAAAGCAAATCTTAGCAGGACTTATACACTTAATGGTAAAGTCCTAGGGAGTGTTGCTGAACAAAAAAACCTTGGAGTGCGGGTTCATAGCTCCTTGAAAGTGGAGTCTCAGGTAGATAGGATAGTGAAGAAGGCGTTTGGTATGCTTTCCTTTATTGGTCAGAGTATTGAGTACAGGAGTTGGGAGGTCATGTTGCAGCTGTACAGGACATTGGTTAGGCCACTGTTGGAATATTGCGTGCAATTCTGGTGTCCTTCCAATTGGAAAGATGTTGTGAAACTTGAAAGGGTTCAGAAAGGATTTACAAGGTTGTTGCCAGGGTTGGAGGATCTGAGCTACAGGGAGAGGCTGAGCAGGCTGGGGCTATTTTCCCTGGAGCATCGGAGGCTGAGGGGTGACCTTATAGAGGTTTACAAAATTATGAGGGGCATGGATAGGATAAATAGACAAAGTCTTTTCCCTTGGGTTGGGGAGTCCAGAACTAGAGGGCATAGGTTTAGGGTGAGAGGGGAAAGATATAAAAGAGACCTAAGGGGCAACTTTTTCATGCAGAGGGTAGTACTTGTATGGACTGACCTGCCAGAGATGTGGTGGAGGCTGGTACAATTGCAACATTTAAGTGGCATTTGGATGGGTATATGAATAGGAAGGGTTTGGAGGGATGTGGGCCGGGTGCTGGCAGGTGGGACTAGATTGGGTTGGGATATCTGGTCGGCATGGACGGGATAGACCGAAGGGTCTGTTTCCATGCTGTACATCTCAATGACTCTATGACTCTAAGATTGTAAGACACAGAAGGAGCTAGTGTGCTTCCAATTAAACCTGGTGGACTGTAACCTGGTGTTGTGTGATTTTTAACTTTGTCTACCCCAGTCCAACATTGACATGGTGGCAGCACAGTGGCAAAGTGGTTAGCACTGCTGCCTCACATTGCTAGAGACCTGGGTTCAATTCCTGCCTTAGGCAACTGTCTGTGTGGAATTTGCACATTGTCTGCGTGGGTTTCTTCTGGGTGCTCCGGTTTTCTCCCACAGTCCAAAAATGTGCAGGTTAGGTGAATTGGCCATGTTCAATTGCCTGTAGTGTTAGGTAAAGGGGTAAATGTAGGGGAATGGGTTTGGGTGGGTTGCTCCTCGGAGGGTTGGTGTGGACTTGTTGGGCTGAAGGGCCTGTTTCCAAACTGTAAGTAATCTAATCTAATCTCCAAATTGGACGTTATAGAATAGGTTAAGCATGATGGGCAAATTCTGATGATGGTAGAACTTGAGGATACTGTTAGCGTTCACGGGTTGACAGTCAAATGCTTTTGTCAAGTCAGAAAGGGCAATGTACATCATTTGGTGTTGTTTTGCATTTCTTTTAAGTTTGACACATCATGATGGTCATATCTGTGGTTCCTCTCATTGGATGAAAACCATACCCTGAGGTTTGTGTGACTTTGAAACTTTTGTCCCAGAAGGCGACCGGGTAATTGAATATTTAAACATCAAGGTGGATCAATTCTTGTTCGGCAGAAAATCAAGGGTTACTATCAGCTGAGTTATATGCTGAAGTTATATGCTGAGATTAAGCTGTGATCCTTGCCACCTTAAATTATCCTCATTGTATTCAAAGCTAATACTCTGAGAAATGTAAGGCACCGAATGCAAATTGCCGAAGAGAAGAATCAGAAATAAGAAAACAATCATGCCAAGGTGGGCATGTGAAGAATATGGTCAGCAGCCTAGGTCCAGCCAGTCTTCACCCTTTCATTAGTAGAAGTGACAAAAACGAAAACCCTCTTACAAAAACTGCATTCAAAGAAATTGACAGTTGGAATTTGGAACTTATTTGTTTTTACATTGAAATTGGCATAAAGCCTAGCTTTTAATATTCATCCACTGATAAGCACTAAGAAATATTTGCAGGTGTATAAATTTGTGTGAAGGAGTGAATTAAAATCAGGTCAAACAATGCACACAAGAAGGACATGCAATGTATGCCTAGCCACTTTCGTTCATGTTCGATATATTACTCATGATTCACCTGAATATCAGAGAAAAACAATCCAACTCTGTTTAAGTAATGATGAGAAGATTTTCTCTTTGCATGTGAAAATATCAGGAGGTGGATAAAATCATCATCATAGGATCCCTAGAGCATGGAACCAGGCCCTTCAAGCCAACAAGTCCACACTGACCCTCCAAAGAGTAATCTATCAAGACCCATACCTCTACTCTATTCTTATCCCAACTAATGCACCTAACCTCCGCATTCCAGAATACTATGGACAATTTAGCATGGAAAATTCACCTGACCTGCAGATCCTTGGACTGTGGGCGGAAACCAGAGCACCTGGCAGAAACCCACACAGACACGGGAAGAATGTACAAACTCCACACAGACAGTCACCCAAGACTGGAATTGAACCTGGGTCCCTAGCGCTGTGAGGCAGCAGTGCTAACCACTGAGCCACCATGCTGTCTATTTGCACAATGATTGGCAAAAAGAGGTTCTTTTCATTGTTATGGAATCACTGATGGCTGGGTTGGAGGGCTGCCAGCAATCATTCTGTCCATGCTAGGGGAAGGGCCCATCTATTTTGCATCCAAAGACTATACAAAATGTTCCAGACTATGTGGAGCTTGAAGTGCACTTCGACATTAACTATTGCATAAGATAATGGTTTGGCAATAGGTTCCTCTGCCTTCAATCCAATTTTGTTTTTTAAACATCATGGTTAAAATTGTTATACACCAGCATGTTTTCATGCAGATAAGTGCTCTGCATTTCAGATTGTAACTCCACCAGAAACTGAATTGATCAATGAAGGGGAATAGGAATGGGGGAAATAAAATCCATTTTTGCCAGGAATTAGACTTGTTTATGCTCTGTGGATTCCTTCCATGGGAGAACCACAGGAAAGTATTCTGCTTGCAGGACTCTTGTGACAGGGATGTATTGTTGGAAAATGTTCCTTTAAATTCCATTCTGTTTGTTATTTAAAGGCCTCAAGTGAAACCTTGTCAGCTTCCAATGAGTCCAGCTAAAGCTCTAGGAAAAGCCTAAAGACTTTCACACAGCAAGTGATTATCTCATTTCACTTCAGACCTGCAGTTTAAGTTAGTGTAAATGCTTCCTTTTGTCCATCAGAGATGCAGGGCAATATGTCAGCAGTTTGGTTGGAAATGGTTGACGTGCTCTGAACAGCATAAATTGTTCATTTAGGTAGGAAAAATGAAAAGGCCCAATAATACTTAAATGGAAAATGACTGCAGAATTCCCAGAGGGATTCCAGCACAAGTCACAATAAGTTAGGATTTGTATGTGGACTCTAATTTATTGAGATGGAAATTGAACATTGAAGTAAAGATGCTATGCTAAAATTTTGGAAGCCATTGTTGAGACCACAACTTTAATACTATGCACTACTTTTGTCTCCATATTTCAGAACAGGTGTAAGTGCATTGGAGTAAGTTCAGAGGATCTTTCCTTGATTGATACCTGGAATAAGAAGGCGAAAGTGAGGATTGCAGATACTGGAAATCAGAGTCTAGATTAGAGTGGTGCTGGAAAAGCACAGCAGGTCAGGCAGCATCCGAGGAGCAGGAAAATCGACATTTTGGGCAAAAGCCCTTCATCAGGAATGAAGGCAGGGAGCCTCCGGGGTGGAGAGATAAATGGGAGGGGGGTGGGGCTGGGGAGAAGATAGCCAAGAGTACAATAGGTGGATGGAGGTGGGGATGACGGTGATAGGTCAGAGAGGAGGGTGGGAGGAGGTAGCAAAGAGTACAGTTGGTGGATGTAGGATGGGGTAAAGGTGATAGATTGGAGAGGAGGGTGGAGTGGATAGGTGGGAAGGAAGATTGACCGATGGGACAGGTCATGAGGACGGTACTGAGCTGGAAGGTTGGAATTGGGGTAAGGTGGGGGGAAGGGAAATGAGGAAACTGGTGAAGTCCACATTGATGCCCTGGGGTTGAAGTGCCAGTTGTGCTTTGTGTACTCACCTGGAATAAGTACGCTGCCTCTTGAGGGAAGATAGTACAGACTGGCCCTGTTTTCACCTGGTTTCTATATATGAGGGGTGACTTGAATGAAGTGTGCAAGATTCTGAACAGTCTTGACAAGGAAGACATGGAAAGGATGTTTCCTCTTATGGGTGAGTCCAGGATTTTGGGGGGAGGGCACTAGTTTAAATTAAGGATAAAAACCAAAAGTATTAAGGATACTGGAGATTAGAAACAAACACAGAAGTTGTGGAAAAGCACAACAGGTCTGTGGAGAGAGATCAGAGTTAACATTTCGGGTCCAGTGACCCTTCCTCAGGATAGTCTTGTTGTTCCTAAAATTAAGGGTCACTCTTTTCGAGCAGAGATGAGGGTTGTTTCACTGAAGGTTATGTGATTTCTGAACTCCCTGCTTTAGAAAGTGGAGGAGAAGGGTTCTTTGAATCTTTTTAAGACAACGTTAGATTTTTGTTAGGCAAGGGAATCAAAGGTTACCAGGAATAGGTGGGAGTGTGAAGCAGAAACAGATCAGCCACGATCTTCCTGAAATGTGAAGCTGGCTCGAGGGATCATCAAAATGGCCTGTTTCTGCTCCTGATTCATATGCTTAAAATCTGTATGTGACTGACTTAGTTCTGGATGTGGCGCCGACCTCCCCACTTAGACACAAGTATGCCATCTCTGCCACATTTCATTTGATGGATCGGACTAATCGGAATTTGAGTGTCTACTGTCACAACATAAGGGACACAAGTTTTCAATGAGTTTTGATTGTAAAGTCAATATTTATTAAACCTTGGAATGTTTGTCACTGCCATAGCCATGTAAGCTGCACATCCCTAGTTTCTCTTGAGAAGGTGATGATGGGCCATGTCTTCTAATGTTTCAGCTTATGAATGAAGTTATTCTTTGGAAGAGTTTATTACAACTGAGTGGTATTACTATATCACTTAAGAAGAGAGCTAAGTCAGAATATTGATACTCCACTGCTTAAAGACAGTGGGTTTCCTTCTTGAAAAGATGTTAGTAAAATAGCTAGACTTTATAACAATTTCATAGCTCCATGATTCCTTTTGAGAATATGAGCTCAATGAAAGTCACTTCCTCTAATGATATTTAAGTTCACCTTTTGTGGCATATTAAAGCATATCTCAATCTTACTTGTTGAGTTTTGTAATGATTATGCTTCCTGAGCATCAGTTGAAAGATAGTGAACAAGAACTGACCATGTAACCCGTCCAACATGGATGCTTTGGAAGATGCTGCTTGCTTATGATTGGAAGAATCAATTCAGTTAAAACTGCTTTCACCAAAACATGGTAAAATGTCTCACATGAGTTAAAATTGTGTCAAACTGCCTAGACAATTTGGATTTTAGATTAGATTCCCTACAGTGTGGAAACAGGCCCTTCGGCCCAACAAATCCACACTGACCCTCTGAAGAGTAACTCACCAAGACCCATTCCCCTACCCAATATTTACCCCTGACTAATGCTATGGGCAATTTAGCCAATTCACCTAACCCGCACATTTTTGGACTGTGGGAGGAAACTGGAGCACCCAGAGGAAACCCACACAGACACGGAGAGAATGTGCAAACTCCACACAGACAGTCACCCAAGGCTAGAATCAAACCCAGGTCGCTGGTGCTGTGAGGCAGCAATGATAACCACTGAACCACTGTGCCACTCTTTGAGAAACTTACCAACAGATACAGGTAGTCATCTTCATCCTGTCACGTCAATTGGTTGCTAATGTTCTTAGTGATTCATCTGATCATCACTACCAAATGGATCAGCTTTTAAAGAAAATCCCTGTTATGAAGTCATAGAGTCATACAGCACAGAAAAAGACCTTTGAATCTAACCAGTTCATGCCGATCATAATCCAAAACAAAACTAGCCCCACCTGCCTGCTCCTGGCCCATATCCCTCCAAACCTTTCCTATTCGTGTACTTATCCAAATGTATTAAAAACATAATTTTACCCTTAACCACCACTTTTTTTGGAAGTTCATTCCAAATACGAACCACCCTCTGTGTAAAGAATTTGCCCCTCATGTCTTTTATAAATCTCTTTCCTCTCACATTAAAATGTGCCCCTAGTTTTGAAATCGCCCATCCTACATAAACAACAATTACTAATAACTTTATACCCTTCATTATTATTTTATAAACTTTTATAGGTTGCCTCTCCACCTCCTACGCTCCAGTGAAAAAACTCCCAGCCTATCCAGCCTTTCTTCCCAACTCAAACCTTCCATATCCAGCAACATCCTGGTAAATCTCTTTTGAACCCTCTCCAGCTTTAATAATATCCTTGCTAGAACTGGGCAACCAGAACTGGACACAGTATTCCAGAAGAGCCTTCTCCAATGTCCTGCACAACCTCAAAATGACTTCCTCGGTGGAAGAAATTCTGAATGTAAAGGTAACCACTTCATACTTCGGCAATAGAGTATGGAAATAACTTCTGGAACATGTGCTTCAAAAAGTGTTTATTTAATTGAGAAAAGCAGATTTCTTACTTCATCGGAAATTGTGTCAGTCAAAACTGTAAACAGCATGGCGGGCTTGTTTGCAAACTCTTTATGAAGTCTTTCATCTGTACACCTTGTTCTTATCAATAATTCTCTTTTGGATCCATTTTCTTGCTCAAACCTGTGACTAACTTGTTTATGAGGCTGAATAAAGTTTGTTATTTGCTGTGTAGGCCTCAGATTATGAAAGGGCTGGGGATATTTTCATGGAAGCACATTTAGGAATTCCATTCTTGGAGAATGAGGGGAGGAAGGAACTACAGCTGTGTTTGGAATCATAGAAAGTAGAAAGATGCATATTCAGAATGATGCTTATCTTCCCAAGAAGGTTTATAGATCCATGAACAAAGTGCTTATGAGACCATTTGGCCCATCAAGGCTGCTCTGCCATTCGATCATGGCTGTTTTATTTCTTAACCCCACTCTCCTGCTTTCTCCCCATAACCCTTGATCCCCTTACTCATCAACAACCCATCTATCTCTGAGTAAATAGACCCAATGACTTGGCCTCCACAGCCTTCTGTGGCAATTGGTTTCAAAAATTAACCACCCTCGTTATCTCAGTTCGAAAGAGATATACCTTCACTCTGAGGCTCAGTCCTTGGGTCTTAGTCTCCCTTATTGATGGAAACATCTTCTCCACGTCCACTCTATCCAGGCCTCTCAGTATTCAAGTTTCAATGAGATTCCCTCTCATCCTTCTAAACTCTATCGAGTTCTCAGCCACTCTTCACATGACAAGCCCTTCATCCTCAGGATCATTCTTGTAAAACTCCTCTGGACCTCTCCACAGCATATCGTTCCTTAGATATGGGCCCAAACAGCTCACAATATTCCAAACACAGGTCTGACTAAAGCCTTATGCAACCTCAACAGTACCTCCCTACTCTTGTGTTCTAGCCCTCTCAAAATGGCGAACATTACATTTGCCTTGCTAACCGCCAACTGCATGTTAACATTAAGAGGATCTGAACTAGGACACCTGAGTCCTTCTTGCTTTAGATTCCCCAGCTTTTCCCCATATAGAAGTGCATGACCTCACATTTTCCAATGTTGTATTCCATCTGCCACTTCTTTGCCCACTCTCCCAGCTTGTCCAAATCCTTCTGCAGCCTGCCTGTTTCCTCAACACTACCTGTCCCTCCATCTGTCTTTGTGTCATCTGCAAAGTTTGCAATAACGCCCTCAGTTCCTTCATCCGTATCAGTAATGTATAACCTAATTAGTTGTGGTCCCAATATGGACCCCATACAACACCACTCATCCTGAAAAAAAACCTCTTCATCCCCGCTTTCTGCCTTCTGCCAGTCAGCCAATCTCGTATCATGCCAGTGCCTTACTCCTAACACCATGGGCTCTTATTTTATTTAGCAATCTCCTTGAGATAGCTTGTCCAAGGCCTTCTGGAAATCCAACCAGACCAAATCCACTGGCTGTCCTTTGTCTAGTTTGCTCATTACTGCTTCAAAGAATTCTAACAGATTTTCCAACCTGACCTCCCCTTGATGAGGCTGTGCTGGCTCCGTCCTGTTTGGCCACACATACCAAATCTTGCAAGAAAACTTGTAACCAACTTCCAAAACAAGCAAGACATTACATGTTACAACTAACAGCCACTGAAGCCCTTAATACATTGTCTCCAGCTCCTGTTATGTTGACAGCTGTGATTACAACAACACTGGCCAATCTGCTGTCTATATTTAAGTTAAACAGGTGTCGAATGTCTGATTTGCTGGACCAGATCTGTCAGTTTCTCCAGAAAACTGTTCGATAGAGCTCAGAGATTTCCTAAAGATTACAGGATCCTCTCCCATCCCCCAAGGCATCATTGCTTATACCCCGTCCTCCTGCAAACTTCTTCTGAAAATGTCATCACGTTTATACTTCACTGATGTTTTACCAATGCACGATGACCAGCAGCATATTGAGCAGGTTAATTGTGTTTTACAAGGTCAGTGAGTGAGGGCAAGGTCAATTAAAACAAGATGAAAATGCTCACTTTCCTGATATTTAGCATCATGCCTTTTGCAGACTGTGGTAATTGATTAATCCTCCACTATTTGACTTTGTCCAATGTGGTTTTCAATTGGCTGATTGTAAAGCCAGAATTATCATTTGCATTCCTGCCTCTGAGGAACCCATTCTGGGCAGTGCAACAACTGGATTCATCATTTGACTTGAATACTCATTAAACAGACCATTAGAGTCTTCAAGCAATGGACTAAGTTTTATCAGGCAACCTTGCTTAATCCACTGTCCAACTGGAAAGTCAGTCATCATACTGAGGGAGAAGAGGTGATGGAGTCTGAACTTCAAGATAAGTCAGGGATTTTGGATCAGCCTGACTGGGGAATGAATAGGGTGGGGACTGGGTTAAGAGAGAAGTTTATGAAGAAAAACACCTTTGACCACAAGTCCAACAGGAAGTGGTCAGCATGGAGTGTCCGTGAGACCCTTCGGGAAAAGGAGAGGACGGATCCTATCGAGCGGTTCCCTGAACAGACAGTCAAAGCCATTTGGCAGAATGTCTCATCGCCAAGACATGGCTTGGCTGGTGGTGAGAAGGGCTCTGCCTGTGAGATCCTTTATGCACGCCCGGACTCTCAGCCGCACCGCACACTGCCCTTGAAGCAGCTGCGGGGGGGACGAGACTGTCACACACCTGCTTCTGGAATGTGCCTATGCAGAGGAAGTCTGGAGAGGAATGCAGTGGTGTTTGTCGATGTTCGTCCCGAGCAGTGCCATGACACGGGACTCCGTGCTCTACGGTCTGTTCCCCGGGACGCACACCGAGACGAACATCAACTGTGCCTGGAGGATCATCAGCTCGGTGAAGGACGCTCTCTGGGTGGTCCGAAACCTGCTGATCTTCCAGCTGAAGGAGTTGACCCCGACTGAGTGTTGCAGACTGGCACATTCCAAGGTCCAGGACTACGTGTTGAGGGACGCGCTGAAGCTTGGGGCAGCTGCCACTACGGCGCGGTGGGGAAAGACCACCGTGTAACATCTGCCTGCCTAAAGAAGAACAGGGGGCCCACGCAGTCATTTGGGCTCCGCTGACGCCTCAGCAGGAGAGCTGGATAGTAAATGTACAGACTTGTATATAGGAAAAATAAATTTTGGTGTCTCTATGTAAAGCAATGTAATGTGTGCACAAGAATGGCATGACCAATTGTATAGAGATCCAAATAATTTTTATGAATAAAGTATATATTTGAAATTAAAAAAAAGAGGCTCTCTCGGGAGGGTTGAGGTGGGGGAATACAATCTTAGGGAGCCTTCCTCTGATGAGCACAGTTGTCCACAAAAGAGGCCCCCCCCACTTTTTGCCCAAGAGCAGTCAGGCTGTGTCCGTGGACTGGAGTTGGTAAACAATGTGGTGGAGCTGGAATGTGGCCATTAAGTGGCCATTCATTGGGAAAGCAGTGGGAAAGTCACGTGCTGAATTCTACAAACTGTATTCACCTCCTCACCATCAAATGCATTGGAAAAAACTGTTAAATTCAGCTCATGATTCGGACAGCTGATCTCCAACCTGGTGTTGAACTCTATCTCAGCTCACTGAGAGGCTCCTTTATCAATGCATTGGGATCCAATGTCCCCCTGCATTGGAAGGAGACTAGTAATTAACCATTGCCCAGAGTTCTTCAGGTGCTTACTGAAGACAGCTTCGGTTGAATCATCCCGGCTTTCTTCCTGTTGTCAAGTCTATATATCCTTTCAACCTATAGTTAACAACATATACTGAATGACGGAAACTGCTCTTTATGTTACCTCAATTACAATATTACCAATTGCTGTTCACCATTGATCATGAAGGGTTTGTCGATATTCATCATTGAGGGCATGGTGACAGCACACTGGAATTCTCACTGAACACATAATCCGGAGATTTCAGCTAGCGTTCCAGGAACTTGACATGAAACTCTCACCACGTCACATGATGAAATTTGAATTTGCTCGTAAATTTGGAACTATAAAAGAGTAGTCGAACAAGGATCATGCAATTTTTGTGATTTGTGATTAAAAACCCATCTGGTTTGCTGATGCTCTTTAGGGACAGAAATCTACAGTCCTTGCCTGGTCTGGCTGACATAGGACTCCTGACCCACAATAAGATGGAAGAGTTTTAACTGCTCTCTGAAGTAAAAAGTGAAACCAGACAAACCACCTGGCAAAGACCTAGGTATCAGAAAAAAAAGGACAAATAAGGAACTGCTGAGTTCTCCTTACTAAAGTCTGGTAAAACTGGGAGAGTTGTCCCATAGGCTATTCAGACCACAACTTGGTATAGTCATTCATTTTGAATCATACATTAGCATTAATGTCCTGGACAGTACCTTTACCATCCCTAGGTATGTCCTGTCCCAACAACAGATCAGACCACAGTCAGGAAAATGTTCCCTTGGGAGTCTTCGACATTGAATTTGGACCCCATGTAGTCTCATAGCATTGGATCAAATATGCACAAAACAACTTTCTGCTGGTTATTGCCAAGTGCCCCCTCCCCAAGCCACTCTGCTGATGAATCAGTTCTCCTCCATGTTGAATATATGTCCAAACATCAGGAGTAGGCCATTCAGCCCATTGGGTTGGCTCCACCGATCAATATGATCATGGATGAACTGATGGGAACCTTGAATCGATATTCCTGCCTACTCCTGTTAACCTTTCACCCTTGATTAACAAGAATCTATGTAGCTCTGTCTTTAAAATATTCAAGGATTCTGCTTTCGCCACCTTTTCAAGAAAAGAGTTCCAAAGAGTGACCCTCTGAGATAACTTTCACCCTGTCTCTGTTTAAAATGGGCACCATCTAATTTTTAAACAGTACCTCTGGATTCCATTCTCCCATTGAGAGGAAACATCCTCTGCACAGCTCTCTTATCAAGATCCCTCAGGAACTTGTATGTTGAATCAAGTCATCCCTTACAATTCTAAGCTTCAGTGAAGCAAGTCTGGTCAGTCCAACCTTTCCACATCAGACAGTCTGCCTATTCCGGGGGTAAGTCTGGTAATCCATCTCTGCAATGCTTCCAGTGTCTTTACATCCTTCCTCAAATAATGTGGGGCAGCCCACAACCAATTTTGCCTTGTTCTGCATGATTGTGGGCCACTTTATTGTGATTGTTATAGGAAAGAAAGTGGGTGACAAAACTGTTACTGTTGGTGCAGATGGGGTGTAGCCAGCACAGAGGGCATGCAGGGTTAGTAGTGCCAGGGGTTGGGGTGGGCGAAAGTGATTGTGGGAAAGTGTTGCAGGCAACTTTGAGAGTGGAGGGGCATGAACCTTAGTGGGAGATGGGTACAGTGGCAGAGATAGAGTGAGTGTGAGGTATCAGAGAGATGGTGGCATTGATGCTGGCAGAGTGGAGAAGCTTATTGACCTTCTTCCTACAGCGTTAGGTATTCTTCTTGACAACTGAGGCTGCACTGACCCAGTGGCACACTCAGACTCAGGTGGTATGGTCTTGTGACATGAGCTCCTCTGCTTATCCTGTGGGAAGAGAAAGTCTTGCATCCAACAGAACCCCCGGGACTCTGCCACAAAGTGGGCACCAATTTTCACCTGATCTGCCATGTCAGGGATAAATATCAGGAACCACACAGGACAGCTCCAGACTGGTGTGGGTACACATTGGGCATTTAAACTTGGCATGGGCACGCGATGGCTTGGCAGGTGTCTGCTGAGTGGTGCATTGTTCCGAAAACGGTGAGTTGGAGATAGAATTGGATGTGAGAGACCCTGTCGGCGTAGGTTAGGTAATTAACGAGGCTGAGTTTGGTAAGGTATGGCAGGAAATCTTGCCAGGCTTTGCAGCAAGAATCCCTGGGAATAAATTAGATGCAACTCACACTTCTCCAAAAAGAATGTACAAGCGTTGTGTAAAGGGTTGTAGCTCGGGAGCCAGTTGTAGTTGTTGTGGGTATATTCGCCGAGCTGTGAACTTGGTTTGCAGATGTTTCATCCCCTCTCCAGGTGACACCCTCATGCTGTACTGTGTCAGTTGGAATTTATTTGGTTTCATTCCCACTGCTTCCGATTGCCATGTTCTGGTTGCACATTGCAGTGGCCGGTATATTGGGTCTAGGTCAATATGTTTATTCATGGAGTCCGTGGATGAGTGTCATGCTTCTAGGAATTCTCTGTTTGGCTTGTTTTATTATAGTTATTTTGTCCCAGTCGAATTTGTGGTCCTTGTCATTAGTGTGTATAGATACTAGGGATAGATGGCATGATGTTCATGAATTCAGATCGCTAGTTGTCTGCCTGTTTGTGCGATGTGGTGTTTCGTGCAGTCTCTGCATGGAATCTTGTACGCTGTGTTTGTCATGCACATGATGGGTATTAGGTTGTTTGCACTGGTGAGTTGTTGTCTGACCGTAGCTGTTGGCTTATGTGCTGTCATAAATCCGAGTGTAAATGTAAGAAGAATGTAAGATTCAAACCATGATTGTGAACATAATATAAAGGTGTTGACGTTCTGCTTCTGCATGCAGGGCACTGGTGAGACCACATCTGGAGTACTGTACACAGTACTGGTCCTGACCTTATTAAAGGAAGGATCTAAATTTGTTGGAAACTGTTCACAGAAGGTTCCCAGACTAATACCTTGAATGAAGTGGTTGTTTTATGAGGAAAGGTTAGACTTGCCAGTTTTGTTTTGCTGGCGTTTAGAACCGTAAGATTGAAACATATACGATCCTGAGGGATAGTGCTAGGAGAGGAACATAGGAATAGGAGTAGGCCATCCAGCTCATTCAGTCAAGATTAGAATGGTGCTGGAAATGTACAGCAGGTCAGGCAGCATCCGAGGAGCAGGAAAATTTACGTTTCGGGCAAAAGCCCTTGCTGATGAAGGGCTTTTGCCTGAGATGTCGATTTTCCTGCTCCTCAGATGCTGCTCGACCTGCTGTACTTTTCCAGCACCACTCTAATCTTGACTGTAATCTCCAGCATCTGCAGTCCTCACTTTGATCCTTCAGCTCATTGAGCCTACCCTGCCATTTCGTCTAGATATGGCTGAGAGAACACTTTAATTCCTTTTATACATCCCATTCCCAAAACCATGTATGCTGCTGGTAATGAGAAATCTGTCAGTCTCTACCTTAAAAATACTCAAAGTCTGAGCCTCTATGACCTTCTGTGGTAGAGAATTCCAAATGTTAACAATCTGCTGTGGTTCTGTTCGCCGAGCTGAAAGTTTTTGTTGCAAACGTTTTGTCCCCTGTCTAGGTGACATCCTCAGTGCTTGGGACCCTCCTGTGAAGCGCTTCTGTGGTGTTTCCTCCGGCATTTATAGTGGTCTGTCCCTGCCGCTTCCGGTTGTCAGTTTCAGCTGTCCGCTGTAGTGGCCGGTATATTGGGTCCAGGTCGATGAGTGCCATGCTTCTAGGAATTCCCTGGCTGTTCTTTGTTTCGCTTGATCTATAATGGTAGTGTTGTCCCAGTCAAATTCATGTTGCTTGTCGTCTGCGTGTGTGGCTACTAAGGATAGCTGGTCGTGTCGTTTCGTGGCTAGTTGATGTTCATGGATGCGGATCATTAGCTGTCTTCCTGTTTGTCCTATATAGTGTTTTGTGCAGTCCTTGCATGGGATTTTGTACACTACATTAGTTTTGCTCATGCTGGGTATTGGGTCCTTCGTTCTGGTGAGTTGTTGTCTGAGTGTGGCTGTTGGTTTGTGTGCTGTTATAAGTCCTAGTGGTCGCAGTAGTCTGGCTGTCATTTCAGAGATTTTCTTGATGTATGGTAGTGTGGCTAGTCCTTTGGGTTGTGGCATGTCCTCGTTCCGTTGTCTTTCTCTTAGGCATCTGTTGATGAAGTTGCGCGGGTATCCGTTTTTGGCGAATACCTTGTATAGGTGTTCCTCTTCCTCTTTTTGCAGTTCTGGTGTACTGCAGTGTGTTGTGGCCCTTTTGAATAGTGTCTTGATGCAACTTCGTTTGTGTGTGTTGGGGTGGTTGCTTTCATAGTTCAGGACTTGGTCTGTGTGTGTGGCTTTCCTGTGTACCTTAGTGGTGAATTCTCCATTCGGTGTTCTCTGTACCATCACGTCTAGGAATGGGAGTTGGTTGTCCTTTTCTTCCTCTCTCGTGAATCGGATTCCTGTGAGTGTGGAGTTGATGATCCGGTGTGTTTTCTCTATTTCCGTGCTTTTAATGATTACAAAGGTGTCATCAACGTATCTGACCCAGAGTTTGGGTTGAATTTGTGGTAAGACTGTTTGTTCTAACCTTTGCATTACTGCTTCTGCTATGAGTCCCGAGATCGGTGAGCCCATGGGTGTTCCGTTGATTTGTTCGTATATCTGGTTGTTGAATGTGAAGTGTGTTGTGAGGCACAAGTCCAGTAGTTTAAGTATGCCGTCTTTGTTGATGGGTTCAACGTCCTGTAGTCTGTTATGTCTGTTCAGCAGGTTGGCTATTGTTTCTCTGGCTAGGGCTTTGTGAATAGAGGTGAACAGTGCCGTTATGTCGAATGAGACCATGGTTTCTTCCTTGAACTATGAAAGCAACCACCCCAATACACACAAACGAAGTTTCATCAAGACACTATTCAAAAGGGCCACAACACACTGCAGCACACCAGAACTGCAAAAAGAGGAAGAGGAACACCTATACAAGGTATTCGCCAAAAACGGATATCCTCGCAATTTCATCAACAGATGCCTAAGGGAAAGACAACAGAACGAGGACATGCCACAACCCAAAGGACTAGTCACACTACCATATATCAAGAACATCTCTGAAATGACAGCCAGACTACTGCGACCACTAGGACTCATAACAGCACACAAACCAACAGCCACTCTCAGACAACAACTCACCAGAACGAAGGACCCAATACCCAGCATGAGCAAAACTAATGTAGTGTACAAAATACCATGCAAGGACTGCACAAAACACTATATAGGACAAACAGGAAGACAGCTAACGATCCGCATCCATGAACATCAACTAGCCACGAAACGACACGACCAGCTATCCCTAGTAGCCACACACGCAGACGACAAGCAACATGAATTCGACTGGGACAACACTACCATTATAGGGCAAGCGAAACAAAGAACAGCCAGGGAATTCCTAGAAGCATGGCACTCATCCACAAACTCCATCAACAAACACATCGACCTGGACCCAATATACCGGCCACTACAGCGGACAGCTGAAACTGACAACTGGAAGCGGCAGGGACAGGCCACTATAAATGCTGGAGGAAACACCACAGAAGCGATTCACAGGAGGCTCCCAAGCACTGAGGATGTCACCTAGACAGGGGACGAAACGTTTGCAACAAAAACTTCCAGCTCGGCGAACAGAACCACAGCAACGAGCACCCGAGCTACAAATGTTAACAATCTTCTGAGTAAAAAAAGTTCTCCTTATCACTGACCTAAGTGACATCCTCCTTATTGTTAAATATAGCCACATACTGGTTTTGGACTCCCAACCAGGGAAAAATCTTACCTGACCCTATCTACCTCTTTAAGTATTTTGTAGGTTTCAATGAGATCAACTTGCATCCTTTAAAATTGCAGAGAATACAGGTCCAGGTGCCCACTCTCTCTTCAAAGGACAGTCCTCCCATCCTGGGGACAATTGGGTATAAGTGCAGAGGGTGCCTCCTGTTATAGGACAACCTTGACCTCGGAGTCGCTGTTTAAAAATCAGGTATCCCCCCTTTTAAAACAGACTTGAGGCAAATTTCTCTCAAAGGGTCATGAGTCTTTGGAGTTCTCTTCCTGAAATAGTGGTGGAAGCAGTGTCCTTGCATATTTTTAAGGCAGACGTAGACAGATCGATTCTTACTGGGCTAGGGCTAAACGATCAGCAGGACTAGGCAGGAGTACAGGTTATAATCAAATTAACCACAGTCTTACTGAATAAAGGAGCATGCCCAATGGCTTACTCATATTCTTAGTCCGTATGTTCATGTTGCTGCATAAATACTAACAACAGTTTCTTGGGATGGTTGCTGTGTGAAGTAGAGAAAATGACACTCCTTTACAGGAAGGTGTGGTAAAGTCAC
The DNA here is from genome assembly GCF_037043375.1 of Chiloscyllium plagiosum. NCBI lineage: Eukaryota > Metazoa > Chordata > Chondrichthyes > Orectolobiformes > Hemiscylliidae > Chiloscyllium > Chiloscyllium plagiosum. Next base: position 1,567,147 of record NW_028270143.1, read on the forward strand.
TTTACTCCCATAGGACCACTCAATAGAGAGAGATGACTGGTGGTGCTTTTAACCTGAGGGTCACCACACCTCAGGTGAGGTTGAGAATTTGGGTCCTTCATGGCAGGAATATAGAGCCCATGCTGTTGGTGTTACCCTGCATTGCCTGTCCAAGAAACTGAGCTAACCAACCCACCCCAGCACCCCCCCCCCTCCCCACTTTGCAGTCAGAGGTTTGACACATTGAAGAGCATGGAGTTGAATGAATATAATCAGCTACCTTCCCTCCAGCCTCCCTCCCGTTTATCTCACCATCACCTCGGCTCACAGCCTCATTCCTGAAGAAGGGCTTTTACCCGAAACACTGACTGTCCTGCTCCTCGGATGCTGCCTGACCGGCTGTGCTTTTCCAGCACCACACTCTCGATTCTGATGTCCAGCATCTGCAGTCCTCACTTTCCCCTGAATATAATCAGCATCTAACCACACTGTTCCTGCCATAGAAGCACTTGATGTTAAACGAGGGTGTTGAAATGGGAGGCATTTTGTGTCACAGTTCTTTCCCCTTCATGACAAAGCTTTTGAAACAAAAATTTGCATGACTGTGATATTTCTTCAGAGCTCCTTCCATTCCTTTGCATAACTTTAGTGGAAATGTGATGGAAGTTCTGTTGAGGTGTTCTGAGGAAAATATTTTTAAACGCATTTCAATCAGTTTCTTTTGTTTCAGCTGGAGTTATTGGACTGCCTGACAACACCTGGGCTTGTTGAAGAAATTACAGGGTGTATAATCTTTCTTTCCCTCCAGCAATGTTTGATTTTTTCTCTCTCTCTCTCGTGAAGGTGACTAACAACCTATTTCAACATACCCCCTGAGAGTCTGTGAGTTGGCTGTTGGACAAATATGATACTGTGATGAGCATTGACATTGTTGAGACATGTTGATTAAGGAGCAACTTGTCAACCACTGTAGAGTCAGTATTTCCGGACTCTGTCCTGTCTTGTTCAATTGTAAAACTTTCAAATGAAGTCTTGATCTGGGAATCCTCATAAATCTGTTGAAAATTGTATTGGAAAATTAAATTAATTTCAACATCCAAAAGGAATAAAGAGCACATTTGTTTGAGTGGTAAGAAATCAATCCTTGTAAAATAAATAGCCAGTTAGCACAATGGTAAAATTAACTTATTTTTAATTTAAAAAGACTGAAACATTCATACATATCCCAGAAAAGATATTTGTCCCTTGAATTTAAAACTGGAACCAGATTGTTTGACCTGCATTCATAACAAGCCAAAGTGTTACTTTAATTTGGAATTTTCTTAAAGGCAATCAGGCAATATTCTTAGGGATGCTGGATGCGAATTATCTAATTATTCGACCTATCTTTTTCAATGCAACCAAAATAATGATTCACTTAGAGGCTTTTTTTTTAAAAGGCTTGAGATCCTGGCGACATTTGGCCAGCCAGGATTAGTTGCCCTGAGGGATGTGAGAGTTTCCAGGACTGATATGCCCACTGTTTACCAGATTTAAATTCTACTTTGTAATTTGCTGAGGTGGATTTGAACTTATGACCCCTTGAGTTGCTGGTCCAAAACCACACTAAACCCTATGTATTGCTAAGTTTAGTAGGCTTTATTGCTGGGAATTTCCTCTTAGGTTCTCCTTGCTATAAATGTGGTGGGAAACTAGAAGCAGTCCTGGATACAGCATGCAAACAAGCTGTCTGCCAAAGTCACAGTGGCTCATCAAAAGACATCATGAAGCGATTTTCCACCAAAACACCATCCAGAAAATCTGCTTCAACACTCATCATTTTGTCAAACTTATTGATCACTGCTCCTACACTTCCTACATTGCTGATAGGTTGAAATTGAAAGTGACTCAGTGCTTTTCACAAGATGACAAAAATGTCATGGAGAAACTGGCAGTGGGCTGGATTTTCTGGTCAAAGTCACAATGAGGCTGTTAGTTCTCACCTTTCTTAAGGAGTGAAGTCAACAGTAGCTCCCAGCAACCACAGGTGAATAATTAAAGCCTAAAACAGGAAGTTAATGTTCAAGTTTCCCTCCTATTCTAGAAGATGCACTTTAACAGCATTTTACTGAGAGATTTGCAAGTAAAATCTTATGCAACAGCCTAAAGTTGTGGTACCTCGGTGTTAGGTGTTCAATAAACTCACCCAAATGTGACTTGTCCATTCAAGTAAGGGAATTTTTAATAACTTTATAATCTTAATTGCTGCCTAGTATCCTCACTGGCACTGAAAACCAGCTTTCACAAAGATGTCATCTCAATCCATCGGATTTTAATTTTTGTGAAAGATTCTTTTTTAAAAAATGAACTTTCTTTCCTTCTTTCTTTACCCTATTTTGCTTTCTGTACATCAAGTTTAATGTTAGTACCCACATATTTTGGTTCAGACTGCTTGCCTCAGTCAGAGTACTGTAGCCTGATTGTTTCAGAGACATGCTGTTGCTATTCCTTTTCACACAGGGCCAGGTCACCTTAGAGAATGACCGCTGCTTTGGATCCATAATCACTGCAAATCCTGGCCCAGAAATGCATTCAAAGTCTGCAAGTAAGTGTTAGTACTATGAAAGGCGTTGACACTAATAGAAAATCTAGACCATGATGATATGGTGCTGAAAATGTGTTGCTGGAAAAGCGCAGCAGGTCAGGCAGCATCAGATTCCTGAAGAAGGGCTTATGCCCGAAACGTCGATTCTCCTGTTCCTTTGATGCTGCCTGACCTGCTGCGCTTTTCCAGCAACACATTTTCAGCTCTGATCTCCAGCATCTGCAGTCCTCACTTTCCCCATGATGATATGGTGTCAAAGAGTGACTTATTCAATAAGTTCTGCTATATCATGTCCCAGAGCACTAATCCTAGTGATGCCTTTGGAGCACAGCACACAGTAGAGAGCAGTACACGGCCAAAGGGAAGTAGGGCAAGTTGAAGAAATAATAACAAGGCCATGTAGCTACATTTACCAGTTACCAGAATGGCTAAAGAAACAAATAAAGTTTGACTCCTGGTCAGTCCAGATTGACAACATCTTCCTGAAAGATTTATGATACTGCTAAGTTCTTACGGTGATTTTAGAAAAACCAGCAAAGTGGATTAATTATGCCCAAACAGCAGAAGATACGGTCGGCATGGAAATGTGATTGATTTTGTCACCAGGATTTATGTGGCTACCAACCATTCATGTGGAATATTTTAATCAAATTAATTAAACTTATAGGGAATTTATTCAAACTCTTAGGCAGGCACAGAGCAAAGCAAGTAGATTTCCAGACTGTGACATTTTGATTTTAAAGTATTTCCCTTGCCTGCTTGAAATTTCAACTTTACTCACAAAACCTCAAATGTCTGTTTGCTCACCAGCCAAACCTCAACTTAGGACCATTCCTACAGATGGTCAATGTCTGATGTAGTCCCTGTCTCCCCTGGACTGACTAATACCCTGCACACCAGCTCCTGGGAGTTTGAAGCTCACTCCCACTGTAGCTCACCTCTCACCAAGTCCCTGACGATTGTCGATTTTGCCCTGTGGAATCTTGCCACATATTGCTCTTTTGCAGGGAATTTGAAAGCTTATTTCTGTCAGCACAAGAAGTCTTCTTAAAGCTGTGTCTGAAAATCCTTCAGACCCCTTGCTGTTCGCTAGCTAGCTGTAAGACACAGTGCTGCCCTTGGCCACATTGGAGATGGATTCTCATCAAAGCTCACTGTGGTGTAAGATTCAGGTGGTACATTTGGTACCACCATCCTCTTTCCTGGGGGTTGGGGTTACCAGAGTGTAAGTCTTGCTGAGGGAGTGTGACGGGGTGAGAATTGGCAGGAGGAGATGAGGGGCTTGAGTTACATCCTGGGTGGTGGGGGAAACCATTGTCTGGGGGAGAACAGTGCTGGTTTGGGGGTATGCTAATTTTTGGGCCTTTCCAATATGGTTCTCACAGTGTTAGTCCTGAAATTAACAGTTGGAGAAGGATGGAATAAGTATCTGAGTGAGTACAGGACATCAAACCCAGTTTTCCAACACTAGCATCAGATATTCTTGCACTGGTCCATGCAGCAAATTCTGCAATGGTCCTCCTGCTACAGCAGCAGCAAACAAAGTCAGATTTCACCACCATTACCATTGAAATATTTTGGCCAGTATCTAATTTGACTTTTAACATATGTCATACTGAACACTTCAACCGATATTCTCATGGTTCGATCATAGCCTTTATATACTTCGTGTGACTTTGGATTCATTCCACTTACGTCTAGTCTTCTTCTTAAAGGTTCTGCTACCAACCCAAAATGATTGGTTATGTGCTTGATGTTCTGATCTCCTTATTGATAGGGCACACTGTCTTCTTCTGTAGCAAATGTGGCAGAGACTATCAGGCCAGAATGGGTTCCTGAGCAACACTAGGCAATGTTTAACACAAGGTTGAGCACCATGGCATGAATCATCCTGCACGTTCCTTTGTTTTTGCCTGAGTGTGGAGCATATTGAGTTTGGTGAAATGAAACTCATCTGCGAGGCAGAGCCAGTCTTCTTGCTGTACCTGAGCAAACTCGCTGCTTTAATTGTCATTGCTGACCCAGTATCAGGTCGTATCTCCATCCAATTTTACCACCTCCCATTCCCAGGAAAGCTCACCATTCGCCGTAAGACCAGCATCCTTTGCAGAAGCGCCATCTTCCAGAGCCCACAATGCTCCTGGAGGAGTGTCGGCACTTGCCGGGCTCCTGATGGTGACAGGAAGGGGATGAGTGACAGCTGCAGCAGGTACAGTAGCTGCACAGGGACAGGGTCTCAGTCCACCAGTCTCACTTAGGGCACATTCTCCTGGTGCCAACTGGTATGTCCGCAGCACTCAGCCTTTGCCCTGGCATACTTTGCACTGGCCATTGGTGCAGTGACACAGCCAAGCAGGTGGGGGTGCTGCACAGCAGTGCTCAGCGAGGAAGCCTGTCCCTCTGTGGCTACTGCAACTGAAGCAGCCATGTTGTGGTGGTTACCAGTGTATCAGTGAGACTGCAGGGTGTAATACCAGGACATTGGATAGATGCCAGGATGATGGTGATGACTCCCTGAAAGTCTGGTGCCAGTGTCCATGGTGACAGGGTGCCTGTGGCTGGCACTTGAGGGTCATGTCCTACTCTGCAATTTGACCATGAGCCACACGGAGGTTGTTCAGAACAAATGGTGAGCTGAACCCCCCAGGAACCCGATTTGATTTTCACATTGAGTTTGAATTTCCTTCCCAGCTAGTTTATACGGTGCATTCAGTAAGACTGTAACCCATGGTGGTTTGCAATATCAGCAAGGTGCTGAGCAAATAATAAAGAAGGTTATTTGAGAGGTCCGCTACCAAACATGATTCTTGCCACATTGCTTAAGCAAAGGGGGAGACGATTTGGATGTTGAGATAATCATCTCTCCCAATTTTACTACTCCTCTCAACATAACCCGTGGCACTCAGTTGCTCATTAGATTCAGTCCATCATCTTACAAGACGGAAGGCTGGCTTATGTAACAAGTCATCACAAGACAAACATGTTCTCTATTTTCTTTTCTATATTTAATCAAAAACATTGCCAACATAAAGACTCATCAATAATTAAAGGAGTATCATTTTGTTGTTCCCTGCAGAAAACTCAGTTATGATATCACAACCTTACCACCAGTAGCATTTTTGTGAGTGCACCTGAAGTGATGTTGTTGAACGATTCCATTCAGTATAACCAGCTCATCAACACAGGACTGGGGCTGGTGATTTTCCATCTTGAGTATAACATAATACTATACAAGTGTACTAGAAACATGCTTCCAAATGGCTGTCTCAGTGTAGTAAACTGGAATCTAAATTAAGTTGGAACATATAGCTGTAACTGAGTATGATACAAAGAAATCTCCCACATGCAGAATTTTGGATGATGAAATTAAAAAAGTCTCATTTTTTTTTAAGATTAGATTACTTACAGTGCGGAAACAGGCCCTTCAGCCCAACAAGCACAACCCACCCAGACCCATTCCCCTAACACTACAGGCAATTTCACCTCACCTGCACATTTCTGGATTGGGGGAGGAAACCAGAGCACACCCACGCAGACACAGGGAGAATGTGCAAACTCCACACAGAGAGTTGCTTGAGGCAGGAATTGAACCGAGGTCTCTGGCCCTGTGAGGCAGCAGTGCTAACCACTGTGCCACCGTGCCATTTCTCCTACTAAGAAGCAAGATTGCCAAAAATGAGAACAAAATCAGACTAGGAATGCAATATATATTGCAGACCTGCATTCCAAACAGAAATCCTTTTAATCTCTTCAACCACATCATTGCGACACTCTTCAATTTGGTTCCTTTAATCCCTTTAATTACAGTTTTGTGAATGAAAGAGGAAATGTATTTTATGCTTTGGAGTGTTGGTCTATGTTTGTTGTAGACTTTCACAATGCAAATCACATTATGAAATAACAACAGCTTGCCTTTGTTTAGCATTTAGATTAGAGTGGTGCTGGAAAAGCACAGCAGGTCAGGCAGCATCTGAGAAGCAGGAAAATCGACGTTTCGGGCAAAAGCCCTTCATCAGGACTCTAGCACCTTTCATGAAGTGAAACTTCCCAAAGTGCTTCACAAACAGCATGAGAAGAAAAATGAAGCGATTATTTTGCCTGCCAACAAGGCTTTTGAAGCAGGAAGCATAATAACAGGATGCACAGTGGAGGGGCAGGACAGAATTGTAAAGTTAGGGAGGAGTAACCTATGGTCGATTTTAAAATGAGACCCGTCATTCTGAACTCAGTGTGTAGGAAATGGGAAATCAACGGACATTAATGAGGATAAAGGTGTTTAAGAAATAGGACTTCATGAAAAGTAGAATCTGGCTGGTGGAATTTTGGACATGTTGTAACTTGTATAAAATGTATTTATGAAAGCTAGTAAGGAAAGCAAAGTTAAGGTCAAATTTGGAGGTGAAAAGGTAGGGGGGTGGTCAAGAGTGTGTTGCTGGAAAAGCACAGCAGGTCAGGCAGCATCCGAGGAGCAGGAGAATCGATACTTTGGGCATAAGCCCTTCATCAGGAATGAGGCTTGTGGGCCGGGACTGAGAGATAAATGGGAGGGGGGGTGGGGTTGGGGGGAGGTGGATGGGAAAGCGATAGGTGGATGAAAGTGAGGGAGAAGGTGATAGGTCAGAGGGGGAAGTGATGGACAAGTCCAGAGGGCAGTGCCGAGTTGGAGGCTTGGGACTGGGATAATGTGGGGGGAGGGGAAATGAGGAAGCTGTTGAAATCCACATTGATCCAGTGTGGTTGCAGGGTCCCAAGGCGGAATATTAGGCGTTCCTCCTCCAGGCGTCGGGTGGTAAAGGTTTGGCGGTAGAGGCAGCCCAGGACTTGCATGCTCTTGACGGAGTGAGAGAGGGAGTTGAAGTGTTTAGCCACTGGGCAGTGGGGTTGGTGGGTGTGAGTGTCCCAGAGATATTCTCTGAAACGATCCGCAAGACGGCGTCCTATCTTCCCGATGTAGAGGAGACCACACCGGGTGCATCAGATGAAGTAGATGACATTGGTAGAGGTACAGGTAAATTTCTGACGGATGTGGAAGGATCCCTTGGGACCTTAAACGGACGTGAGGGGAGTGGTGTGGGTGCAGGTTTTACACTTCCTGCAGTGGCACGGAAAGTTGCCAGGAGTGGGGTGTGGGTTGGTGGGGAGGCATGGACCTGACTAGGGAGTCACGGAGGGAATGGTCTCTCCAGAACGCTGATAGGAGTGGGGAGAAGAAATATATCTTTGGTGGTGGGGTCTGTTTAGAGGTGGCGGAAGTGGTGAAGGATGATGCTTTGTCTATCAATTTCAGGCTGCTGATAACTTCTATATATCATCTGTAATGTAGTAAGATACTCAAGGACAGGATAACGCAACAAAAGAAACAGGCATCAAGACAAAGCAACATTAAAGCAAGAGACCAAACAGTTGAAAGAAAGTGAGAGATTTTAAGGGGACCTTAAGTCAGAGAGAAAAATTGAGATGCAAAAAGGTTTATTTCCTCTTTATTTAAAGCATAAGCAACAGTCACCAAGCTTGGCTGAAGGAAGACCAGAATTCACAAAAGGCCAGAGTTGGAGAAAAGCAGAGTTGGGTTATCGGTTGAAAATACTTAAGAACTATGGAGGAATGAGACCGCAGAAAAGCTTAGACATTTCTTGGGAAGTTCAATCTGAACATGCAGTAAGGATGAAGGTACAATCAAAGATAATGCTGACATCTGGTGAGATCAGTTAAAGAAAAGGGATTAACTTTACCTACACTGCTATGAATAGAATTCACATACTTTCTAAATGGCATCAAAAACCTAAATATATGTAAACTTAAAGATAGGATTAAATAAAATAAATGGGACTCTTCCATATTGTAATTCTGCTTTGTAAAGTGACTCAATTTTAGAATGTAAAGATCCATATCTCCATGGTATCCAGATTTACCAACCATTTTTCTTATCATTTCGTAAGGACATTCCCACCACCCTCCTCTCTGACCTGTCAGCTCCATCCCCACCCCCATTCACCTATTGTACTCTTTGCTACATTCTCCCAAGCCCCCCAAACCCCCATTTATCTCTCCACCCTGGAGGCTCCTTGCCTCCATTCCTGATGAAGGGCTTTTGCCCGAAACATTGATTTTCCTGCTCCTCAGATGCTGCCTGAACTGTTGTGCTTTTCCAGCACCACTCTAATCTAGACTCTGGTTTCCAGCATCTGCAGTCCTCACTTTTGCCTCATTTCACCTAAGTGACCATTTGCATGTGTGAAGATAAACTCCAAATGCCACATAACTATTCCATCATGGAATGAATCACAGCAAAGTCAGATCCCATTGCCACCAAACCTGCACATTCCCAATTTATCTGGGGAACTTGTTAAAAACTAATTCGGTATAAGTAACTGTAACCGTTCTGAGCAAGTGTCACTGGACCCGGAACATTAACCCTGATTTCTCCACAGATGCCACAAGACCTGCTGAGTTTCTGCAGCTACTTCTGTTTCTGATTTCCAGCATCCACAGTTCTTTTGGCTTTTATTAGGTGTAAGTAACTATTTGGTTTACGTTTTCCTTTTTAAGTCACACATTTGTACCAAATGGAACCAGCAGAAGCATTACATAACAAATTTCAAACATAATAGCATCCTAGTCCCTTGGCTAAAATACCACCTCACTCCCATACCTGAAGGAAGGGAAGAGCCCAGTATTAGGCATATCAAGCTGACAAACAAGTGAAGATATGAATCTTCAGTAATGCTTCAGTATAGAGGGACAGTAGTGTAATGATAATACTTTATGAGTCCACTAAACTAAAAGCCTGCATAATGTTCTGGAGACATGAGTTCAAATCCCGGCAGAGCAACTGGCAGAATTTAAATTTAATGAGTACATCTGGAACAAAATGATCAGGAAACCACCAGATTGTCATAAACCTCATCTGGTTCATGAATGTTCTTCAGGGGATATAATGTACTATCCTCACTGTGACACATAACTCTGCAGCAGCATGGTTAACACTTAACTTGCACTCTCAGATGGCTGAGGAAGCCACTTAAAGGGCAACTAGGGATGGGTAATAAATATTGCCCCTGCAGTGACTCTCACGTCTCAAGATCAAATTAAAATGACCACATTGTTGACTGTTTTTTCAAATGCAAGCAACAATGTGCTGTTTTATTATTACTTTGTTAGAGCCATAGTCCACAAACGTCCTCTTTGGTTGTGGACTATGCTGCTGCGAGTCACAGCAAAGCAATGCATGTATGGATGTTTCTGTGAGGGAAATAAAGCGTGTTTACAAGTCCTCAACTCCCAGCTGACAGCTGAAGGGTGCATAGGTGACAACAGTGGAACTACAGTCCCGTACTTTCCTCATGTGTTGCCTTAAGGCCTGTTTCCTTGTGGCATTGGCAAATTTACCCATAAATCAGAGAGAAGAAAAAAAATCAGATTCAATAGAGATATGCATTTGTAGAGGGAATATGATATTTATTTTCTACATTTATCAGCTCACAAGCATCTTTAATTACATTTTTTTCTGATGAATACCGCAAGATACCATCTAAGTCTGACTCAATGCCTTTTAATTTAGAAGGGGAAAGGGTCAAGGTTATGGTGCCTCAATGGGAAGGATGCTGCTGTGATTTGCAGATGGTGAAGGGTGCGGAACCGTGAGTGCTGAGTGTTGAAACAATCTCTTTCAGAGACAGGCTTGGTGCATGGGATCAGATCCTTCAAAGTTTCCTTTTTTACTTTGAGTAATGGGATCATGTTCATCTGTAAAATCAGATTGGATCGAATGTCTGACCTTTAAGAATTCACAATATACCATTACTCCGCAACCCAAGCCAAACATCCAGTCTTCAAAAATATGTGGATATTTCAGTTTAACCTGTTGGCATGATTTTAAATCAAACATTACTTTTGTTTTTGGGTTGGTTATATTTCCCTGTCTTTTTGGCTTTAACATTAGCTTTTTTTCCTGCCTTCTCACCTAAATGCAACACAGTCAAGAGGATCTGAGCATGCCATGCTCCCACAGCAACCCTCTGTTGCCAGCTGCCAGAGGGTACCTGGCATCACCCAGATGTGCCAGCTCTCTGTCATTTGCTGCCCTTTGTAGGGCAATGCTGCAAAACCCACTCATGGATACCTGTCGTTGCCTGGCGAGACTCACCGTAAGAATACACAAGTCACGAGATCATCTTGATGCTGTCATTTTAAGAACAATGTTATTATTCAGAAAATATTGGGAAACAGTTTCTGAGGTCATATCAACAGAATTTAGGACAATGGTTAACTACTGGTAGAGACTCATAACTAACCTACTCATCTCATCTTTTGTAAAATAAAGCAGCTTTAATGAGAAGCTCAATTCATTGGGAAGAAAGTAATGGGCGGAATTCTATCAGCAGCATGCTATTCCCTCCAGTGGAATTAGAAATGTGCGCCACTTCCAATTCCTTGCTTTCTCCTGGTTCCCATACAAGTGCACTTAAAATGTAATGTGCCACCAGCATGTACAGGAGACACATGACTGTGCAGAAGGTAATGTTTTTCGGATGAAGGCCACTATCAGCTGACAATCCTAAACCTACAGGTGGACAATGAGGAAACTTACTGATGAAACAGAGAGGGTCATGGGCAAAAGTTCATGCTAACTTGACTGCCATTAATATATGACTTGAGAGCATAAAAGTGACATTGGTGTTTTTCAAAACTAAGTTTCACTTATAAATATTTCATTACTTTGGTTTAATTTTGCTCAGAAATGAATCATTATTATTTGTTGAGACTAGCTTAGTTAGAAGATCAACGTACTGGTTGGTCTTATGGTTGATAGAAATGATGGCTATGGAGGTGTTAGAGATCTTTCCTTTATCACATTTTAATTTCACTCTTTGAATGTTCATGTTAATGTCCTGTGTTGTACTCATCAGTCTATGGGATCTGATCGCACTATATGTCCTCTCTTTACAAAAGCCTCACCCTACCTTTCTCCTGCTCTCCTCTTTTATACAGCTAAATAAAGAAGACTTGATCATCGTCATAGTCATCATTGACTAATAGAGATCTAGCAGCACAGAAAAAAGGCCCATTCTCCCATCAAGTCTCTACTGGTCAAAAGCAACCACCTAAATATTCTAATTCCATGGCACTTGGGCCTTTTATGACTTGGCATTGCAATGCATATGGGAATACTATTTAATTGTAATGAGGGTTTCGGCCTCTCCACCCATTCAGGCAGTGAGCTCTGGATTCTCAACATCCTCTGAGTGAAAAACATTTTTCCTCACATCCCCTCTGAGACCTCTGCCCCTTACCTTAAATCTATGCCCCTCATTGATCCCTCCACCAAGGCGAAATGATTTTTTCCTCGCTATAATTTTAAACATCTCAATCAGATCCCCACTCAGTCTCCTTTTCTCCAAAACAAACCCCAGTTTGTCCAATTTCTTCATATCTAAAACTGTTCAGCCCAGGCAACATTCTGGTAAATCTCTGCAGCCTCTCCAGTGCTGGCACATCCCTCCTATAAGATGGATTCCAGAACTGCTCAATACCCCAGCTGTGGCCTAATAAATAGTTTATATAGCTCCAGCTTATCCTCCCTGCTCTTAAATAGTCCCAACTGCACAAAGCTGAAAGATGAATGCCACCTTTAAATACACATGATTTGGGTGCCATAAGATTTTTGTGTTGCATTGACTTTATCTTGATGGGAGAATACAATTAATAACAACTTTACCCTCATGAGCGTTCATGTGAATGTATTGCAAGTATGAACCCATCACTGATCGGGGAACACATGATGCTCTGCATCTGTCTTAATCTCTTCATTTCAACCTGCTATTGGGGAGTTGAGATTTCACAGCCCACCTAACTGACTAATTCATTCTGCATGGCATGTTTCCTGCTTTTGCAGGTTCTAGACAATCCATCCCAAAAAATGTTTAAGGACCATAAGGAATATTGGTGTCAATAAAATTATATTACTTAACTCACCTGCACAAATATGTTGCCATTAGCCATTATCAGGAAAAGCCATGAAGTAAGTCCTGAAGAGGTCATATTAGACTTGAAACATCACCTCTGTTCTCATTCCATAGATGCTGCCAGATCTGCTACGTTTCTCCAGGACCGTTCCTCTTTATTTCATATTTAGAGCATCTGCACTATTTTTCTCTTATGAAAGTAAGTGATTCATTATGGTTCACTCGTAGAGAGATATGCTTCAGTATTTCCCTCATGTCCACAATTAACATAATTGAAGGTAATTTGGTGTAGCATAGGAAAATAATGGATTCAGCAGTGAAGAAACTCATGTGCAATAGCTGCAAGAAAACCATCAAATGTTTCCTGCTCACAATTTTGCTGTAGCTAACACATGGAGGGAATCTTCCTTTTGAGTATCACAATGCTGAACTTTCCTCAGGGGGCTTAATCACCTTTGAGATATCACCAATAAAATTAGTCTGCATGAAAATGTGCCTGATAACCTATTAATTATATTGTGCGTCAGCTACCCAGGAGAAAACTATTCCAACAACATGGCACAAAATTTGCTAAATTGGAAATGAAACAGAAGGCCTAATCATATTAAGGAAAGGAATGTATTAGCCCTGGAAAATATACTTCTCACAGTTAGTCGACATTTTATTATCTTTAAGACAACAGGACCTTGATCAGATGGGCCAATGGGCTGAGGAGTGGCAGATGAAGTTTAGTTTAGATAAATGTGAGGTGCTGCATTTTGGGAAAGCAAATCTTAGCAGGACTTATACACTTAATGGTAAGGCCCTACAGAGTGTTGCTGAACAAAGAGACCTTGGAGTGCAGATTCATAGCTCCTTGAAAGTAGAGTAGATAGGATAGTGAAGAAGGTGTTTAAATATGCTTTCCTTTATTGGTCAGAACATTGAGTACAGGAGTTGGGAGGTCATCTTGCGGCTGTACAGGTCATTGGTTAGGCCACTTTTGGAATATTGTGTGCAAATCTGGTCTCCTTCCTATCGGAAGAATGTTGTGAAATTTGAGAGGGTTCAGAAATGATTTACAAGGATGTTGCCAGGGTTGGAGGATTTGAGCTATAGGGAGAGGCTGAGCAGGCCGGGGCTGTTTTCCCTGGAGCGTTAGAGGCTGAGGGGTGATGTTATAGAGGTTTATAAAATCATGAGGGGCATGGATAGGATAAATAGACAAAGTCTTTTCCCTGGGGTGGGGGAGTCCAGAACTAAAGGGCATAGATTTAGGGTGAGAGGGGAAAGATATAAAAGAGACCTAAGGGGTAATTTTTTTCATGCAGAGAGTGGAACTTGTTTAGAATGAGCTGCCAGAGGAAGTGGTGAAGGCTGGTACAATTGCAACATTTAAAAGGCATCTGGATGGGTATATGAATAGGAAAGGTTTGGAGGGATGTGGGCCGGGTGCTGGCAGGTGGAACTAGATTGGGTTGGGATATCTGGTCGGCATGAACAAGTTGGACCGAAGGGTCTGTTTCCACGCTGTACACCTCTATGACTCTACAGCTGTAAGATAAAGAGATTTTGCCAATGTTATTGTATAGCTTTTTGGAACTGCTGATGATAAACAGTTTGCATTGAATAGATGTTCATGCTACGCTGTGAACATTGCATAGCATTCTGGAAGAGTGCTGGTAATGTCTGCAACCACTTCCTGTTTACGTGTGGAAAAATTACAGTGTCTTTTTAATATGTATTAATTCATTTAGGTTAGATTACAATTTAATGGTATATACTGGATGTGCTGAAATTACGAATGGCTCCCAGATCAACATAGGAGCTGTTTTCCAAATATATCTAGATTTCATACTTCATAAACTTTTATTGGGATTGAAGTTAATCAAAACTGAAGCGCAAAACAAACAGATGTGCAAGTTTATTTCCAGCGGGTCAATGCTAACATTTTCCACAATGTGGCAATTGTTGCTGTTGTGGACAGTTGCAAAATTTGCAAAACTATAGGTGAGCAGAGTATGTAGATCAAGATTAATGTTTGTTTTGGAAACAATATTATTTCATTGCATTTTTGAACTAAATTACCCAAAAGGAATACGCCTTTTGACAGATAAAGTAATTGTGTTTGTTCCTTAACATAAGGCAGATTATTTCATTACTTTCGCAGGCTAATGTGAATCAGATGACAAGCTGCTTTGAATTTGGATTGCTTGTTCAAATTTGGCCAGGCATCATTTATTTGGATGGAAAATCATTCATTTTGGTTTAAAATATAATGTATTTGTGTTATACTCATAAAAATAAACAGAGCGTCATGGGGCTTGCAGGTGTTTTGGCCGTTCAATGTATTTTCTGGTGATCATGCATACAATGTTTCCAAGTGGTTAACGTTGCAGATCCCAGTGTACAGCAATGAGTTAAAATGACCAATTGTTCTACAGCTGTAATAATTATACTGAAGTATTTAAGCAAACAGGAAATCAGGCACTTGACCCCCATAAGCCGCCACATGGTAATAATGTTGGCAGAAATGTTTGGAATATGGCATATGTGTCTCAAAAAAGCAGTGACTCGTCTTTTGGAGCATTTGAGGATCTGATTATGAGCATGATTATACCGAAGAAGCCCTTAATATTGATAGATTCTATCAATCTCCAGAACTCACGCACCATATGAAAAGACTCTGAATAGTTTGTGAGGAGATAGGATTCATTTTGTCTAAATTAAACATTTGATTAAGAAGTCAAAAACTTGGCTTCAATGATGTGAAGAAAGCTAACACAGTGGAGTCTTTGATGAACTTCTTCCATTTGGTAAACTATCACTTTCTGAGGTCAAGATTTGTTCTGGCAAGTATGCTACATTATACATTACGGTGTAGCTACAAACCTTTGTGCTTATGGTCTTATGTAGTCCTTACCATTTGAGTGACAATAGTTAGTGGCTATTTCAACAAATGGGCTTCAGAGATCCAAAATTAGTTATGGTCTCTTCAGGGATTTTTGAAGAGCAGAAAGGTACTGAGGCCTTCCTAGGTTCTGATTGATCATGTTGCATATTGTAGCTGGGAGGCAAGGTCTAGGAATATCTAGTGCAGACTGTCAAGTATTCGGAGTATGTATGTATGTATGTAGAAAACCCCGCTGAGGTGCTCCTATTTCTTGTCATGACTTGCACAGCACTGTTTCAATTGAGCAAGGAAACAGAACTACTTATTTTACATTTTCTGCAGCATGCTCTGCTCTGATCTGCAGTTTCACGTTCTTTCTGTTAGGGAAACAGATTCAGAAATTTGTGGGCAGTTCAGATATTGTGTTCCATTGGCAGCAAATCATGTAGGCTTAGGATTCCATTTGGGAAATAGTATCTGACTATGGTGAATTACTCTGTTATCTAGTGTCTCACCATGTGATAGACAATATGGCTCAAATTTGGCAGTCAGCAGGGGTGGTGGTGCTCTATGCTGATCTCAAGGACTGGTGCCCATGAAGATCCACCAACTTTTATGGCATGGATTTCACCTTTCTCGATATTAATTTAATTCCAATGTTGGCTCAGTAGACTCTCCATGATCCATCAACAGTGATTTGACATAAAATTAGTTCTTCAGGGCCAGAAAAGTTATTCATTTGTAATTATGAACTTAGTATTCCTTTTAAAACTCACTAACACTTCATTAAACATGGCAAAACGTTGTCCAAGTTTTTTTTTGTGAAATTGAATGGAATTTCCCATCAATTCACATGATGCATAAAATTTCCATTTGCAGTGACTTCAACAGTTCACCCCTATGGAGGTGGAGGGGTTGTGGTGGTGGGGGGGAGGGAGGTGGGGGGGGTTGTGGGAAATCAGTGATAGCACATTCTGGATTTCCCTTTTAACTCTGCAAGTGTGGCTGTCAGTCTCACACTTATAATGAGGAGAACTGACAAATACCGATGCAGAATCTGGCCTCGTGTGTCCAGTAGGTTTGGAGACAGCCCCGGGATCGGAACATGTGCAGGAAGTTCTCCTTTGGATGATAGTTCTGCCAGCAATCGTCTATGAGTTCAGCTGGAAATTCCAGAGAGTCTGCGAGTTGGGGTAAGCGTGATGGAAAGATGGTTGCCTCTGAGTCTGCTGCAGGTGGAGGTTATAAAGGTTAGCTTCAATGTTCCTTCCAGTCTCTCCTGTAAGTGGGTGGCCCAAATCTCATTCCCATTTGCTGTGCTGGGTTTCTGTGCTTTGCATTGTGAAAATCAATGTTGAAGTAAGAGGTGTGTCTGCTGGGTAGTCCTGTGTCTGGAGGAAGAGCTCTAAACCCTGACAGTGCTCATTGACCAAGACGTTGTGAAGTGTAATATAGCATGCTAGTAAATATATTCCAGTTAGGAATCTATGAATAGATTTCTGGTTAAAACAAAATATTTGTTGCAGATTTATTTAAGTTACAGAGTGTTGTAGTTAATTATAGCTGTGAGTTCAAACAGTCCAGATCAACAATAAAGGACTTCCTGAGTATCTTCTCTGTTGACAGTTGGTAAGCAGCAAAGAACTTCATGAGCACCATAATTATTTGTATAGTACTTGGGTATTTATATATGCGACTTAATTTGGGAAAGTCACTGCCCCAAACTGTATAAACACTAGTGTAGTCGACATGCTGAGAGTGGGCAAGTCGGAACATTTATTCAAAGTCTTGTGACTGGGAAATTTTTGTTGCATTGATAGTTGTACAGTGGAGTTATTCCTGAGTTTGCTAAGTCCTGCAGTATAATCCTGATCCATTCTGTTTCCTGACCACCTGAATAGAGCTTTCATTATACAATACCTCCCCCCCCACCCCACCCCCTCATCCCCCAACTCCAGCTCAGAGTGGTATGGACAATGGCAAGAAAGCTGGGAAAATACTGCGATAATGAAAATATTGGGATCTTGATGCTGAGAATAAAAGCCTTAATTTTCCCTTTTTGTTTTAAACAGCAACTTCAGAATCTCACTATTAAGCAGTGGCTACCTTATTTACATTTCATTCTGAGCCCAACTGGTGTCATCTGTATGATTTACCTCTCCTTCCCCAGGAAACTGGACAGTGCCTCCTCCTGACTGTAAATCAGGGCTGGTACCTGGAAGCTGCAGCTTGTTAATTGCTAACCCCAGCCATCATCCCATTGTGTCTTCAGCACAAGGTGTCTGCATGCTCCATGGAAACCATGCTCTTCCGCCCTTTGTTCATGCACATATTGACAGTGCCAAACCACCGGCCTCACCACGTCATCAGGCCTGCTCTTGGCTCAATTCACACGCCACTTCAGCCCTTCAACACTCTATAGTGGAACTCAGGGACATCTATGACTTGTATGCTTCTGCCAAGTTGTTCTGCATGCAGGGCCACACACAACACACACAAACATGGAGACACACACATACAGACCCATATGCATACACACACAGATATACACAAACACAGAAACGCACATGCACATGGAGACACACATGCACACAGAGACACACTCATACAGATACACGCACACAGAAACACTTAAGACACAGAGACAAACACACAGACACACAGACATACACATGGATAGACACACACACACAGACACATGCACAGACATACACATGGACATACGTCACGCACACACATACACACACAGACACATACGGACAGCCACACACACATACAGGTTCACACACATAGATACACATGCAGGCTCACACACATGGACACAAACACACACACATGCATGCACCTCATTCACCTAAATGGATGCATCATTTGGTTATTAACGTTATTTCTTAGAATTCACTCACCTTGTGCTTACTTGGTCACTGGTAGTCTCAGTGGCTGGCATTGCTCTTTAGTGCAGAGTGATAGACAAGCAGCTTTTCAGGGAGCACTCAGTTAAGGGAGTGGACATGTTACTGTACAATACTAGATTAAATTAGATTACTTACAATGTGGAAACATTGTTCAGCCCAACAAGTCCACACCGACCCTCCGAAAAGCACCCACCCAGACCCATTCCCCTACATTTACCCCTTCACCTAACACTATGGGCTATGACATCAACATCACCCCTGCACCATGTGCCAACGGTTTACTCTAAACATGCTTCAACAGAATGACCACGTCTGAAAGTCAAAGAGGAGCAGTCCTTCAGAGCAGCAAGGAGCCTATAATCAGTCAAAGAGCTTTTTCAATTCCACCCCAGGGAATTGGGCATGCTCAACCAGACATTTGGTCCCACCAGAGTCTGGGGATCCATAGCATGCAGTCCATGGATGGGGACTTGGTCAGTCCTGTAGATCAAATGTGACCAGTCCAGGAATTACAAGTGCATCAATCAGAGTGCTGTGGAGACATCAGCTCAGGAGTGGGCTGTGCTCAGTCAGGGCTGTCCTGCCAAGTCTGTTTGCGGATGTAGACTATGGTCAGTCCTGGGATTTTCTCAACACAGTCGGGAGCTTACCATGGACTCCTTTAGAGAGCAGGGCAACTTGTGTCTGGGGACCGGGTTTACTGGACTGGGTCATAGAGGGAATTAAGGGTGGGGTCTCATAGGCAAAGGAGGGGATAGGGAGCTCCAGAAGGGCTGTTGTCACAAGTCATGACAATTTGCAAAGCCATGGAATATGAAGATAAATTGAGGACATTAATGATTGTATAAAGGGGCCAAATGGAAATATGGAGCGTCTGAAAGGGGACTCAGGATCAGCATCACAAAGGGAACACAAAGGATGTGGGGGAACCATCCAGCATCTCTGGTGGAGTCTACATCTCACTTACAAAAAGACAAGATTGAAACCTTGCCAACGTTGATCCAAAGTCAAGTGTGCAATCCAAATGTTAGTGCATGCAGAGCAGGCAGAGTAAGGTTCTATTCATTTCTTCAGGGGCAGTGTCAAATAATTTGAAATGGAGGCCGTTCTAGGCCAATTGCATTAATCATGCATCTACTGAATCAGTAATACCACCTATGTGATATCAGATTTCACTTCATTGGCAGATCAGTCATTGTCTAAGAATGGACATTACAAATCATGGCCTCAAGCAATAAAGACCACTGCATTGTGCACATTAATTGCCTCCTTGTCATGTCAGCAAATCAAATATAATTAGATTTGAACCTATAAGTGTCAGCAGGACATGGCTTTTCAGAAACACATTCCATAGCTATCACATTGAAAGAAAAGACAATGCTTTTCAGCTGCCACACTCTTATAATGAACTGTAATAGGAAAGGACATGTTCTATGATGAGCAAGGGTGTCTTTCTTTGCGGGGGCAAGTTATCACTTTCATAAATCTATTGCCCCAATTCAACATGAATATTTTGGATCTGCAATATGCATTTGGATAAGGTTACATAAGATTGACCTTCTCAGGAAGCCTCCAGGCCACACTGTGTGAGGGTATGACATTGATGGACATGGGGGCTCAGGAGTATTGTTAATAAAATGGTGTTTTCTTTCTGACATTCCTCACAGATTATCTGCTCACATTTTTGACACTGACATCGCTGTGACTGTGGTATTGCTTAAAATGTTAATACAATGTAGAAGTAGATAAAAATTACAGCATCTTCTGCCTAGCAACCCCCAGAGGGGTAATCAGGCAGATGAAGAGATTCCAGTCAGACAGGGGCGAATGATGAGACCCCATATCCACTGGTCTTGCTCTTAATTTCTACTAGGTTCACAAAGATTGTGCCAATTAAGGCATCTTTACCAAACTGCATTAACTGCTGGGGCAGTTCACAAGAACTGGATACCATCCCAACCCAATGGCTGCCAAGGTCACAAGTGCCCAAATGTTTATGCCAGCAGCTCGTTTCAACGATCAACTGGGGACCTGTGTGGCATTGCCCAATCCTCAAATGCATCCAGGATGCCACTGATAGCATTTTCTCCAGAAAATTCACTTGTATCCCTCCCCTGTGCTAAGCAGAATCAGCAGCTCAGACATGGGATCCTCCACCATCGCTGACTTCCCCAGTGTACAGGGTATAATAGACTGAACTCATACTAATAACTTGCTTTAAAAAAAACCACTTTGTTGGAAAAATGTCTCACAGAATCATGAAGAACTAAGCAGAGGCCAAATCAAAGAAACAATATATTAGCTGCCATGTTTCCTAAATTATAATTGTGACTCCCTTTTAACAACCCTTCATTGATTATAAAATATTTTCAGATATTGGCTGTGAAAAAGGGGAAATATACAAGTCTTTCTTTCTTTTTATTAACAAATTGCTCACACAATATATTAACACTTGAACTAGAACTACTGCCAAATGTTGTGGCATTGGTAATTTTATAGAATAGAAGTAATAAAAGTGTTAAAAATAGCAATTGTGACAACACCTTCTTATTTGCATCTTTACATGCTGTCATATAACCTTTTCGCATTATCCACGTTAGAGCCATACAAAACAGAGACAGATCTTTCAATTTAATGCCTACCCCGACTGAGGAAATATTTCAAGCTGTTTTCATTGCGAAACTGTTCATTTTGGGTACAGCTTTGAATTGTGCTACGTCATTACATTAACATGACCATCAATTCTGAGTGGTGCCTTAATGTACCATAGCAGAGTTCTCAAAAGCAAATGTTATAATGTACTAGATCAAATATCATATTGTAAAATACAAAATGTAATGTAAAAAAGTTGGAAACTGAAGTCATTTACTCCTTTTACAAGAATTTGTTCAAATTCAACCAAAAGTCCTGGGCTGTGGTGTAATGTGGTTATAGAAATAACATGAAGATAAGATTATTTTGTGATCAGCAATAATAAATGTTAAATAGCTCTATGAGTGAATCTGCTCAGATAGCTCATGAGCAAGAAAGTCATGTGGGGACTATAGTCAGTCCTGTAGTTGAGATCATTATCACATCACCACATATGACGTGTTCGATTTGTAAAACACATTTCAAATAGGATATTTTAAAATGTTTTTACAATCCAAGGGCAAAGATATGAAAAAAAGTATCCCCTGATTTTTCAGACCACACAAGTAGTAGGAGATGAGTAAATGCTTGCGCATCTGCAAAACGATCTGTTGTGCATTAATTCTTTCGTCACTGTATTGTTAGCTTGTCAAGTACCTATGAGAAAAGAAGTCACCAGAGCGATGAGATGAAGTGGTTTAAAAGTGCTAAATGTTGGATATGAAATTTATTTTCATCACCTTTTACAGTTCTACTTTACCAAGCTACTCCTCTTGTGCCACTGTCACTCTCAAACATTTTTTTTTCTAACAGACCCCAGATGCTGCCATAAAATTGACTGGCTTGGCTATGGACACTGAAAGAGTGTGGCACCCACATTTTTTAGATTGTGAAAAAATCGATTGCTGTAAGCAAAATGGTCCTTAATTTTTAAATTCCTTCTCTATTACCTGGGTAAAATAGAGTGCTGAGCATGCAAAGGGAGAAATGATGGAAAAATGTTGAATGACATATTCAACTCAATAGCTTATCACTTGAAAATGCCTGCACAACTACTGTTGGGTGCATGCAAAATCCTATATCATTTCTCCTGAAACTGGCACCAAGAAATAGGGAGGCAGATAAAACCTTTGTGCCACATCCCCTGCTGCTGTCCATTTACTGCTTTTTGAAGCTATCAAGTGAAAATTTCTTGGGGACAGAATAAATCACTGGAAGGAATTGACTCACTTTGATGGAGGTGTTCATTCACTAACTTTTGATGATGGCACACAACGTGATTCTGCTGTGATTCCCTGACCGGCTGACATTCATGTTTTCGCCTCACACATGAATAATGGCATCTTGGTTGAGGTATTTGAGACTTGCTGGTGACTGTTGAGTTGCACCCCAGCACCACAATGTTTTCAGAGAAGAATAGAATATGTGCATAGGTAGGTGGAAGTCAGTAAAATTACTGGTAAGTCAATATTTGGCTATGAAAATTAAGTTTGTTCTGACAAACATTTTGATTCATTGAATGGATATATTGAAGGCAGATACATATCTGCCTATGTAAGCTCAAAATATGAACTTCTCATCTTTCTCTTTGGTTATTTATTCAGAATAAAGCTTTCTTCAGTTAACTAGACAACTATGATTTAAAGGGTTCTTTTTAAAATTTAGTTTTTTTTAAACAGGAATTTCACAATTCAGTACAATTATTTATCTTGCATATTATTTGGTCAGAAAAAGCACTTTTGTGTTCAGTGAACTGCTAAGTTTTCTTTCTGCTAGCATTGACTTTTTTAGGTTTCTTTATGATTTCATACCGAACAAAATATCTGATTTAAAAACATAGATTTCATATTGCAGTATTGTTCTTTCAACAATTGCATTATTTTCCAATAAAATCGCAGCAACATAACAGCAAGAGTGGAAGATGCTGCTAAATTCCTCAATAATGCCAGGATTTCAAGAGCTCTGTATGTAGAAGCCTCTGTCTGAATAGCTTGGAAAATTTCATATGATTACTTTCATCTGCTGATCATACCTGTAAGATATGCTGCATTTCAGTCTCTGTGACATTCGGGTACTAAAAGATGACTGGTGTACCTGCTTCAGATGCTGGATTCAGTGATGTTTTGGCTCAGTGTTGAAGCAGTGAGGGTTACTTGTAACCATAGGAGGAACTCTGAAGTTATCACAAAATAATGCACTGAAATGAAAGCCTTTGCGTAACAGGCTTTTGCTGCTGTTGTTGCTGTTCCTTTCTTCTGTTTAATTCTCCCAGTAGTTAGCATAAAGACATTTCTGTCTTTGCAGCAGGTAAAGTGTGTCTAAGAGGTCTAAGAGACCCACTTAGCCTTGATGTAAAATGCTGGCCTGGCATTGATCCCACTTTAGCAATAAATGCCCATCACTCATCAGTTACCGTTTGGCCCTGCCTTAATGGTTGCTGAAGGGAAATGGGTGGGGTAAAACAGGATTGAATTTACCCATTCACTGTATGTATGTGTGCTCTTGGGGGGGCTTTAAACTAACTCTGCAGGGGCATGGGAACCCAGACTGTAGCTTTAGGGTGCAGGACCTGGAGTGTAGGGAGGTTAGGAACATGGCATCAATTTCAAAGGAGGGTGCCTGTAAACAGGAAAGTGGTTTGAAGTGTGTATACTTCAATGCAAGAAGTATACGAAATATGGTAGGTGAACTTGCAGCGTGGGTTGGTACCTGGGACTTCGATGTTGTGGCTATTACGGAGACATGGGTAGAACAGGGACAGGATTGGCTGTTGCAGGTTCCAGGGTTTAAATGTTTTAGTAGGGTCAGAGGTGGGGGTAAAAGAGGGGGAGGTGTGGCATTGCTTGTCAAAGATAGTATTACAGCTGTGGAAAGGACGATGGATGAAGACTCGCCATCTGAGGTAGTTTGGGCTGAGGTTAGGAATAGGAAAGGTGAGGTCACCCTGTTAGGAGTTTTTTACTGGCCTCCTAATAGTCCTAGAAACATAGAAGAAAGGATTGCGAGGATGATTCAAGAGAAGAGTGAAAGTAATAGGGTGGTTGTTATGGGGGACTTTAACTTTCCTGAAATTAATTGGGAAAGCTATAGCTCAAGTTTGTTAGATGGGTCAGTGTTTGTCCAATGTGTGCAGGAGGGTTTCCTGACACAATATGTAGATAGGCCAACAAGAGGTGAGGCCATACTGGATTTGGTTCTGGGTAATGAACCAGGCCAGGTGTTAGAATTAGAGGTAGGTGAGCACTTTGGGGACAGTGACCACAATTCGGTGACCTTTACTCTAGTGATGGAGAGGGATAAGTGTGCACTACAGGGCAAGAGTTATAGATGGGGGCAGGGAAATTATGATGCTGTGAGGCATGACTTAGGATGTGTGGCCTGGAAAAGTAAGCTTCAAGGCAAGGGTGTAATTGATATGTGGAGCTTGTTCAAGGAGCAACTATTGAGTGTCCTTGATAAGTATGTGCCCGTCAGGCAGGGAGGAAAGGGTCGTGTGAGGGAGCCGTGGTTTAATAAGGAATTGGAATCCCTTGTTAAATGGAAGAGGGCGGCCTATGTAAAGATGAGACGTGAAGGTTCAATTGGGGCGATTGAGAGTTATAAGGTAGACAGGAAGGACCTGAAGAGAGAGCTAAGAGCAGCAAGGAGGGGACATGAAAGGTCCTTAGTTGGTAGGATTAGGGAAAACCCTAAGGCTTTCTATAGGTATGTCAGGAATAAAAGAATGACTAGGGTAGGAATAGGTCCAGTCAAGGATAGTAGTGGGAAGTTGCGTGTGGAGGCTGAAGAGATTGGGGAGACACTGAATGAATACTTTTCGTCAGTATTCAATCAGGAACAGGACATTGTTGTCAATGTGAGTACTGAGTCACAATTAAGTAGAATGGATGGCTTGGAGGTATGTAGAGAAGAGGTGTTGGAAATTCTGGAAAGGGTGAAAATAGATAAGTCCCCTGGGCCTGATGGCATTTATCCTAGGATTCTCTGGGCAGCAAGGGAGGAGATTGCAGAGCCATTGGCCTTGATTTTTATGTCCTCGTTGTCTACAGGAGTAGTGCCAGAAGATTGGAGGCTAGCAAATGTGGTTCCCTTGTTCAAGAAGGGGAGTAGGGATAACCCTAGTAACTATAGGCCGGTGAGTCTCACTTCTGTTGTGGGCAAAATCTTAGAGAGAATTGTAAGGGATAGGATTTATGAACATCTGGATAGGAATAATGTGATCAAGGATAGTCAGCATGGTTTTGTGAAGGGCAGGTCGTGCCTCACAAACCTTATTGAATTCTTTGAGAAGGTGACTAAGGAGGTGGACGAGGGTAAAGCAGTAGATGTGGTGTATATGGATTTTAGTAAGGCGTTTGATAAGGTTCCCCATGGTAGACTACTGCAAAAAATACGGAGGTCTGGCATTGAGGGTGAGTTGGAGGTTTGGATTAGGAGTTGGCTGGCTGGAAGAAGACAGAGGGTCGTAGTTGATGGCAAAGGTTCATCTTGGAGTGCCGTCACTAGCGGTGTTCCGCAAGGATCTGTTTTGGGACCATTGCTGTTTGTCATTTTTATAAATGACCTGGAGGAGGGGTTAGAAAGTTGGGTGAGCAAGTTTGCGGATGATACGAAAGTCGGAGGAGTTGTAGACAGTGAGGAAGGATGTGGCAGGTTACAGCGGGATATAGATAAGCTGCAGAACTGGGCAGAAAGGTGGCATGTGGAGTTCAATGTAGCTAAGTGTGAGGTGATTCACTTTGGTAAGAGTAATAAAAAGATGGGGTACTGGGCTAACGGTCGGATACTTGGTAGTGAGGATGAGCAGAGGGATCTTGGTGTCCATGTACACAAATCTTTGAAAGTTGCCACCCAGGTAAATAGTGCGGTGAAGAAGGCATATGGCGTACTGGCTTTTATTGGTAGAGGAATTGAGTTCTGGAGTACTGAGGTCATGTTGCAGTTGTATAAGACTCTGGTGCGGCCGCATCTGGAGTATTGTGTGCAGCTTTGGTCGCCATACTATAGGAAGGATGTGGAGGCACTGGAACGGGTGCAGAGGAGGTTTACCAGGATGTTGCCTGGTATGGTAGGAAGATCGTATGAGGAAAGGCTGAGGCACTTGGGGTTGTTTTCATTGGAGAAAAGAAGGTTTAGGGGTGACTTGATAGAGGTGTATAAGATGATTAGGGGTTTAGATAGGGTCGACAGTGAGAATCTTTTTCCTTGTATGGAGTCAGCTATTACAAGGGGGCATAGCTTTAAATTAAGGGGGGGTAGGTATAGGACAGATGTTAGGGGTAGGTTC
Source organism: Chiloscyllium plagiosum (assembly GCF_037043375.1). Classification (NCBI taxonomy): domain Eukaryota; kingdom Metazoa; phylum Chordata; class Chondrichthyes; order Orectolobiformes; family Hemiscylliidae; genus Chiloscyllium; species Chiloscyllium plagiosum. The sequence goes on from NW_028270143.1 coordinate 1,593,380, forward strand.
TTTACTCAGCGAGTCGTGAGTTCATGGAATGCCCTGCCAGTAGCAGTGGTGGACTCTTCCTCATTATGGGCATTTAAGCGGGCATTGGATAGGCATATGGAGGATAGTGGGCTAGTGTAGGTTAGGTGGGCTTGGATCGGCGCAACATCGAGGGCCGAAGGGCCTGTACTGCGCTGTATTCTTCTATGTTCTATGTTCTATGTGTTGTGCTTACTTGCAGGTGAGAATAACCTATTAAAAATCATTTAATTTCTCAAAAGTAAAGTAACTTCTACATCACTTTACAAATAATCAAAATATCTGAGCATTTGTCAAAAGAGGTTTGCCTGGTTGATCTGGTTCTTGTGAACAGTGATAGTTAGTGCCAGCAGTTGTGCAATGTTACCACGCAGTACACATCCGCTTACCACCCAATCTGTTGATTATCTTTGGCATCTTTCGTTTCTGTTTCAGATTTCCCACATCTGCAGTATCTCGCTTTCGTGTTATAAAGCTTTTATTCATTTTCTGCTAACATCTAGCAGAAACTTGTGCTCTCCATAGAAGTTCAACAGCATCATCAACCACTGACCACAAACATCGAAGTGTAAAATTCAAACCGATCTGCCAGAAATCCTTAAATTAGAGTGCACTCCAAGCTGTCATGTTTATATAGAATCACATCAATCAGAGGATGGAAGCAGGCCATTCGGTCCATCGAGCCCACACTAACCCTTTGAAAAGCATCCAACCCAGATCCACCCCCACACCTATCCCAGCATATCCCATGACTTAACCTACATATCCCTGGACACTACAAGTGTAATTTAGCATGGCCAATCCACCTAACCTGCACACCTCTGGACTGTGGGAGGAAACCCACGCAGACACGGGGAGGATGGGCAAACTCCACACAGTCAGTCGCCCGAGGCTGGTGTCGAACCTTGCGCTGCGGGGCAGCAGTGCTGACCACGGAGGCACCCCTGACATGTCAGATTTGGATTAAAGGCAAAGACTGCAGCTCCAGAAATCGGGTATCCGGACTGCTGCGACTTTATCGGGATGGTTGTGCAGGATACCCCCAATTAGTGCGTGACCCATTATCTAACCCGCTGGAACAGAAGGCAGGCAGGCAGGGCGTGCAAGTGTTTTCAGGGTGGGGGTGAGGGGGGGGGGGGGGTCAGACGAATACCAATGCACCCCTTTCTTTCCAAAATCCAAAATTCGGTTTTGATTCCGTGAATCGCTGGTGCAGAGAGAGAAAAAAAATGAAAACTAATCAATGTTGCAAGTTTTGGTGTGCGCCTGGTTTTTGGAAGGGGCCCGGCTTGTGAAACTTCTCGCCCTCTCCAAGCCTCATGCATCGGATCGCAGCCCGCCCGCTGCTCTCCCCCCGGGAGTGTCAGATGCAGCTTTTTGTATCTCTGCCTTCTGCAAATATATATATGAAGTTGCTGTGGGAATCCTGGGAGCTGGTGATGTCAGGCTGGGTTGGGTCATTTGAAGGTTAGCAGCCTGGGTAGGGTTCAGAGAAAGTTCACTCGCATACATTAGGCAATTCAATCTTTTTTGTTTCCCCCCCCCCCCCCCCCTTCCCTTTTAAACTGTGTGTGTGACATAAGGAGTAGGAAGTAAGCTGGTCAAAAAGGCGAGGGTGAGCCATTTTGGAAGGCAGGAGGAGGAGGAGGAGGGTGGGGGGTGGGTGGGGGGTGAGCTGAGCTGTGCTGAGCTGAGCTGGGCTGGGCTGAGCTGGGCTGTCGGCTGCGGGTTTGCTCCCTGTGCAGAGTGTGCCAGGGGCCGGGAGATCTCCGCGGGTCCCGCTGAGCCCACAGCGACAGAGAGACCCCGCTGCAGGGCAGGCACCTCCTGCATTCCCCCTCCCCTCCCCTTGCAAACCCTTCCTCATCTTGAATTGAACGCCGTCTCTCTCTTGACTTCACACCCCCCCCCCCCCTCTCTTGTGTTTGTGTGTGTGTGGGGTGGGTGGGTGTTGTTGTGTGGAACTTGGTGGTTGTGGTGGGGTGGGGTGGGGAGGGGAGGGGGGTTGAAAATGCTAAATGATCATTTGGATCAATGACAGGCTCTGGGCTGCGCTGTCTGTCACAATCCATGAGTCCGCTCTGGGAAAAAGACCAGCAGTTCTCACGTGCCAAGAGAAAGAGGGGAGGACAGAGGAAATAAAGCAAAAACAAACCACCACCAACCCCCCCAAAAAAAAACCCCACAGCAAAACAGAAAGGGGGCAACAGTTTGGATGGGAGTTGGAGCAACTTTTGTTTTCTGTCTGTGCGAATTTGCCCACACCTAGAGAGAGGAGAGAGAGAGAGACACACACACATCTTCGCCAGGTTTGGGGACAGCCTGTCGTCATGTTTGACTGTATGGATGTGCTCGCAGTCAGCCCTGGGCAAATGCTGGATTTCTACACTCCGAGCCCGTCCTCTTGCATGCTGCAGGAGAAAGCTCTGACTGCATGCTTCAATGGACTGACACACAGGGACTGGCAACAGAGGCACAGCACTCAATGTAGGTCTTTTTATCATTATTATTCATAATGTTTATGATAGAAAATCTTGCGGCTTTTATCTCTTTCCTTTTTATTCTCTAAATGCATCTCCCTCCTGCCACATGCAAATTAAAAAAAAAACACTGTACAGTAGAGTTTGCTGTGCTTCGTGGTGACCGGTATTAATCTCCAAGAGTGCTGCTCCGTGGATGGCAGGCTGACAAGAGTTGAAAAGTAACTGGATACTTTTTGTCACTTTAAACTGTGCGGCTCATCCCTTCACCCCAGCCCAGCCCACGACCACCTCGATGTGCCGAGGAGTGCAGCTGGTAAGCAGTGCCACAAGCGCTGCAAAGAGGGACGAGAGTGTCAAAGCTGACCCTGGTCCTGTGTTGCTGTCTGAGCAGGGCAGGAGCTGAGTCTGAGGCTCACTCTGTGGCTGGCCAGCGATTCCAATAAATCTCCAGCGGTCCCTCCTCAAGCTGTCTGTCTGCAGTTACCCTGCACATTTTCCAGGGAAGTGTCACCTCTGTTCACTCATTTCCACCGGTTATTATTTCGATGTTTTATTTTAATTATTGGAGTGCTATTTAAACAGATTAGGAGCTAGTTCCTTTTTGCACTCCACTCAGTTCGGGTTAGCTGAAGGTTTAATCTTTATTATTTTCAGTGAAGCACCTTATCGCGATCGTGTTGCCTCTTGTACCATTAAGCATTCATGTTAAAAAAGCACACACACATAAATAAAGCAGCAACCGCTCTTAACGAGGAAAACAAGTAAGGACTTTATCAGAAGACAAATTGTGTGTGTTCTGGCCAGGTAACAGGGAATTGAGGTTAAAAGATTAATATCAGACCATCAAAAGCTTTTCATTGCACTCCCAATTATAACCAGACAAACCTCGATTTTGTTTTTATGATTGCTGCTTCTTTACTCGAACGCGTGGTTTTTATGTTAGTTAGATTTGGCAGGGCACTTCTTACATTTGTCGAGTGACATTTTCAGTGCGGAGGTTCTTTCGTTTATTCGTATCAAAATATTGAATTATTTGATTTCTCGACATCCCACTGCAATAAGGTCCAAATGTGCTGTTGTGATTTCGCCTGTACTCGCTTTAAAAAAATCGCATTCTATCTTCAACCTCTTCGTTTTTTCATCGTTCGAGGTTCCCTTTTCAGGAAATTTGGTGCTTTTACATGCAAATCAACAAACAAAATTTGACGCGCTTATGTTGAAATTTGCAGATAGCATTTCGGGATATGCAAAGCAAGACAAAGCTGGCCTATGTATAATGATTTTATTGTGACTTAACACACAAGGAGCAGCTTTAGTACAAGAGCAGACTATGTAGGGTAAATCTGGAGGTAATATTGCCTCATGAGTACCAGTGACCACAGACCCTAGTATTTCCTGGTCTGCTGTTCCTCATTAAGCACTTTGTGACTCTGTGTTTATTAATGGCTAGCAGAGACTGCAGATTGATTGCGCTGACCTGCCACATATCTGAAAAACCTTTTTTTGATTGTGCCAGTGTAATGAAAAGGAGATTGAGGGAGCTGACAATACTAAGGTTTTAGTAATGTAATAATGTTGTAAGAGACACTTAAATTACCTGTTTGATGTACATTCAGTAATTTCAGCTGTTAAAGGAAAAAAATCAATCCATGGTACAGTAACTTGTCCCCTGTGTGCTGATACCAGCTGTACACTGCTTTTCTTAAACACTTTTCACTTCAAAGTTTCATGGGCATAGCTCAATGTTTTTAAGGTTTAATTAATTTATTAACACGAAAATCAATGCCTGCAGAAACAACCCCCGCTTACGTTTTGATGCTTCTCTATGTCAAATTATTAATTTTGTTGGTGTTGTAACTATTTATGCATTGTCATTCAAACTGGAATAAGTATTGCATATAACTAAAATGACGTGGCCATCTGAGCAAATGAGACAGTGGCATAAATATAATTTGGGCAAGGGCACAAAGTGGATAGTTTTAAATCAGTTGCTTGTAATAATTGAATTTAATACCGATGGAACTACAATTTCAAATTTATGGATAAAATCTAGATAAATCCAAACAACTGTTCTGCAAAATAATAGTTTTATTGTGACTTAATGCATAAGGAGCACCTTCTGTATCAGAACAGATTATTTAGAGTGAATCTGGAGGTAATATTGCTTCTTGCATACCAGTGACCACAGACCCTAGTATTTCCTGGTCTGCTGTTCTTCATTAGCTCAGCCTTGTCTTGGTTTGTAAAACTGCTTTGTGCCACCACAACATTCTAATCCTGTTGTGTTCAGACTTAAAGAAAATATAAATATATAAGAACAGTCAGTGGACATTAAAGCCTTAGGTAAAATCTGTTTCATCTCCAACTGAAAGTTCTTCCCTACCTATATTGGATTTTAATCATGAATTGGTAGCATGGAGTTAAAAAAATCTCAACTCTCAATGTTACTCAAAAACCATCCACAAGGAGGTGTGTGATCTAGGCCAGGTGACTGTCCCACAGATCTATCCTCCTTATCTGTGGCTAAGTGTTTGGTTGCTGCCATAGCCTCTCATGGTTGGAAAGATAAGGTAAACTAGTCAGCATTTGGTTATCACGGATGATTAGAAGATTATTTCTGGTGACTACATTTTTGGGGCTTCAAAACAATGAGTTGCTGCAATATTAAGTGTTTCTAAATAAGAATACGGCACAAAAATTATTGTGTGGCAGAATGTTTAATCTTTTTTCCATGATTCCATACTTACTGATGTGGAAGAATGTGGTGGTTTGTATGTTCACTCTGCCTGCGGCTGAAACCAGGTAACTGTTGTGTCAGTGGTCATCAATAGATAGATTAAATTAAATGAACAATTGGATTGACTGAGTGAGCCAGCATGAATACATTACAAACTTGTGCTCCCTGAGTGGTTGGTAATCTATCAGTGATATTAAGGGATATCCTTTATGTTGAAATGACATGCATCATGTGGAATTTAATTACTGAAATGATTAATGAATAGCAATATATTTCTATTAATAATTATTAACATTACCAAATTTTGAGATTTGTACAGCTGCCTTCCAAAGATTTAATAACTATTAATCAAAAAAATTTACCAGTATTTATGAGAAATTAAAGTGAATTTTATTTAATATTGTAACAACGCTGCTTATCTCTGCATCAGACCCTTCATTGTGGAATTGAGTAAGCACAAGGTGCTGCATTTGTAAATTCTTAATCCCTCTTCCATTCCCAAATCCTGATTATTCAGATTCATAACTTTAAATGCTTTGACAGCATATTGTACAAAGGAGAAAGTGAGGTCTGCAGATGCTGGAGATCAAAGTTGAAACTTTATTGCTGGAACAGCGCAGCAGGTCAGGCAGCATCCAGGGAACAGGAGATTCGACGTTTCGGGCACAGGCCCTTCCTGAAGAAGGGCCTGTGCCCGAAACGTCGAATCTCCTGTTCCCTGGATGCTGCCTGACCTGCTGCGCTGTTCCAGCAATAAAGTTTCAATATTGTCCAAACACAACCATCTCAATTCCTCAGTTGACCTCGTAGGTGACCTAAATAAATTTCGGGTTGCAACTTTAAGTAAATGAAATCCAATGAAACTTAATGATTTGGGAGTGCACTGCAGAAAAGATTTCAGAAGGTCATCATGAAATGTGTGAGCTTTTTGTTCTAGTCTTTCTGATCATTTTTTTAGCAATTTATGAAGCAACATTTTCAAATGCTGCTTTTCACAGACCTCAGTTCATCTTTGGTAACCAGTGACTTCAATGGTTGTTAGTTTTATGACTGTATTAGTTTCAAAGTGGAAGGAGAATGCAATTTCCAGTGTTTTGTAATCATAAAAACAACAAGGTGTTGGCAGTGGCACACCCCATTGCATTTAGTTCAGACTGCGTAATATCTTAAATGAGGTCTTGAGGCATTGGCTAATCTCCTTGCTGTGAGGCAGAAGCTCAGCATTTGAGTTCCACTCCCTAGTTTGATGACTAGAAATTATGTATTCACAACATGGCCAAATCTGTCAGTCCTTCCAATATGCCTGTGACAAGTAGTAAGAGTGGTCAGCTATGCTTCAGCAAAGTGGCACTCTTCAAGCAATAGTCTCTGCTGATAGGCTGGCAAACTAACCCTACAAAAACTAGCAGAACGGGCATAAACACATGCTTTGTCAGCCAAGTATGAAAAGTTTTTAAGTATATTACCTTTGCAACTCAGGAGAAAACCTTCCAGCAAAATAAAGGACTGCAGTGCTAACTTTGTTGCATTTTTTTGTGTTTCAGTAGCCCCTATGGATTAAGAATTGGTCTGTTTCATTGTTTAATTTGATAGCTTCCAGTATGTGCTTGTTGTACGACAGAATGCATGTGTGCGAGATGATTAATATTCAAAGGGTTATTGTTTCTCTAAAGCAAACATGTTTCACATTATAAAAGTGCAGGAAGACTGTTGTGGAAGCTTGCGCATTGGGCATCTCAGACCAGAATATGTTTTAGATGAGTAAACTGCTGGGCTTGGATGAGAGTAACGTCAATGGAAATTGTCATGATTTCATTAGCTTAGGTGCCTTCTATTCTGGGATGCATACACAGTAATCATTAGTAAATATGTCAAATGGCCATGATGCGGAGTTATTTAAAAAAAAACAACATACTGGTTGGACATTGATATTTAATTATGAAAATGCAGGAAACTACTGGCAATGAGCCAGTTTCAGCTCTCTTTTAGAACTAACCACATGCACCTTACCCAGATAATAAAGTAGAACGTGATAGTATTTATGTTCAGACAAGCAATATCAGTGACGGATGGATGTGCTGCAATGGATTGATTGTCAGTCACACCAGTTAACACAAAAAAATGCAAGAGTTAAAATAAAAGAAAGGAAGGAAAGTATTGGATTTTGCAGTTTCTGGTCTGTTCATTGATTTTTTGGAATAAGTATTAACAGGATTTCACTGTCACTGATAGAGTTGGCATTTTACTTGCATCCTGCGTTGCATTTGAGAAAGTGGTGAGTTGTCTTCTTCAACTATTGCAGTCTGTGTGATGAAGGTGCTTCCACAAAACTGTTGGGTAGGAATCCTGGATATTTACCCAATGACAATGTAAGAATGGTGATATATCTCCAAACAAATATGGTAGGTGACTTAAGGGGATTTTGCAGGTGGTGGTTTTCTCCTTATCCAAATAGAAGCTGTGGCTTTAGGAAGTGCTGTTGGAGAGTTGCTGAGCACAGCTTGGGAATGAAACTATTTCAGCCACATGCCCAAGAAAGGGCCACAAATGCGTAGGATGTCAGTTAAATGCGCTGCTTTGTCATGTGGATGTTGTCAAGCTTCTTCAGTGATTTTCAAACTGTGCTTATCCAGACAAGCAGATAGGACTCCAACAGATTGGGAGGTGAGTTATAAGTTACAGAAAATCCCAGCCTCTGAACTCCTGTTGTAGCCACAGCATTTATGTGACTGGTTCGCTCACATTCCTGATCAATGGTGACCCCAAGATGTCAATGGAGATGAAATTTGACAATGGTAAATTAAACGGGAGGTGGTTGCACTTTTCGTTGTTGGAGTAGTTCATTGAATGGCACTTGTGTGGCACCAATATTAATAGCTACTTATGTTCTCAAGCGCAGAAGTGTGTGGTAGCATTATCACCTTCAGGTTTCAAAGGTAAAGCCGAGATGTTTGCTCGGTAAAAGTGGTCCAGATCGTTCAATTACAATAGCAACAATCAAACAAAGTTCCTTGGTGTTAATTTCCATCACCGATTGAATGCTTTGTCACTCCGGTCAACCTAACGCTAGTGTATGGAACGTGTTTACATAGCCCCAGCTCATGATTAATTATAAGTGCTTGTGGGTCAATGGAAATAAGTGTATACTAGTTAAGTGTTAACTTTTAATATTTAAATTTTCCCTTGAATTAATTTCTTGCTTACTTAAATATGGCATCAAGAAGAAAGACAACCAAAGAACAGGCTTGTCTAAGGATATTTTTCAGTATATTTACTGCAGTATTGTCACTAGATTTATTCATCAAATTGGTGTGGAAATACTTTAAGATGCATTTATTCTCCACAAGTTGAGGCTTAGTGTGAAGCCAAATCCTTTATGTGCCATAAGTTCAAGTGGAACTTGGTTATGAAGGTCTTGTTTATTCCAAACTAAAGCAGGTGATTTCCTCGATTGACACCAGAATTAGACACATTTGCGCTGTAACATTGGCATGTGGTGAAAGTGCCTTGCTCCAGTGCGACAATTATGGTCTAACAGCATCAATTGTCAAATTCATTGCCTCTAATTGCTCCAAACACTGGATGATAATCTCTAGTATTTTACCCTCATGTAAAATAATGCAAAGACACAACCCAATGGAGGAGAAAGTCTATTATTACATTGTTGGACAGTTTTCACAGCTGAAGTGGACATAGGATGAAAAATTGACATGCCCACTATTACGCTTTACTGAAATTGTAAAGACAATACTGGTATTGTGTTATAATTATGGAACTGCACTGGGAAACATCTACTTCTAACATGAGTGTATCTTTTATGAGAATCTTGCTTAATTTTAAAGAGTTAGCCATGTCAGAAGACATCACGTGGAAGCACTTTCAAGACAGATAGAGGCTGCTCCTGTAATATTGTTTAGAATTGGCTCGGAGCAAAAAGAGAGGGGCCGTGGGAGCCAGATGCACTCCGAGAGCTCACACTGTAAGCACCTTTTTCAGTCATTAAAAGTATCTTTTGATACATGAATCAGGTTATTAATGGCTGTTACAACATGTATGAACAGTATTTCTGAATGAACCAGAAGGCAAACACATTTTACAATCGTCTTTTGCTATATTTTAAAATGAAATATTTCTGTGTATTAAAAGCCATTTATAGTTGTGGTGTTTGCTACAGTTAAAATTGTAAGGTGTTAATTTGCTTTGGGTCAAGGTGGTTGAAAAACTACCAGACAAATGAAATATTCAAATATGACATTTATATTAGTCGTGGATTTAGTATTGACAATTCCAATAGTAATTCAAAATTCTGTCTGTGAAGTGCTTATAATCCTTAATTTCACTTTCTGGTTGTTTCTTATATCATTTAATAATGGAGATCTGGTGACTTGGATAGAAATAATGTTGAAATTAATCTCTTGAACAAAATGGCTGATATTTAACTTTGCTAAGCTAATTTAGAGTTTGCACTTTAAACCTCAGAAAAAAATAAGGAGTGTATTTTTCTAGAAAAGATACACTGCAATATTTTTGGTTTGTATCTTTAAACTAAATAGATTGCACATAGTTTAGATGTGATCACCTGTCTGAATCACCAATCATACATACAGTACATGTGTACATCCAAATGTTAACAATCTACTTTTCAACAAAAAACCCAAATCCTAGTTAAAATCTCTTCAAGATGGAAAACAATCTACAGATGGATATTATTTTTCAGCGGAATAAATGCTGATCTTGATTTCAGAACCCCAAAATGCATTTCTGTTTGGACAAACTGAGTGCAGTTATATGGTGAACAGATGGATTGACATTTTAACTTTTCCATGCTTGCGTACAGATGGACTAAATGAATAAGCATGCAAGAAAGAGCAATGAGTGCTTCACATTATGAATATTTAATTTTCTTTTTTTTTGTAATACTGGGCTTTTGATGTTTATCAATTCAAGCTGCAGCCTGTGCCTGTTTGGAATTAGCCATACTAGCAGGGTAACAAGTGTGATCAAACAGAGCTTGTTACAGGGCTGACAACTGACATTGCCAATTGACTCAGTATGAAGCGAGCAATGCCAGCATCAGCATTATCCTGACCTATGAACATCTGAATTATTGAATGATCCCTACTGACTAAAGCATAGAGCCTCCCCATCTTAACACTTTGGAGTCCTTTGCTAGGATAGACAGACAATTTCATCTTTTCTTTTCTTATTTTCCAGAAATGTTTCTTTCATTAATAACTGCTTTTCTATTTGATGTGTGATCTTTTACTTTGCTGTGTTTCCTCAAGTCAGCCTCGTTTCTTCTGAGATGGACTGGTCCAGACTATCAACACTTTCACAACATTACAGAGTGCTGCACCAAGAAGGTGGTTTTTAACGATGTGGTAAAGGATCCCTTTTATAGCCAATTTTCTCCTATAACCCCCCCCCACCCCACCTCCCCGGCAGCTTTCCGGCCAGATGTCTCATCACAGCTTCATTACTCTATAAATCCTTTCGGAAGTCTGATTGCAAATATTATTCAGGACTCCCATGTCAAGCTCTCTCTCCTGAAGTTCAGCACTCAGTTCTTGTAACCAGCTGAGAAGCACTCTGAGCTAGTATTCCTGTTGATGCGATCCTATATCACTTCCTTATTGGATAATTTCATCATTTTCTCCATCCCCACTTCCTAAAATGTGGTTCATTCTGTACAAATGTACGGAATCTTACTTGTATTGTTGCTGTATTCATTTACTTGCTTAAATTTATATATTGAATGAGGGAAACAGTTGCCTTCGGGAGCAGATGTGTCAAGGCGGTGACGATTTGGCTAAACGAACTTTATTTCATTCACATTCCCAGTTTTATGACAGTGCAAACATTTAACTGGTTGATATGCTGAGGGAGAACAGTAGAGATTCCTGTCTTTTACTCCTAGTCATGTTCAGTCAGTTTCCTCAGAGTTCCAATTTGATCAAAACAAATAAGCTAAATTCAGAGTCATGTTGTGTGCACCTGTTTCACAAACAATTCAGAACCACGTATTGTAGAGAGTCAGATCCCAGCAGCACTGCCTAGTCAGACCTGTGTGCATGCCTGGGTCAAACATACCGAATAAGGGTCATTGGCAGTTCACTGAGTCAGGTCTGGCAAGCAGTGAATACCTACCGCTTTAAACAGTTTAAGCTCCTTCACTGCCTGCTCAGAAAATTTGACATTCTCCCAACAAAAATGAAACCTGAACAGTTCTTGAAACTATAAACTTGGTTTGCAGTGTCAGAACTAAGTATGGTTCTCTTTCAAGCAACACACACACATGGAATTTATAGTGAATGAACTAATAGGATTTAGGCAGGGATAAGGGCTAATGAATGAAAGAGTGTTGTGAGAGCTGACTGCCTTAATTAGTCTGAGATTCCATCAATATTTTCTGTTCAACATTTTTGTTCAAATGGTTTTATTGTCCTTTTTAATGTGACTTTGCCTTAATTGATGGCATTGCCACCTCTGAGTTGGAAGGTTAGAGGTTCAAGTACCTTTTCTTGACTTGAACACTAATGGTGCAGAACTGAAGAACACTTGCTGTGTTGTCAGCTACTGTCTTTTGAATTGGACATGAATTGCATGTTCAAGTGAATATTTGGAATAGAGTAGGAGTTCTTTTGATGTCCTCCCTTAAATTAATGACTTGGATCTTATCGTACCAATGAAGGTGTAACTGTTAGCATTTGTCATCATTATTCTGCTGTAATTGGCAGCAACGTCAGGAATCTGCAAATGTATGGGTCAAACCCAGTAATCCAAAAGGAGCTGTCAGTGGTTTCTCACTCTTCCTTAATGTGCACTGTCAATGTCCCTCCAGACGTATTCCCTAAGTAATCCGTGAATTCTCAAAAAGCGCTACTTTTACGCAGTTGATCTAGATGCAAAAACTCTAACAAAAGTCACACCTTGATGGATGAACTTTAAACATTGTTTAGCAGCAAATGATAATTGCTGCTAAACAAATTTACTAACTCTGAAAAGTTATTTTTTATGTCAAGTTTCTCCATTATGATATCAAGGTTTACAAATTTTCATTTTCTTTGTTTGTTTGTATTTATATTTGAACTTTTATCTAAATCCTATTATAACAATATATTTTGTTTTCTGAATTTTTGAATTTAGAGGAAATTCAGTGATTTTAGCTTCCTATTTTGTGATCTATGAGTTTGCTTCAATGTGATTGGCTGCTTACCTTGCTTGCTGACATTACTGTTACTGCATGCTTGGAGATCCATTTTGATTTAGTACCAGACTTAAGCTATCTAAGAAAGGGAAATCTGTGCCTCAGCGATTGCTAAAGTTTTGTGCACAGTTATCATAAATGGTATGCACCATTGCTTTGGAGCTGGCTGCGAGATTTAACCAGAGTTATGAAAAGAAAAGCTATCACATTGCCCGTTGTGTTGCCTTTTGTAGGATTTTCCTATGTGCAGCACGACCACTATGTTTCTCCATGTAGCTATGACTGCAAAAATAATGCATTCCACATGAAAGTCTTTGGAAAATTTATGAGATGTGAGGAGAATAATAGCTTGCATTTAGATAAACATAAAACAAAGAACTACAGATGCTCGTGCTCTGAAACAAACAAAGACCGAAATTGCTGGAGAAACTCAGCATGTCTGGCAGCATCTGTGGAGAGAAGACACAGTTAATGTCTTGGGACCAGTGACTCTTCATAGTTGTCCTTGAAAAAGTGGGTGGTAAGCTGTCTTCATGAACTGCAGTCCATTTAGTGTAGGTATGCCCACAATGCCCTTAGGTAGGCAGTTCCAGGATTTTGACCTAGAGATACTGAAGTAAAGACAACATGTCTTCAAGTCTGAGTGATGAGTGGCTTGGAGGGTAAATTGCAGGTGGTGGTATTTCCATGTATCTGCTGTCTTTGTCTTTCTAAATGATAGAGTTTGTGGGTTTGGAGGGTGACTTCTAAAGAGCCTTAGTGAATGTCTGCAGCACTTTCTGTTGATAGTACACACTGCTGCTACTGAATGTTGGAGATGGAGGGAGTGATTTTTGTTTGAGGAAATGATACCAAGCAAGTGGCTGCTTTGTCCTGGATGTTTGTCAAGCTTCTTTGTTGGAGCTGCACCCATCCAGGTAGGTGGGGAGTATTCCATCACATTTCTGACATGGGTCTTACAGATAGTGGGGAGTCAGGGGCTAAGTTACTCACTGCACAATTCTTAACCACTGACCAGTTCTTGTTGCCACAATACTCATATGACCAGTGCAGTTCAATTTCTGGTCAATGGTAGCCCCAGGATGTTGCTAGTGTGGACGTCAGTGAAAGTGATACAATTGAATGTCATGGGGCAATGGTTAGAGCTCTCTTGTTGAAAATAGTCTTGCTGTTAATAACCTTCTGCTGAAGCAACTATAGACGGTACAAAGCAACTAAACATTCATCCAGTTAGAGTGTTAGCACTTGGGAAGATGGCAAAGAACAGCTCTTGCAACTGCTACAGCAATGAACAATGTTCTTAAGTTTTCATTGGTACTGGCAGTCTGTTTTTTAAATTACCTTTTAAAGCTCAGGAGATAGCTTCCTATCATGTCAGTTATACAGACCTTATCGGTCCCCCAAGAGCATTTATATCTACCCTAAAAATTTGTAACTCTGACAAAAGGGGTTAAGGCCCTTACTGCAGTAAAACTGGCATTTGTTTGTATTCAGCACTGAGTTTAGACAGCCCTGTTGAGTTAGAGTCTCTCTCTTGAGTGAGTCATAGCCTGTTCTCTTTCCCCACTAGTGGAGGTTGTATCTTATCAGAAATGGGGGAAGGATTACCACATCCAGGTTGCACCTCCATTTTTAAATGTCCACAGTGTTTAAAAATCCAGGCTACAGAGACCAGGAGGATCCCAGAATTTTTCACTGGATTGGATTGGATTGGCTTAATTTGGGATTAACTGTAGAGAGGTCTACAAGTGGCTTAAGTTTATTGACAGATTTCATCTCTTGTGGTCAGACCACTGACTAACATTTATTGCTAAAACAACAATATTATAGAATCTTATCTGATTGTTTATCTATGATAGCAGAGTGTGCAAATCACCTTGCCACATTTCCCTATGTTGCAGGAGTAACAACATTTCAAAAGCACCTTGGGTATGAAACACTTTGGGACTTCCTAAGATGTTTAGATGGTGTATAAATACAACTCCATTCTTCCATCTTAGGTGGAAAAAAAACCAGCCAGATGTCTACTGGAAAGTGAGTAGTGTTGATAGCTAAAGACAGAGCTAAGCTCACATCTGATATGTCCAGTCTGTTAACGCTCTGATAATCACCATCCAAGCTTAGAGATGAAGAAGGTCACTTGGGTTGATCATCTACCTGTGCAACTACACAGGATAGTGAGTAACTCAGGTAGCTTTTCAACTTCCTACCTAGTTGTGAATTCCGGATTAGGTTCTTGTTGAAACTGCAAGAAGTTTATTGCCATTGATTTCAATGAGAGACAGCCAGTGTAAGCTGACAGTTCTATGGAAACGCCATCACACTGTCGCCAAGGAAAGAAGGCCAATGGAAGAATGAGAAAGAAATGATCATAGAAATGTACTTTCAGCCCAAGTGTCAGAAATCAAGTTCAACCACTTTTGGCAGCCTTGATGAGTAGCTTTTATTTGTGAGGTTCATATAAGTGATTACTTTATTTCACTCTGAAGTAAAAGAGAACTTCTGGGTGTGGTCTTCTCTACCAGTGGTGATTGCAAGCAGAGTTTCTGCTGTTGGAAGCTGAAACTGGCAGCTGTTGTAAGTAAGCTTCACTGTGAGGATCTGATTTTTGCCCAGTCTCTCAGTGCTGTCAAAGGAGAAACTCACTGGTATAGGGAAGAGGCAAGGAATAGGCATTGCCAACGTGCTGTCCAACTTTCCGTGACTTAGTGCCACTTATGACAAAGTTTGGGTGCATGAAGAATTGGTTTAATTTACCCTGAAACTAAAAGTGTTAGTTTTGTAAACCCTGGAATCCATAGGTAACTGTCATCTAAATCAAATATTTCGGTACTTCCAATGTGCTGTCTAATTACTGGCTTGTAATATTGTCTATCACATTGCTCTTAAGTATCGATCTGAATTATGGAGGCTTTTTTATTAGTTATTTTTGTATTAGTTATTACTGTACTTAAAACCCGGGAATGCAATTAGAAACTACAACAGCTGTGATTTTCTATAGTATAGACTGAAGGCTTCTATTATAGTTTTGAAACCCATAACTTATCACATTGTCACTGTTCCATTGTTTCCTCTTACTTATGACCAAAATAGAATGAAATCAGTGCCTGATATTGGTTTCCAAAGTTGTCTGTGGGTATTTATTAAAGGATTTTATTTTTGTTGTTACACTGGTATCATTAAAAATAGCATGCACTTAAGCAAGTCAAATGGTTCTTCCACATTAAATCCATTGTTCCTTACCTGAAGAGAATTAATTCCTCTTGTTTGGTTTCCACACTTTCCTCCAGAGAGGTCAGAGTGAAATTACTGCAGTGTTCTGGGACTGAAATTGTCACCTTTGTTTTGAAATGCATTTGCAGGACTGGGCAAGTTTGTATATTTCTTGGCAGCTCAGTAACGCAAAGGTTAAAAACAAAACACACACCTCACAGCCCAAATGGAAGGCACATGAAAAAATGTTGCTTAGCAGGCAAAAGAGACTGAGGTAGCTGTGGAATCTGTGACTTCTAAGAGAATAAGCGCCAAAGATATAAACAAAGATTCACATATCATGATCTTGAGATCATTCTCGGAGGCGTGAAGCCACAGTAACTTGCTTTTTACAGGCAGAGAACCAAACCAACAACAGCTACACAGTGAAGGAAACGTGAGAGACTGTCGTACAAAAGACAATTGCACCAGGGAAATGGAAGGATATTTGGAAGAAAGTGACAGATTTGAAGGAAAGTGCTGATGGGAGGACTGAGAAAATCTATAGATAAATCTAAATAAAATGCATCACATTTTTTGGTGTATGTTAATCTTGAAATGCTATGCTGTTATACAAATTTGTTTAATCATAATCTGAATTGAACAGGTTTAGAAACAGGCCATTTTAAATAACACTAAGTAAGATAATAAATAAGATTGCAAAGTAATGCAGCAGAATCAAAAGGTGAAGTGATGAGTAATTGCAACTGAATAAATTGAGGAATGGACTACATTTATACACAGAAACAGCACAATACGTTTGGCTGGCCTCTCTCAATTATTCTCGCAAACTTTCTGTAACCAACATACCTAACATTTATGTATTCTTGCATAAACCATAGAGCATAAAATGTCCAGTCATTCACAGGTTATTTAGCTCTCATATACAGCAAAGAGAGCTTTAAACTGATTTTGGTCCCAAGAGGAGTTTTAGCAATGTGCACATAAATATAATCATTATAGAACATTTGTTTACATTTATCACATGCTCACTCACATTTGTAGACTACCTTGTCTGACTGGTAACCTTGCTACAAAGAACTACCATGCAAGAAAATAGGGATCATATCCTTCAAAAACAGTTGCCTGAATATCTGTGAATAGACTTGAATATTCGCTGAGGTCCCACCTCTGCACATTGAGGTCATGTAAAAGCCTGCTCCTGTATCATAACTTTAACCAAATCTTGTTCCCCTGATAACTCCCAGTCAGGCACCATCTTGACTTTAAAAGTTTTATTTTTGTTTTCAAATCCTTCCATGGTCTTACCCTTCCCATCTCAGTCATCACCCCCAGTCCCAGAGCTTTTGGTGGTAAAAATGCTTCTCTGAAATCTGCAACCTTGCTCTGTCATTGGAGTTTGGGCCTTCAGTTTCCTCGGCCGCAAACTCTGGAATACGCTCCATATAACTCTGCAACTCTTGACCTTGTTTTCTTCCTTTACATTTTTTCCTCTTTCTTTCCTCCTTCCAACGGTATGTTTTTACAGTTGCTGTTGAGATAATCCATTGTTCCAGTGGATTCTTTGGCCTGAGGCTGCTAGTCTGGGCCAACACTGCTGTATGTATACTTGCTGCCCACAAAGATTCTCACAACTCGACCTCCATCTGCATTTCTTCTGGGTTCTTCCAATCCAGGTTGAAGAGGAAATGTGTAATGCGCCATCTCCTGGGAGACCCATCAGATTGTGGTAGAGACAAGAGCAGAGAACATGCCCATCTCTAATGGCACTGCCCACCCTAGTCTGGTCAGTGTTTAAATCTCCAGCCCAGTAAATAGGTGGGTGGGTGGATGGGTGGGTGAGTGAGTGAACGGGCATGTGAGTAAATGATTGAGTGATGAGTTGAGTGAGTGGAAGAGTGAGTAAATGATTGAACGGAAGAATGACTAGTTGAGTGAGTTGGTGAGTGAGTTGATGAATGGTTGTTGATGGGTATGGTTTGGATGAGTGCATCAGGGGAATAGTCAGGAGGTTGAGGTGGGGATGGTCAGCCTGCAGTGGATTATCCAACTGGGCTGAGAGGGTAGTCTAGTGTGCCGGGCTTATACAGGTCTGGGGATGTCGTTTGGTCTGGCCAAGGCAGTCAGGTCTTCGAGGCTGGCTGGATGGGTTTGGGCCAGAGGTTGTTGGGTCATTGTTGGGAGGTTTCAGGTAATTAGGAGGTCATCAGGTGGTGAAGAGTGGTTTGATTGGTGGAGTGGTTGGCTCTGGATGGGAGGGTATTTGGACTGTCAGGGGGCACCTGGGTCAAGGCGAGTTGAATGTTTGAGGTAGTAGTGTCAAGGGGATGGGTTTTTGAATGTCCTTGGAATACATGGGTCTAGTTGGAAGGACAGGCTGGGTGGGTGATTTTGACGTGCAGTCAGTTGCGGAGTTAGCCCAGTGGTAAGTTTTAAACCGCCTTTGGATTTGTTTTAAGTCACCAGCTCTAGTTTGGAGTTGGAGACATTCACACTGGGTGCCAGGCAACAGGAACTTTCCCATCAGATGTTTAAGCCTTCCAGGCAATTCCATTTTGGAGACCAGTGACTCGAAGGATTAGTTTGGCACAAAGGACCAGGTTTCCCCTTCAGTAGGTAGAAGAGATTTGAGTACTATGATGCGGGAAAAAAAATCCTCGAGAGTATGATCAGAGAGGAATTATTGCGGACATTAATGAATTAGGAGGGTTCCAGGAGTTTATTGTCCATGGTCTTTGGAAGAGGAAAGTCTACTGGCATCCTTAGTACACCATTGTCTGTCACCATCCTCAGTTCACCCAAAACATTCTATCCTTCATCCAACTCATCTCCATTGCTTATCACTGACTCCTCACCCTCAGTGAATGGAAGCTGCAGTCATTGTCCCTCTCTGTGGAATGCCTTGGGATGTTGGTCTACATTAAAGACATGGTATAAGGATCTGTTTTTCTTCCCTGAATGCCTCAGTTATTTTCTCATACTTATTTTGGAAGATAAGAATGGCAATTAAATATTAAACAGCATTTATGTTCCCGGTTCAGATCAGCAGGTTTTAATTTTTCATCCATTTTCACCACCCTCATCTAATAATACCTGGATCAGTGCTGCCCTTGTTTGCAATAGCAGGACAGTGCAGTGCAGTGGGAAGACCGGCCTGTCATCTTGTTGGGAACCCTGCTGAACCAAATATGTGCTGATGTTCATTTTGGTGGTGTCCCTGTTTGTCTGACTCGGCGAATGGGAATACAGACTTCAAAATCTAGTCCTCACCAAGATTTGATTATAGCCCTCTTTTTGGAGAGTTGAACATTGCACCACAGCACTTGATCTGACATTTAGTTTAAAGGAACAAAGGAAAACGTTCAGAGATCAGTTATAAGGTAAAAATCATCCGAGAAAGTCCCTCGTCCAATTCATTTTCTCTGATTTTCTAACAGCTTTTTCTTATTTAAAGAACATCTGTCCCCAAAATACTAAACAGACTTATTTCTACAGAAGACTGTTCTGATCTGTATTTGCTTAGAACATCTTTAAGGTGGTTATTCAGAATAAGGAGGAGTAAATTTGGAGGTTTCTGAAAAGCGACTATCAATCACTAGTTGGCGAGTCTTAGAGTGAAAAATAAGGCAGGGCATCAGGATGAGTTAAATTCACATTAAAACTGAAAACTGCTGAAGTTTGTTTTGATAAAAAGCAGACCTGTCCTGATTCTGTGGTTGAGAATTAAAAGAAGGGCTGCTTTTGTTTCCTAACTTTAGGTGTCTTATAAATAAATGCAGTATTGAATGTACTCTGAGGTATGTAGCAAATCTGTTCCTAATTACTTGTACTTTAGTTGAACTTTAGCGTTTCCTTTGACATACTGCCTAATGTATGCGAACTGCATGTCTCTTGCTCCAACAGCGAATTCATAAAAAAGTCCTGTCTGACTCCTTTCTGTGCCAACAAAAATGAGGGATAACAGAATGTTTTGACCAAATGCAACACTTTGCTATATACCCTAATTAAACAAAATTGTTCCGTTCCATATGCGGCTTACAGCTTAGTACTCAAAACTCCCCCTGGGGCTATACAGGAAATGCCTTTTGCTTTACAACTTCTTTCTTTTCTGGAGATTACAATTTTCTCTTTTTTTTGTCAGTCGTCTTTCCTTTTCACTCTTTCTGTTCTGACAGTTCCCGACATCTTTTAACCATCAGTCCACTTTGTCTCCATACCCCTGGCATTGTAAGTACCATCCCCTGAACACAAGTCAGTCACCATTGTTGAGACCGTGTATATGGCCATTGACAGCCAGCTGCCTCGAATGAGACTGTGATTTGCACCTCCTGTTGGCAGTTTTAGCCATTTAAAGGATTACCTTTCGCCTGCATTAACAGATAATTGGTAACTTGTGCGATTATATTCCAAAACCTACTTGGATCAAACGGATCAAGGAGAGACGTGAAGGAAGAGATAACGTAAATGTTATTTACCGTAAGGTTGTCAGCAACAATTTGCTGTCATTTGACATGACATTTTCTTGTTGCAAACCCTCATCAGCCAGGAAGATACCTGTCTATATGACCTATCGAGGACACCTTGTGCAGCTACTGGGTTGTGTATTGAGATTATGAATGGAATCTTCCCGAGTCCTAGACTGGTGGCCTACAGTGAGGCCTTAGGAGAATCCCATGAGAAATTGAGTTAGCCCTTGGTAACAATAAGTCACACTTACCAACTAAGGTTCAGATGTCAAGTTGAGTTTATTTCGAGTGAGTGGTATGTTATTGGGAATTATTGCTCATTATGTCCATTCTTACTGCCTAATCTAATTTCATTAAAATCCTTGTTCCCATTCCTACATATAGAAACTGGACACTGGGAATTCTGAATATGGAAGCCATAGTGGAAGCTGGTGATTCCAGCTCCCTGATTGCTCCTGCAAACTTCTATCTTGGGCACCTAGCACCGATGGCCCAAGGCACAGTCCAGGGCAAGTGCTGCATGGATCCCATGTCCACATGGGTTTGCATCCGACGCGTGTTTCTGCATTTCAGTGCTGCATTTTGGAGTGCACTGGCACCTCTCTTTGGAATGTTACCTAAAGGACTCTTTGCCCATTGGGACAGACACCCAGCTCATAGATTTGGCCAGGTTGCAACTCAAGCCTGGTCACTTGCTTTCTTAGTTCTCACATGCTACCTGCATGCTCACAGCATCCCAGCCTGGCCTTGTCTTTTAGCACTTTGTCCCCTCAGCCAGTGTAAATGGATATACAATACTCCTGTCTTGACTTGCCTTCTAATACCAGACAGAAAGCCAGGAAGCTTGGCATGGTTGTCTGCAATGATCAGCCAGGAGTGTGGGCATCTTGCTGTATGGCACAGTCTCACAACTACACCCTGTGCCAGCAATATACGAGGTAAGCCACCGAGTATAAGGGGAATAATGCTCAGTCAAGTCAAGGGAAACTCTCTTCAGTCAGGGATTCTGGGCACAACCTGTCAACGATAGTTTCTGATATCAGTCCAGGAGCTGGGGCACAGTCAGTTGGCCACTTTGGTGGTCAGAGTTAGGATCCTCTTCTTGTGGAAGGTGAGACACAGAATGTTGGAGCACCCCATCACCTGTCGGGGTTCTTTATGTCTTACTGTGGACTTTGAATGAGAGCAAAAGAGGATTGAGTTAGACAGAAGAGGGTGGCACAGGTGTCAGTGCCAGTGCAGACAGACGAAAGGTGGTGAAGTGTCCCGGGTGAGTGAGCAGTCAGCACAGAAGACATGCAGGATTAGTAGTTTGGAAGAATTGAGTGGCTGAGAGTTAACAAGAGAAGATATTACGTGCGATGTGAGAGCAGGAGAACATGAGCCTTGATTGGAGGTGAGTGCAGGAGCAGAGATAGAGTAAGATGGCAGCGAGAGGATGGTGTCTTCTAATCTTCTGGAGTGGAGAAGGTCATTGACTTTCCTCTTACATTGTTAATATTCCTTTGGACAACTGAAGTCGCAGTGACTTGGATGGCAACCTTGAACCAGGCTGGTATGGTCTCGTGTCATGGCCTCCTCTGCTGGCTGTGAATGAAGAGGCTGTCCCATCCCTGTGCCATCCCATCTGGTAGAAATTCCATTTGGCAGAATAGGGCACCAGTATCCCCTCACCTGTCATGTCCAGGGCTAATGTCATAAACTGTGCAGGGCAGTTCTGGACTGACCAGGTACGGGTACTTAATGTTTAACTACAACACTGGCGCCAGCAATGTCAGTGGAAGCCAGGCAGTGCTGAGTACTTCTAGCAATGATGTGTGGGCAAACTGGGCTAGATTTGAACAAGAGGGATGCCATAGGGATCTGGTCGGTAGTTAACATGGGTTGGTGGGTGGGGGTGCACGGGGGGAGGTTTGGAATGGTAGTGCAAGAAAATCTGCAAGTCCTCCATGAGAGAAACCCTCAGTGAAACTTGATGGAAATGACACTTTGCCAAAATATGGAAAAATGTAGCCCATTTCTACATTGCCTCCGATTGCGAAATGCATTCAGGCTGATTAATTTAACAGTGCCTGTCGATACTGCACATTGTCAGAATTACATAGTGCCAAAAGAGCACTGCTTTTATAACAGGAATGCATTCAATGTTTTTATTTGTTTATGTAATTGAAGTGCAAAATGAGCTTTGCAAGCAAATAGTCGGATAAACTGGCCTCTCCCTTTTTTTCAGAAACTAAAGGACATCTTTTGTACTAGTTCCGAATTAAGAAACCTGTTTCGTTTAAGAAATTGCATGCAAGCATATAAACCTTTTGGCCATGTTTCCTGGAACTGTACCAAGTGGCTCTGTGCAAAGCTTTAACAGGCAAATACTTCAGTGGCAGTTAAAACAAGGGCCATTCAGCCCAAGCACCTGCATCAGTTTTCACCCTTCGTGCCAGCAAATTTGCACAATCGTGTTCAACCACGCCAACTGTTTATCTTCTTTCTCTCCGTGCATCTATCCAAAGTAATCTTGGATGTTGACATAGTTTCTGCCTTGACCACTAATCCGAGAAACTAATTCCACAGTCACACAACTCTCCTTGGCCCCTGCTGTAAATTGCTTACGTATAATCTCGTACAGTGCAAATAAGGGACAAGCAACCAGAGAGATTGCCTCGAGTCATGCACCATGGCAAAGGCCCCCACTAGGTGAAGTAATCATATTAGTACTGGTTACAGTCATTCAAATTGTGGGTGGGAGGAAGACCGGGAAAGAGCTATGTTTTAGATCCCGGCGACAACATCCACAAGTTCAATGCAAGTTCTGATCTTGTGTCTTTGATAATTTGCTCTTGACCTTTAAAACTGCAGGAAATAGTCTGTGCTATTCCATCCTTAATACTTTGACACTTTTCTATCATATTACCCTACAATCTGCTCTGTTTTAACCAACTAAATTACACTTATTTGTTTAGACCAGTTTCCTAGTGAATCTTCTATTAAAACGTCCATATCCTTTAAACGCCTCAATTCTTTTGATAGCGTTGGGCCCAATACTGTATTGCATGGTGGCTCACTGGTTTGCACTATTGCCTTGTAGTGCCAGGGACCTGGGTTCAGTTCTAGCCCTGGGTAACTGTCTGTGTTGCATTTCCATGTTCTCCCTGTTTCTTTATGGACTTCCTCTGGGTGCTCTGGTTTCCTCCCATAGTCCAAAGATGTACAGGTTAGGTGGATTAGCCATGGGAAATGCTGGGTTAGAGTAGCGGTTGGGTTTGAGTGGGATGCTTTTCAGAGGGTCAATGTGAACTCAATGGGCTGAATGGCCTGCTTCCACACCATATGAATTCTATGAAGAGGATAACTGTGGACTTAGCAGTTTGGATTTTGTTGTCAGTGGCACAGTGATGGTTGTCATTGTGAATTTTAAGAAGGCTGTCCATAAAGACCTAGTGATCTCTTTCATTTGCCCTTTCACCCGGCGCCAGGTTGACCTCCGGGGAGGAGGCACGGGTGCCAGTCGGCAGGTGGACAGTCTTTTGGGTTCGGGCAGCAGAGTGGCGCAGCGGGAGCATGCTGGGCCCATAATTCAGAGGTCGATGGATCGAAACCATCCTCTGCTATTTCCTTTCCTAATGCCAGTTTGCATGTGGCACCATATCAAGGAGATTTTCAAAGGTCCAGGAATAGTGATGTCAACAAGGAGCATAACGAGCCAATCACATTGAAGGATTTTCACAGACAGCAAATCAGGAAACAAAATACTTGCCTACCCCTCACTTTTCAGGAAATTTACAGAGAGCGACATATTGATTGGGGCATGCACATTAAAAGATAAATATCTTACATTTAAAAACATTTTACTGTAATGAATTTGCATCTTATCATTTTGAAAAAAAAACTGACATTACACAAATATAAAACCAATTTTCCAGAGCCAGAACCATTTTCCAGTATAGTTATGGCTCAGTAAAATGTCAGAAAAAACTTACATTTCATAAAAGCGATATTACAATGTAAAAGGGAAGATTCTCATCAGTTCATTGTCTTGTTGGAAGATTTCTGACTGCATGACATGAACAGCGCACCCTGTCAAGCAGTGAGGAAATTATTGGCAACCATTGCTGGATTTCCATTCCTAACTGTGCATTTGCAAATGCTAGAATTTGTTGCCAGCCTTACGGTTGTAATGGTGGTGAATATTAACTGTTTCATCTTCCATACAATCATAAATTCCAGGCCATTAAGAATTAAATAGGCCTGTAATTAGCTTATGGTTTTACATATTGTATTTCTCGCAATACTGTCAACGTTGCCTTCTTGACAACTCTATTAACTTGCGGTGCCACTGTTAATATCCTGTGACTTCAAAGTTCAAAATTACCCCTATTGTCTTAATTTTTATTGCCTTTCCTTTCAGTATTGCTCTGTTAAAAAGAAGAGCTTATTTTAGGAATGAATCAGTCTTTTCATAATGGTTCAAATGCTGAAGTTGCTGGCATTGAGTTTTGCATCAAGACTGTACTATGGGCTGTAAATTTTGTTTTAATACTTCCAAGTTGTGTTTGAGAGGAATTCCAGTTGGATCACACTTTTTCTTCTTGTAAGGAACATTTTAAGGACACTTCCCTTAACTTTATGCTTGTAGGTTCAAAACTGTAGAAATGTGCTCTGGGCCTTGTTGCAAAATGAGCATCATTGGATCAGCTGCATAATATTCAAATCCATTACAGTTGATGGAATGAAATTTTGGCACTGTATAAAAAATGACTGATCTGATGCCATTTGTTTTTCACAATTCTGCAATGAATTTCTCCCCCTCTGTATCTATGCTGTTTTCTTTTAGGATTTCAGTAAACTGCTAATCAATGGAAATAATTTCTAGCTTTGGAAAATATATTTTCCTGATACGTTAAAAAAATGCTTCTGAATATTTCAAATGCATGAAAGTAAATGATGTCATTGTTACAAAAACTGAGACTGGTCCTTTATTCATAATAGTGTAACATAATGGGATTAATCAAACTGTCTAGGGCAGAAGGAGGCCATTCAGCCCATTGCACCTGTGGTGGCTGTTCAAGACGCTGATTCAATTCGCCACACTCCGTAGCTCGTTATGCACAGTCTTACAGTTATTTCCTTTTCAAATACACAAAACAAAATATATTGCATTTGTGCAAATTGGCTTGTGATCTGTATTTTACAGGAACGTCAGATATTAAGTTCAGTATTTAGTGGTGTTGAATCGAAATGAGTAATTTCAGTGCTGAAGTAATGCCCTTTTCATAGTTAGCAATAAAATGGCCTCTAGTCAGGAGAAGCATGACCAGATCCCGACTGACTACATTGTCCCTGTAATATCCCAATTTTCATGCAAACATTAGGTCCTGTGCATGTTTTCTATTAAAGTTTTTGTGCCAAATTAAGATCCAAAATTGGCATGAAAATTACCATCAAGTGCGACTAAATTAGAGTGCCCAGAAAGCTGGCTTATTGCCTGGCTGGTGCTCTCTTGGCTGTAGTGTAAAAGCTAAACTCAATAAGCATACTACCAAATACAGAGTCTGTCATATCAGCATGACTTAATTAAATTTCCCATATGTGCACTTCCCAGTACAAATTCAAACTGACATATATTGGTATAACGCACCAGTGTACAGATACAGACATACAGAAGGATATATCTGTTCTGCCATGGGAAGTCCAGCAAGGCTGAGATTTTCAATATTGAAAACAGTTCTCTCCCTTTTCCATGTTTTACACACATGGCAAGGCAAATTTCTCACTGGGTCGCAGTAAGTTGCCAGTGAAGGGATTTATTGCTTGCTAAAGGACTTGTTGGTGGCTCTTTGCTCCTCATTATTACTCAACTTCCTATCTCACCAGAGGTTGTGAACAACTGTAAAAACTCAGCATGAAATCACAGCAGCTACCTGCGAATTCAACTTGCCGCTTGCTCACCATGTTGGACACCGGGGGCGAACATCTCAGCACTGCACTGTGACCTTCCCCACACACCACCATAACCATTGGCACTCGATATGTGGTAGCCTCTAATGACCCTTACGAAAGCATCACAAATCCACTTACAAGATGACCTCTGCATTTCAGTGCCACACCTCAGGTTGCACCAACAATCTCCCAATTTAATGTTGCAGCAAGAACATTGTGTGTTCTCAGAAACACACCCCAGCTCACCGACTGGACCAGGCTGTAGCTTGGGCTCTTCACTCAATGTCTCAGCACTCACTGACTCTGAGCCTACCAAATACTCACAATGTTGCACAGCCTTTAACCCCTCAGCCAGAGACACCAGGCTGATTTTACTTGTTTTGCCTTGCCATTTAGCACAAATACAAAAGCAGGAAGCTTGCCATAGTTGTCAGCAGATCTCAGTCAAATCGAAGAGTCCCAGAACCATCAAGAGCAGCCTGGGGACTTGGACATAGTCAGTCGGTCACTCGAGGTGGTCAGTCTCATGATGCTTTGAGCAGTGAAGAGCTGAATGTCAGGCAACACACCACACGCTTTAATCTTTCCTATTGTGTGCTGCTTTCCCCCTGGAATAAGAGAGAGGCAGATATTTAAAGAGATGACAGTGAGTGGCACAGTTATTACTTCTGGCGTGGCTGGGAAGTGTGAGTGTGCAGTGCGGAGGGCATGCAGGGTTAGTGGTGTCAGGGGGTCGAGGTGGGTCAGAGTGAATGGGAAGAATGATGCAGGCAGCAGTGAGAGTGTAGAGCCTGAGCCTGGCTATAATAGCAGGATGTGAGGTGTCGAAGAGAAGGCGGAGCAGAGAAGGGCATTGACCTTCCTCCTACCCTCGCTGTGCCTCCCTCCAGACAGTTGGGACTGCACTGACCTGGGCAGCAAACTTGGAGCAGGCTTGGCATGACTGGGGTATCGTGGCCTCCTCTGCCCGACCTGGGGGAAGAGCAAGTCCCACATCACTCTGTTCATCCTCCCGTCCAGCAGGACCTCCAGGACTCTGCCCAAATAGAAGGGCAACAGTTTGCCCATCTGCCATGTCTGGGTTTTCAAGATGGCGTGGGCACAGGGGTGCCAGTGAATTCTGGGATAACCCGTGAGTGGCGAGTTGATCTGAGAACAGCATGTGACACAAGATGTAGTCTTTATCAGACATGAGAGATTCCATAGGGTCAGAGGAGGTAATTCATGTAATGTGTTTAGTAAAATACAGTGAGAGAACAAGCTCTCTGCCTTATGGCAAAAACATCATCCAAAAAGTCCAACGTAATTCGGGCCTTACCAAAACAATAAAATGTAAGATTCATCCTGAGGTATTTAACACATCAGCTGGGTTAGGTTTCAGCTGACATTTCAGTGGCGAAAATACCACCAAGGTCCTCTATATGCCTGTGCACGGAAATGGAGGAGACAACCTGCCAAAATACTATTTATTCAGATTGAATGATAGTTATGTTGAAATTCACTCTTACCCTGTTTTGGATCTGTATTGATCGTTTTCACCTCTTACACTATTAATGCAGTTATCCCCCAGAATTATTCGATCTCCACATTTCTACTATTTCCCATGTTTCTTCTTTATACATTGTTGGAAATATCTAAATGCACCTAAAGCCATTGTGTTATTTATTTTTAAATTAGCAGTACGCTCTTCACAATGTGTTACAGAATAATATCCAACCTAATTCTTTATAGCTGGCCGTTTTGTTTTGCCAAGTTTTAATTTCCTCTGTTTGTATCTTCCATCTCTTGTTATCAAACCAAATGCAGATTGAGTAATCCCATTGCCTTATCCCTCTGTTTTGTTAATGAGTATGTTCTGACGTTCCCATGGCTCCATCTTTTCAACATACCTCTCTTTCTTACAATTGAATTCTTTTTGTCTTTACTACACTATATAGGGCTGTAATCAAAGTTAACGAGAAACATCCCCTTCCCATCATTTTCTAACTGTTCGGGCATAGTTGGATAAATCCAGATTGAGAACTGAACGACTGACTGTTGAGTTTCGCAAAGGGATTAGGTATTAGACCACATTTCATGGTTTGTGTCTTTTCTTTGATGTACAATCTGATAGACAGTTGAAATGTGGTCTAAATTACCAGTGGGCTCCTATAAGTTCTTTTTGTTTGGTGCCAGCAAAACTATATTACCACCAAATTCCAAATCTGTCAAATCCTTTGTATACCCAAGATTTCCCTTGTAATCTATTCCTCAGCACTCATTCGTTTGTAATTATTTTTCTGAGATGATTTTTTTTAGATGAAAGTCGATATGTTTATGCTCAGGAAATGCAGTTTCAAGGGGCTATTTGCATGTCTGTGTACTCCATAGGTGATTTTGAAAATGTGTAAGCATTTTGTAAGTTGTTGCATATGAAAGTAATTTGACGGAGCATTTTGAACAAGAACACCAGGAATTAAATGAGTAAGAGCTATTCTGATTGGTTCTTGGTAATTTGAAATGGCATAAATATTATCCTTCCGTTTTTATTCTATTTTCTTTAATTCAAGTGAAAAAGAAATGTGACTTGATGTGGGCACCTTCAATTCTGTAGAGTTTTTGTTTGTACAGTATTAGCAATGCATCTGTGAAGACTCAGGGCTGAATTTTCTGAAAAGGTGCAGTGATGAGTGAGCTTCATGATGTCAAAGACTCGGGTGATTTTGGGTGATCTTCTGTCTTCACCTCATTAACAAGAGAAGTGCGATGTTGGGTGTGTTGCTTGGTGAATTTTGTTGTGAACGAGGCAGAAATGTATACCACTGCTGGGACCCACTGGCTTCCAAGCCCCAGGTGCCATCTCTAAAGCCCAGCTGAAAGCTCATTCGATGCTGCGAGCCAGGAACATATGGGCTATTTGCCCCCACACTGTGGACACATGGTGCGGCAAGAAGCCACACTCACCCCCGACTTACTAGAGAAGGATATGGAGGCGCTGGTGGACAAGGTGATGGAGAGAGGTCAGTCCTCTTCCCATCTGAGCATAGAAAGAGGCCACACTGTCCGCCTGGACAGAAATAGCAGCACAGTGCTATGACCCACATCAGAATGGACAGTCCAGAAGTGCAGGAATAAGGTCAAAGGTCTTCTGTGCTCCACGGGGTTGAGTGGGTTTTCTCTGCTAGCTCACACTCACTTTAACTCTGCCATTGAGCAAGCATCTCACCAAGACTGATGGACCACAATGCTCAGCATTATGTACATCATGTCCACTCAAGAGGTCACACCCAGCTCATCCTCTCTGCCTACTCCCCCTTCTTGCCATTTGCACTCACGGGGTACTCCTCACCACTCTCCTGTGCCTGCATCACCACTAACTGAAATGAAGAATGGCAGAGTCTTCAATGTTCACACAACTGCTGATGCTACGGCCTGGGAACGTTCTTCATGGGAAGGGCATTGGTTACATTGGAGACCCCAGCAAAGCACTCAGACCTGTAGGTCTATCGCTTCAACAATGGGTGCTCAGTGTCAATGGCAAGGTGAGAGCGGAGGCAGGGATCTTGACCCCACCCCAGATGCCAGCTCCTTTCAGGGACATGGAGCCACTGAGCCCACCACCACAACAAACTTGAGCCAGTTCAGAGGCATATTCCAGAAGGTGAGGTCTGGCATAAAGACATGCCTGACATTTCCTTTGCACTAGACAGAGCACTGTCTGGCAGATGAACAACAAATTCACAACCAATCAAATTAACTTGGAATCGACCTCAATAATTCTGGAAGTGGGTCGCAATGGGGCTGTCTCAGGTCCCTCAGACTCCCTGCATTGCTGTGTCACCTTCTCTCGGGCGTCTCTCTTGCTCAGTGTCCTGATCTCCAGCTACATCTTTACCCTCAGATGAATACTGTCGATTTTCCCCCAAAGTGTCTGCCTCCCAGACATTTCCATTTTTATCAGCACCAATTGTGAGGGATGCAGCACACCATAATGATGGGGCACACTGTTTCCGGCCTGTAATGCAAGACCCCGCCAAAATGAACCCATCATCAAAACCTAGTCTCCAGGATGACCCTGGTGTTGGAGCCTGATTCTGCATCTATCCTTGGGTTTCTTACGGTGTCATATTTGGAGGCACAGCCCTGAGCAGCCTGTGTGCCTTGAGTACCTTATAAAGAGGCATAGACCCGTGAGTCCTCCAGTACATACACATCATTGGCAGCTCCCAGAATACCTGTATAGATCTTTGAAATATGGCTTTGATGGTTACAAGTGGAGTGGAAACTTCTCCAGTTCACAAATGCTGCAGGTTATTATCGAGTACGCTCAGAGCAATCACCCAGCACCAAGGGGTTCCAGCAGTGCTGGTGAATCCCAATATCCCGGCTGCTCAATCATAATTGAAAATGTGTTGCTGAAAAAGCGCAGCAGGTCAGGCAGCATTCAGGGAGCAGGAGAATCGACGTTTCGGGCATAAGCCCTTCTTCAGGAATGAGGGAAGTGTGTCCAGCAGGCTAAGATAAAAGGTAGGGAGGAGGGACTTGGAGGAGGGGCGTTGGTAGTAGTTTGGCGCACCAACCTTTACACCGCTGAGGCTAAACGCCAGCTCGCGGACACCACCTCCTACTGCCCCCTTGACCATGACCCCACCCCCCACCACCAAACCATCATCTCCCAGACCATCCATAACCTCATCACCTCGGGAGATCTCCCATCCACCGCCTCCAACCTCAGTCCCACAACCCCGCACCGCCCGTTTCTACCTCCTGCCCAAAATCCACAAACCTGACTGCCCCGGCCGACCCATTGTCTCAGCCTGTTCCTGCCCCACCGAACTCATCACTGCATACCTCGACACGGTCCTGTCCCCCTTAGTCCAAGAACTCCCCACCTACGTTCGGGACACCACCCACACCCTCCACCTCCTCCATGATTTTCGCTTCCCCGGTCCCCAACGCCTTATCTTCACCATGGACATCCAGTCCCTGGACACCTCCATCCCCCATCACGAAGGACTCAAAGCCCTCCGCTTCTTCCTTTCCCGCTGTACCAACCAGTACCCTTCCACTGACACCCTCCTTCGACTGACTGAACTGGTCCTCACCCTGAACAACTTCTCTTTCCAATCTTCCCACTTCCTCCAAACCAAAGGAGTAGCCATGGGCACCCGCCTACTTGCAGAACATTTCAGAGAACACCTCTAGGACACCCGGACCAACCAACCCAACCACCCCGTAGCCCAACACTTTAACTCCCCCTCCCACTCCACCAAGGACATGCAGGTCCTTGGACTCCTTCATCGCCAGATCATGGCAACACGACGGTTGGAGGAAGAGCACCTCATCTTCTGCCTGGGAACCCTCCAACCACAAGGGATGAACTCGGATTTCTCCAGTTTCCTCATTTCCCCTCCCCCCACCTTGTCTCAGTCAAATCCCTCGAACTCAGCACCGCCTTCCTAACCTGCAATCTTCTTCCTGACCTCTCCTTCCCCACCCCAATCCAGCCTATCACCCTCACCTTGACCTCCCTCCACCTATCGCATTTCCAACGCCCCTCCCCCAAGTCCCTCCTCCCTACCTTTTATCTTAGCCTGCTGGACACACTTTCCTCATTCCTGAAGAAGGGCTTATGCCCGAAACGTCGATTCTCCTGCTCCTTGGATGCTGCCTGACCTGCTGCGCTTTTCCAGCAACACATTTTCAGCTCTGATCTCCAGCATCTGCAGTCCTCATTTTCTCCTGCTCAATCATAATTGCCAAGGGGGAAGGAAATGAAGAGGTGACCTTTGGCAAAAATGCACATCTGACTGGAGGATTGGGAGGTGTCCCGGAGATGACCAGTTGCCCCAGCTGCCAGCAGGAAGGTTAAGGGCAGTTGTGACATGGCCACTGAGATGGGAATGCCACCTTGTCCCTGCTCCTAGAGATGGCAGCACTCTAAGGGATGAGACAGTGGGCTATCTGTAATTGTCACTGGCAATGTCGTTTGGGCTTCTGACAGGAATTGCAGTGAAGCCAATAATTCTCCGCATCTCACCATTTGTCTGTGCCTGCTCTGTGGATCTTGCTGTGTTGTTTCTCTTCTGGAAGTTGTTGCTGCTAGGCTTGCTGATGCTCCTCCCTCCATCTCTGGTTTCTTCTGAACAGGAACAAGGTCATCATGAAGCCAGACGCAGGCTGTTAGCTCAGTGGGGAAAGTCAGAGAGATCACATAATGTTTTCGAAGGGACCCCTGAGCCCTCACATCCTGAGCAATCACTGTTATACCCTTGTACAGTCTACCCAAGGAGCTCACTGTCATGGCTTGAGCTCTGAACTATGTGACCTTACCCAGTTTCACTGTGGACATCCAAAGTGTCCATGCCCCTTTGGGATTAGACTTCTGCCAGTAGCCCACCATTAAATGCACCCCTCTCCACTGTAAAGTGGCTCCCATCACAGCCCACCTTTATGGAACTACTTTCTGTGTGAGGATATGCAGCTGTAATGCGTTGTCTCCAATTGGACTGTGGAATGTTGCTGTCAAAGAGGAGCGTCAGGTTCTGCGTTCAAGTTCCTTGTTGTAGATATTTTCCTCTAATTGGTCTGTTCAGAGATATCCCCATACCTCTCTGGAGCAGATAGGACCTGAACTCCAGCCTCCTGGCTCAGAGGTAGGGGCGCTACCATTACGCCATAAGCATCATTAATAACTTGTTTGTTAGAATAAAACTTGTTGAGCTTACACGATGAGGAAGCAATCAGGACAAGCTCAGTGTAATGCATCCAATCCCCTGTGACTATCACTTGTTCTCTGCAGTCTTTGAAAAGCACTGCCCTCCAAGTGAGATGAGGATAAATGTAGATGGACAGCATTGTTTCATCAATGAAGATGCTGCAACTGCCCTTAGCAGAGCCACAAAAACACAGTCTGCCCCTGAAATGAAAGAAGTAACTGACTCCACCCACTATCCGTGTTCTTGCAGCCATTTTGTGAAGTAATTACACAGCTGAGATTCAGTCTGACACGGTGAGATTCGAACTTGCAGACTTCCTCCTGCGATGTACCAAGCTTCCCCCCTTTCTTCATGTTACCTTTCCTGTTGCTGTCCCCGAGCCCCCGAATAACCATGAAGCCTCCCTCCATTTCAGTTAAGCTGCTTTGCGTCATCACTAATGGTCCTGCTTTACCCCCAATGCCCATAGCTCGGGTGGTTCCATGGCCTTGCTAACCCCACCACCTTATCGTACAGAAGCAAGAGTAACCGTGACCTGCTTGAACCCTCACTCCAAGTGCCAGTTATGACTGATCATGTCCCATCATCTCCGTGGAGTGATTTGGCAGCCCAGCTCCGACTAACCCTGGACTGATCTCTGAACAGCATCCTGACTGACCTGTGTCGAATCTATAGGCTGCTTGAACTTGACCTTAAGGAGTGGCTATGACACTGCAGTGTAATAGCTCTGCCTCCATGGATCCGCATAGCGCTTAGCATTTTGGAATACTGCATGCAGTTTTGGTCTGCCTCCCGTAGGAAGGATGTTGTGAATCTTGAAAGGGCTCAGAAATTATCTGCAAGGATGTTGTCAGGGTTGGAGGATTTGAGCTATCGGGAGAGGCTGAATAGGTCGGGGCTGTTTTCCCTGGAGTGCCAGAGGCTGAGGTTTACAAAATCATGAGGGGCATGGACAGGGTAAATAAACAAGGTTTTTTCCCTGGGGTTGGGGTGTCCAGAACTAGAGGGCATAGATTTAGGGTGAGAGGGGAAAGATTTAAACGGGACCTAAGGAGCAACTTTTTCCACACAGAGGACGGTGCGTGTATGGAATGAGTTGCCAGAGGAAATGGTGGAGACTGGTACAATTACAGCATTTAAAAGGCATCTGGGTGTGTATATCATTAGAAGGGTTTAGAGGGTTATGGGCCAAGTGCTGACAACTGAGACGGGATTAATTTAAGATATCTGGTCAGCATGGATAAGTCAGACTGAAGGGTCTGTTTCCGTGCTGCATATCTCTGTGACTGTATGATCGTCTGATTGTGGCCAAGCCCCTGGACTGTAATGGGCCCAGGTCCTTCACAGACTGTTGCGGTGCTCTGTGACTAACTGGAGTCTACACTTACCCCAAAAACCACTGTGCCATGTGTTTGCCGTGTAAGCTGATAAGCCAGATGTTTCCACAGCTTTGGGCAGGACAGTGACATGTCCATCCCCTGTCTGACTGGAACATTTACTCTACAGTGCACCCCTCTGCTACAAGCTGCCTGCATCTTCCTCTGCTAAACAGCAAGCTCAACCATAGAGGCTTCCTACTAATAACTCAGTCCTAAAGGCCTAGTACACTGAAGATCAATGTAACTCACAGTCCCTGCAGGCCTGTAAGTAAAAATTAAAGGTTTTTTTATGCTACAAGGCGAGCTAAGATCCAAAAAATGCCTGGCTCCACGTCAGAGCAAACAATCCTGTGTTGCTACAGGTGATGCCTTGCTGTTCCTGAGCGCGAAGCAACCCAGCGGAAGTGTCATGATTTGGAGAAGCCGGTGTTGCACTGGGGTGTACAAAGTTAAAAATCACACAACACCAGGTTATAGTCCAACAGGTTTAATTGGAAGCACACTAGCTTTCAGAGCGACGCTCCTTCATCAGGTGATTGTGGAGGGCTCAATCGTAACACAGAATTTATAGCAAAAATTTGCGGTGTGATGTAACTGAAATTATACATTGAAAAATTGATTGTCTGTTAAGCCTTTCATCTGTTAGAATACAGTGATAGTTTCACTTCTTTCATGTGTAAATCACAAAACCTTTTTTAAAAAGTTGCATTCTCGGGTTAGCTGTTAACAGTGGTGATAGCTAGACAATATGTTGAAGGTGTTAGCCCCCTGTGTTCTCTGTCTGTGCCCTGATGTTTAGATTGATTCTAATCTAAAAAGTGAGATAACAGAGTTTTACACAAATTCATGCAGTTTTTGAGCTCAGAGTTCTACATGAATGTATGCAGTTTTTGTGCAAAGTGCAATGTAACTCTGCAAGTACAAATTCACCCCACATGCACACATATATTTTGTGGGGTGAATTTGTACTGCAGAGTTACATTGCACTTTGCTCAAAAACTGCATACATTCATGTAGAACTCTGAGCTCAAAAACTGCATGAATTTGTGTAAAACTTTGTTATCTCACTTTTTAGATTAGAATCAATCTAAACATCAAGTCATAGACAGAGAACACAGGGGGCTAACACCTTCAACATATTGTCTTGCTATCACCACTGTTAACAGCTAACCCGAGAATGCAACTTTTAAAAAAAGAGTTTTGTGATTTACACATGAAAGAAGTGAAACTATCACTGTATTCTAACAGATGAGAGGCTTAACAGACAATCAATTTTTCAATGTATAATTTCAGTTACATCACACTGCAAATTTTTGCTGTAAATTCTGTGTTACGATCGAGCTCTCCACTATCACCTGATGAAGGAACGTCGCTCCGAAAGCTAGTGTGCGTCCAATTAAACCTGTTGGACTATAACCTGGTGTTGTGTGATTTTTAACTCAGCAGAAGTGTGCAATTCGTAGTTTTCACTGAGCTCCAGGGTAGATGGTTGAAGCTGTGTTGGCCGAGTTGGCCTCCATGCAGGCTTGGCGATGTTGTGAGGCTGGATTTGTCTGTGCCAAGTTGCGGGCATGAAGGGTCAAGGACGATGGTGGCCTCAGACCATGCAGGGACCTGGTGCAGTCAAAGCGGAGCCATGTGAAGGGAGGCTAGACGTCTGGGGAAGCCAGTCCGTGGCCTGCAATAGACAGTGTCAATGCAGACAAATCAGCAGCTCCCTGTCGAGCTGTTGCGTCATCTCGCTTCTGTGTGGAGGAGAGGCAGAATAAAAGGACAGTGTTCATAAAATGGGCGCAGCTATTAGTGAGGTCCAAATGCATCAAAATAAACTTGCTGCCACTTGACTGCAAGATTTGGAACTCACCATCTAATGGGTACCTGAGGGGGAGTTTTTTGACATTGTGAATCTTTCACCCTGGCTTGCCATTAATCTTGCCACACCAGCGACAGGAACGTTCCACCCTAAGCATTAATTTAATTAAATTGATAAAATATTGTTATTTAAACTGAAAGCTAGTAGTACTGGACACGAGAGCATTTCTTTACTTCGGCAGCCAGCATAGAAAAATTCAAGCGCTCCCAGGTCTGGCACACTAGAGATGAATAAAGCTTCCCCACACTTTGCCCCAATAATGTGCTTTCAGGCCAAAATCGACTGCATCTGTGTGAACTGTTGAATATTCCACATCAGCCATTGTTCTGATTGATCCTGCCAATTTCTGTGGAATTGTGAACAGTTGTCTGCTGGCGACATCTGCTAACTGGAAAATATATTGGCTCACTCACAGAGGAATCCTATGAATTTAGATTATCAACCCATAGATTCCTGGAGTCTAAGGCCCAGAAGGAATCCAGTTGACTGATTGTATCTGCAAACGTCAGCTCTTAAACAAAAAATAAAATAATGATTAAATAGCATTTATAGCAATGGTAATTGTTTGCTCAACTGTCATTATTATTCTTGTCCAAGTGTTTCCTCACCAAATATTTTCATTGCTTTATGAAAGAAAACATTCCTGAGAAAGGAGTGGGAAACAACTAATCTCCTCTGCTCATATTTTCATGCCAAACTTTCAATCTGCATTGTGTTCACAATTCTTACAGGACCAAAGATTGGCATTAACGTTGTATGTGTGTGGATGTCATATTAAAGTTGTATTTTATTGGCTGTGGTCTGAGGGATATTGGCACTTGAGGTTAGGTCACCATCCATTGTAATCATAGGGTCACACTCATAGTTATCATCTTTAAGATGAAGTAGTATTCTGTCTATTTATTCCTTTTATTTTGGTCACCCAACTTTTTCACTCTCACTGTGAGGTTGTTGATGGGAGAAGGGATTCTGAAAAAGGTCAATTATGTGATTTTTTTACTGCAGTATTTTTTCTATCAATATTAATGTTACTTTTAAAAAAATACATGAATATATGATTTGTTTTATTTTACAGCAATTGAAACACAGAGTACCAGCTCTGAAGAGATTGTACCAAGTCCACCATCTCCGATTCCACCTCCACGGGTATACAAACCTTGTTTTGTGTGTCAGGACAAGTCATCAGGCTATCACTATGGAGTCAGTGCCTGTGAAGGCTGCAAGGTAAGGCTGTCTAATGCTGTGAAGAGAAATTGCTTTGTTCTTCAGAGTTTTCATTTGTTCACAGGATGTGGGTGTTGCTGGCTGGGTCAGCATTCATTACCCATTCCTAATTACCCAGAGGGCAGCCTAGAGTCAACTAGAGTCACATGTAAGCCAGACTGGGCAGGAATGGCAGATTTTCTGTGTCAAAGAGCAATAAACAGTGGTTAAATAGCCAGCATTGGGCTAACTTTTTTATTCAGTTCAGATTTCACCAGCTACCATGATGGGATTCAGGCCCATGAGCTGGAATATTAACGTGGACTAGAATTACTAGTCCAGTGGCATTACCACTACACCATGGCCTCCCCTCATTTGATCATTATTGTTTGTCTGTGGAACTGAAGCTAACAATGTGCTAACATGTAGGCATTCCAGGCACACCCATTACAAGCTGCTGCTGCTGCTGCTGCAGACGTGTGACAGGAACCCAGCACGTGACCACTAGCACTTGTTTGAAGATATTTAGCTGGTCCAGAACTGACTGACTGATATTAATTATTACAACTGTCTGAACATAATCACTACTTTTCCCATTCCGCAAGGTAGCTTCAGGAGTGCAGCAACAGTCCTTTCCCCCTTATCTACAAGCTCAGTGATATCATCCATTGACGTACAGTAACATCCCACCCTCCATAACTGCTTCTTGATGGACATTCCGGGTACATCAGTACTTTTCAAACAATAGGAAATGAAAATCATCTGATTCTGCTCCTGCTAAAGCCTCCGGACTGTAGCCCCCAATTACATTCCCTCCTTCCTGCTTTTGCAATTTAAACTCAATATCTGGAACCTTGGTGGGTTTTTTTCGACAATGTGTTGTATTTTAAACCATGCCCTTACTGCCTCCATACATAGTGCCCTGATAGCCACTCAAATGCTCATTACCGTGTTACTTTTAGACTAAACTTCAACAAATCCCTATGTACTATCCTTTCAAACTGCACACTCTGCGATCATTACAGAAAACGTTACTTCCTGTAACCTGTCTTCATTAGCTCCCATTGCTCGAACACATCAGTTCATGTCAATCACTGATGGCCACCATTTAATCCATTGCCCAAAGCACAGCCTTTAATAAATCTGAAATGTGTAATAGGAGGTATGTAGCGAAGATTTTGTGCTCCTTTTTAACTGTGTCATTACAACCCATCAAGTGTTAACTAGTGGGAGCTGTGCATTTGGTTTCAATTAATGTCTGTCTTTTGGGTTCTTTTAGGATGCCGATGATGCTTTTTCTTTAAAAAAGCAAGAAATGAGGCTGACCAGTTTTGGACAACTGCTTCATTACCCCTTAGATTTGTAAAGTCAGGGCAGCCGTTTTAAAATATCTTATAACAATTCCATTCAATAGTGAGACTTACTTGCAGAGTGGCAGTGATTATTTGTTTCACGGTAACCAGTCAGGGTAATGTTTTCAAGATTTCAAACTTTCATGGGAGTCAGCATTACACTATTCCAATCTCCTGAAAAATGTGAAAGCGTGATAGATTGCACTTGGACTCAGAATCTAAACAGTGAGTCTGATTCTTTGTTCAAACATCACTGTATTCAGGTTTCATTTGTAGATAATAAAAATAACAGAATCTTCAAGAAAACTGCCAGGTTTCCTGTTCATGGAGATTGGATTTCCTTTTATTAAGTCATAAAGTTTACAAAGAGAAGCACAAATGAGTGATGACTTTTGGACCTTCAAGGTTTGTTCCTTTAAAATATACTACACCCACCTCAGGTCCTTGAATGAGTGTGACACCTTTCCTCTGTTCCCTTTGCCAGAATTACAATTCAACTTATTGATTACTCCTCCCATATTGTTACAATTTGTCTAATTGGACGCAATCATGCTTTCAACTTGGAAACAATCATCAGCATTTTCACCTACGCTGAGTACGTGCCTTTACAAGTTCCTCTTTCCACCTTCTCTCTTAAAGGTTGAGAAGTTTGATTTTTCCCAATTGTTCTTCATTTCTTCAGTATAGTGCTGATCAATCGTAGCTTTCCTCAGCACCAATTCCAGGGTCAGATGTCTCCTTGTGTCTTGTTGACTGGTATTGAATCAATAATCGAGGTGCAGTTCAATCAAAGTACCTGACTTCTGCTGAATGGTTTGAGATTTCTGTGATGAGATTGATGCTGTCCTTGAACCGGGGCACAAAGACGATGACAGGAGTGAGACAGCAGCATTCTCAAGGCCGTCCGACCGCATGAACAAATGGTGAGTAAGGAGATGGCCAGTTCAGGAACAGGCCTTCCACTTCGCTCGCCCAATCAGAAGGCTGCTTGGTCTGTCGTCTTGGCAGTGCCACACTGAGAGAGGGAGGATCTGCTGAGACACCGAGAAGAACACCTCCAACATGTCCGTCCTTGATCTCCTCCATTGTCACAGTCAATCAGACTGCAAGTTGGAGGAACACCACCTCATCTTCTGCCGAGGCAGCCTGCAGCCCGGAGAACTAAACATTGAGTTTTCCAATTTCAAATAACCTTACCACCCATTCCCTTGACTCCCTTTCCAGACTTGCCCCTTCCATTCCACCTTCCGACCCTTCCTTCCAGTTACCAACCAGATTCTTCCCTCCCATCGACTAACCACAACCTGTCACTACCTCACCATTCTGCTACTCTCCCTAGCCCCCCCACCTTCCACTTACCTGTAGCTCCCCCTACCTCAACATCAAGTCCTAAAGAAGCGTTATTTTTATTGCCCACCCTTATTGATTCTGAGAAGGTGAAGGTGAACTACTTTCTTGAAATACTGCAATGCTATTAGGGAAGATGTTTCAGAAGGTTGACCCAGCATAATAAAAGAGCGGCAATATATTTCCATGTCAGGATGGTAAGTGGCTTGGAGGGAAAGTTGCAAACAGTCGTGTTCCCATCTGTGTGCTGTTCTTGTTCTTCTAGATGGAAGTGCACATGCATTTGGAGGGCGACTTTGGTGAATTTCTGCAATGCATCTTGTAGATAGTATACACTGCTGCGACTGAGCATCGGTGGTGGGGGCAGTGAATGTTTGTGGATGTGGCACCAAACGAGCAGGCTGCTTTGTTCTGGATGGTGTCAAGTTTCTTGGGTGTTGTTGGAGCTGCACCCATCCAGGCAAGTGGGGAGTATTCCATCACACTCCTGACTTGTGCCGTGTAGATGGTGATGGGCATCAGGGATTCAGGAAGGGAGTTGCTCGCTGTAGTATTCCTAGCCTCTGACCTGCTGTTGTATTCACTGTATTTATATGGCTAATCCAGTTCAATTTGTAGTTCTAGAAATATCAACAATAGGAGCAGGAGTGGGCCATTTAGCCTTTCCAGCCGACACCACTGTTCAATAGGATCATGGCTGATCATCCAATTCAGTACTCTGTTCCCATCTTCTCCCATACCCTTTGATGCTGTTAGCCCTAAGAACTAGACTTAAATCCTCCTTGAAAACATTCAATGTTTAGGCGTCAACTACCTTACAGACTTCTACAGGCTCACTCTCTGGATGAAGAAATTCCTCCCAATTGCAGTTCCAAATGGCCTACCCCGTATCTGTAAACTGTGACCCATGGTACTGGAATCCCCTGTCATCTCGAACATCCTTCCTGTGTTTATACTGTCTAGTCCTGTTCGAATTTTATAGGACTGTATGAGATCCCCACTCTTTCTTTTAAAGTCCAGTGAATATAGGCCGAGCCAATGCAGTCTCTCTCTTCATACGTCAATCTTGCTGTCTGAGGGATCAGTCTGGTAAGCCTTTGTTGAAATCACTCCATTAGCCAGAACATCCTCCTCAGTTAAGGAGACCAAAACTACACACAATACTCCAGGCGTGGTCTTACCAAGGCCCCGTACAATTTCAACAAGATATCCCTGCTCCTGTGTGCGAACCCTGTCATTATGATGGCCAATATATTATCTGCCATATCCAATACCTGCTGCACCTACATCGGTACTTTTAGCAACTGATGTCCAAGGACACTCAGGTCTCATTGTACCACCCCCTTTCCCAATCCATTGCCCTTCCGATGCCTTCCTGCCTTCCTGTTTTTTCACCCAGGGTGGATAACTTGACATTTACCCACATTTTTCTCGGTCAGTGGTAACTTCCAGGATACTGATTGGAGCTTGGGTGTAGAGCTCTGGCGGTGATTTTTTTATTTTGGGAGTATACTTTATTCATAAAAATCATCTATAAGAACCTACAAAGATTAAAAATCAGTTCTGTGCTGGCTTTGCAGAGTAAAAAAAAACAAAAAAAAATGGAATTTTGACATTTTCCAGAGTTTCTCTGCAGTTGCAAATACAAAGGCATTTTCTACTTATGCAGGAAACTATGTTGATTTTAAGGCACTGGGAGGGTCTGACAACAGAACGGATCCCCATTTAACTTCAGTAGAAGGACCTCAGCTGGTGGTCTTTCCCCACTTGGCAGCAGCTGGCCCAGGCTTTAGTGTAACCCTCAGCACATGGTCCTGGACCTTGAAATTCCTGATGTAGGGCTTATGCCCGAAAGGTCAGTTCTCCTGCTCCTCGGATGCTGACTGACTTGCTGTGCTTTCCCAGCAACACACTCTTGACTTGGACTTTGAAATGTGCACGTCTGCAACACTCAGTCGAGGGCAGCTTCTCGCACTAGAAGACCAAACAAGTTTCGGCCAGGCGAAGGAGCACCTTTTACCAAGTCAGTGGTCCTCCCCAGGCGCAATCGATGTTTGTCTTTGTGTGTGTCCAGGGGAACAGATTGTCGAGCACAGAGTCCCATGTCATGGAGCTGCTCAGGATGAACCTCGACAAACACCACTGCATCTTTCTCCAGACCTCCTTTGCATCGGCACTTTCCAGCAGCAGAATTCTGTCTACCTTCATTCTTACTGTTTACAATTGCTTAATAGGTTTTTTCTAGATCCTCAATTCAGGATCTATTGCACTCCCTTCCCAGTTTAATATTACTCACAGAATAAATTTGACTAATTTACTTTATCGTCTTTAGTTCAAGTTTATAGAGACCAGGACCTAAAGGGGCCCACACACTGAATGATGAAATATGCCACTGAATATGTTTCCCCAGTTCGATATTATTCCCCTAATTAATATTTTCTGCTGAACCTCTTTCAGTCAATCGTTATCCATCTTTAGGTTTTTCTTAGTGGCTAGATCAAAGCAGCAACTTAGACCAGTTGCTGTTTGAGCAAGTTTGAAGGGTCTGTTTCCATGCTGTACATCTCTATGACTCTGACTCTCTAAGTTTAATGCTTTAACAAGGGAACCTCACCCATACTGGTTAATTTTGAAATTGACCCAATGTTTTTTTAAGAATTGTTTATCTGGGATATTCTTTTATTCTTTACTGCCTGGATCTCTCAACTTGTCTTTTGTTTTCACAATGAATGATGATGACATCACTTTAAATTTGGCATGGAACACTTCCCCAGCTTTGTTGTCCATCGCACTGCAGGACATGGAGTCATTGAGGATTCTGTTTCCACTGGGCAGACCTGTTCTTCTGTCACTGTGAAGAAGGTGAAAGTCTTCAAAATGCAAAAGGTTGACTATGAGTAGAAACCAACATTGCCAAACTGCACTGCATTCTGGATGACGGAAACAACATCAGCCCTTTTGACTCTTGTAGTTACTTGAGAAAGATATGAACATAATTTATTATTGTGCCTCTGTTTGATATAAATGCTTTAAGTGTTGGTTCACCTTTTTTTGGGCACAACTTAATGTAAAAATCCTGATTGTTCATAGAGAGTCTAAAGTCACTTTCAAAAAAATATTTCGCGTCTTCACAGATGGTTCCTCTACATGTGTAACTTTGAAACCACTTCAGCCCCCTCGTTTGGTCCTGAAGGAGGGGAAGAATGAGCCATCGGTGAGGGCAGTGTTTCACAGGCCCAAATGCAAAGGATATGGAATTCAACCTGCACACTGTTATTGCTGCCTGGGAGGGTGTAACACCTCTCTTCCTCTGAAGGTCAATCAAAAGCTGGAGGATATTCTTCTATGGCAAGTAGGATCACACCAGCCACAATGGATTAGTTTGGCCTTTCATGATCCTCACCAAACACTCATTATAAACATAACAATCGAGT
Source organism: Chiloscyllium plagiosum (assembly GCF_037043375.1). Lineage (NCBI taxonomy): Eukaryota > Metazoa > Chordata > Chondrichthyes > Orectolobiformes > Hemiscylliidae > Chiloscyllium > Chiloscyllium plagiosum. The sequence goes on from NW_028270143.1 coordinate 1,636,727, forward strand.
TGAAATTTCAGACTAACGAATGTGTGATTGTCCAATCTAATATAACACAAATATACAGTAACATTTCATCACAGTACGTTGACTTGGTGCAGCGAATTTCTTGACCAATTAGTCAGAAGCCAGTCAGTCTGCTCCATGTAGCTCTGGAGTGTTGAGTATTTAGAGCTCTCTGGTGTTTTACTGAGTATCGGCGCAGTCTGTATTCACAAGGTGGGCATGGTGCCAGTTTGTTCAGGATGGTGACTCTGTATCAGGCTCTTTCAGAACTCAACATCAGTTTGTCGTAAAAGAGTATTAATAGTGGATGTTTATGTAAATTAGCTAGAAAGACCACCAAAAATGAATGTTAAGAGTTGAAAATGAATTTCCATGCTTCATAATTACATTAATGTTTTTTTGTTCCCATCAGTGAGTGTAGAGTTATATATATTATGTAGGGATATAAATTTCATAAGGATATATAATAACATTACCATGTTTACTTTCATTTAATTCTTGAATAACAGTCAATTTTCTTAATGGTTTCCTGCTTTTTAATAGATAACTGGTGCATTTCACCAGTTTCTGGAAATATAAGTTTGATATTTTTATTTCATTACAATAAGGGGTACAATGATGCTCACTTGGCTGCAAAAAAAAATGCAGAACTGACATTTAAAATAAGCCAAACTGGAAACGGATATATCGAGGGATGTGCCTGGGATTCTGTCAATTCCTCCAAAGGCCAGTGAGTGACAACAAAAGGCATTACGAATAGAGATCTTATTTGTGTATTTTTGAGATGACTAATTTGTCTGAAAATTTGTGCATATTTCCCTATTTCTATCTACAATTTGCCTGCTCCTATTTTATAAAGACACAATGTAAGCCTTTGTTGATTGTTAGAATTTGTATTACATGCTGTGCTGATTTATCTTCTGGCACTGTATTCTATACACAAAGCTTCATCAACACTTGTGATTTTGTGAAAAATCCATAACATTTCTCTGCTCACAATGTTCCCTGAACCTGTAATGTCTGAATGATTTATTGTTTTTGCATTACTTTAATCTCCATGATTCATGATAATAGTGAGAGAGAGAAACTCTCCTTCCCAGTCAGCCAATTGAATTGGCCATATTAAAATAGTGCAGAATCAATAAATCATTAAGGTATTGCAAGCATTATCATCTTCCTGAGCAAAGGAAATCAATGTATGTGTAACAAATTTCCAAGCCTGACCAATGCTGTACACATCTGGAGGGTGCTTGTGCACCTTGGAACAATTAAATTTCTCCAGAAAAATGTTACAATTGTAAACTTTCACTAAGTATGCACTGAAAGCACTTGGTTACCATGGTGTCAGACTAATAGCTTTCAGTGCCAGTAATTACCAAAGTCAGAAAAATATTATTGATATTGCATCCTGATAAATCATATACCTACTTTACATTGCAAATTTTCTCAGGCTTAAATAAAGCTGCAATTAACTGCATTAACTTAAGTCTGTTGGTAAATAGCAAAAGACTGGTTTGAACTTCAGTTGTATTGAGGTGGTATTTGAGATTCACAGTATTGGAATTGACAGACTTAAAATTATTTGACTATTCCTTGTATTTGGCTTAATTGCTGGGCTTTTTGTAAATCAATCATTTTTAAATAGTTTGTTAATGTATTATGATAAATTGGGGTATGAGGATAGCTGCTGGAATCTTTGAAACTTAGAGACTTCATAAGCGTTCGGGGAGGTTGGTATAATTGCAACATTTAAGAGGCATTTGGATGGGTATATGAATAGGAAGGGTTTGGAGGGATATGGGCAGGTGGGACTAGATTGGGTTGGGATATCTGGTCGCCATGGATGGGTTAGACTGAAGGGTCTGTTTCCATGCTGTACATTCCTATGACTCTATGTCCAAGTACATGACCTCAAGGGAGGCAGCCAATTAACAGACTGCTCCTCCATCCACTTCCAGTTAGGGACAGCACACAGGTGGGACTGGGTGCTTGGGAGAGGGGAAAGTAAGGAATGGCCAGCAGTTTCACTGGGAAAGGTGATGCAGCTCGGGCAGACAGACAGATGGACACCCTCATCAAAACATCCTAATGCATTCTGTAAATTGTTGCCAGGACCTCCCATGAATCAGCATGCGAGAGAAACAGCTCCAGCTGTCTGCAAATGTGCTTTCTGCTTCTTTACATGTGAGCCTGCAAGATCGTCAGGTGATACTTTGACCTCCAATCCTGACCCTGTCTCTGGCATGTTGCCAGGCTCTTGGCAAAGCAGGGGCATGTGTGGTACCCTCGAGCTGACTATTGGAACCTCATGAGTAAGTGAGGCCTGAGACCTGTCACTGGGAGCCCCGTGGGCACACCTCCTGATCCTGATGTTTATCACTGTTGATTCTAAATTAGCACACAACACTCCCACCTCTGCCTTTTAAGGGTACTTCTCAGGATTGTGAACAGTCAGGCTGATATCTGAAAGATGATCTTGCTGCCGAAACTTACCAGGTTGGATATTATGGTTCTTTGCTGAAACCAGAAGCCTGCCCACCAATTTGAATTGAAAATTTAATGAGCATTTGAACTTGTTATCCAACCATTTGCTTCATATTTCACGCTGCCCGTGACACACTACAGGTGGGCATGTACTGGCAGGGCAGAGTGGGCAGGCCACTTCTGGAAAAATAAATAAATAGTTCAGGAAAGTGGGAAATCTAGGGTTAGTATTAGAACTGGATTCAGAGGGTAACCTACTTGCCTGACTGTGGGATCCATCTTGTCTTCCTAGGCCTGCCCAAAGCTGTAGCTATGCCCATCATGGAGGTCTAGTGGGGACAGCGGATTGCTGTCCAATAGCTCTTAAGAGTATGCCTGCCTATCACCCCTGGCCTGTTTAACCTGCAGGCATCATATTATTGCTGTGGAGAGGGCCTCTGCTAGGCCTGTTGGCTACCAGTGAATTCTTGCAATCCCAATGAAACTCAGATAATTGTATTTGTTGATTCTAAGGCATCTTGTTTTTGAATACATAGCATATACAATACCTTGTGAATTTTCTTTTGTAGTACATGAATTTGCATCTTTAAGACTCCATGGGCTTTGCTAAATATGTATTGGCAATCCAGTATATGTTCTCCCTCGCACTTTGGCAGTTATTTGTGTTTATTGGTTTTCTATTCAGGATCCTGATGTGAGCAGGTGAGGAGAGGTAACAGACTTCTCTTTTTTAATATCCTTGGTTGATCATGAAAAATATTTTTATTTCTTTTTTTAGCGTGCAGCCATCACACTTCAATTAAAATGTAATTAGCTCGATTAAAACGAGGGAGTCAAATGATAAGATTTTCTTGCATTGAGGGGATGGAGTTGTATTATCTACTAAACACAAGAAAAATAAAAAAATTCAACAACAAACACTGATAATAAAGTATTGAGAAAGAAAAGAAGCAAGGGAGGTTCCAATATAGACAGGAATGTAAACACAGTTGCAGTTTAAAGTTTTTAGACGTCTTGAGTTCCAAGAGTGAAATCTGTGTCCCAAATGTTTAGCTGTTGACCTGTTTTCTCAGAAGAGTCGAAGATAGCCCTAGACAACTATTCTATACAGTGCAACACTGCTTATAACCCTAACGTTTTGATGAAGTTTTTTTTATTCCACGTTGCTTTTTCACATGGTGATTTCTGATATTGAGAGAGAAGGAGGGAGAGAAGAGCATCTGGTATATTTGCTGTTATCTTTAGATATTGCTTTATCTTTTGTTGCTCAAAGGCAAACTTCTGAAAGGTGGTTCATTAGTTTATTGCAAGTCTAGCTGCATTGGCTTTTTCAGACTAGTTACTCCACAGATGACGTTTCATCTCTCAATATTTAAATTTACTATACGTGGGCGATTAAACAAGAGATGCAAGTTTCTTGATGCCTTGTTGAGTTTCAGTGCCTCTTGATTAAGATGGTAATTCTGATGTAGCCGGTTTTATATATTCCATGTGCATTGCTTTGGTTTGTCGGTAGTATATTTTTTGAAACCACTTTTAGTGCATGAAAGTCCCAGATTTTAAAATGGAATGATGAATTTGAGTATTGATAATCCATTTTCACTATGATCATATGTCAGCTGTTTACCTTCCCATAATTTCCAGTCTATTGACACTGTCCTGCTTTTCCCTCATTAAACAAACTTAATTTGGCACTATTTGGTTTAATTTGTAACACTCATGTCAATGTGCTGGTTTATTTCCTGTTAATTGATCTCTGCATCTTATTGATGTGAATCTCCTGCTCTCTATTACCTTCCCTCCATCCTCTGACATGATACAGGAGGGGTACAGTATTTTACATTTTCTCATACTATGACTAAGAACTGTTTGCAGAGCAAGCAGCTCTTGGTCATGTGGGAACAGTTTGTAAAAAGACCTTTATTTTTTGAAAGCAGCAAAGAGAGGTGACTTCATGGTCTTTGTAACAAACGTCTGAAAACCTAATATGGCCTGTGCGATGACTCTTGAACAATGCCAGTATTGTGCGTGGTGGAGAGAAAGTGGTGCCTTGGCAGATTCTGCTGTGTGTTAACGTCTTGTTGTACTTTCACTGAAAAGAAGACATTCTGTGGCCAGAGGTGGGCAGGGAGCCTTTTTTTGGCCAGAGCTGCACTGGGTAGAACAGTTGCCTAGGGCTTTTTATTGGCATAAGCAGCAAGATGCAGAATGTGAAACACTTTGGTGGCATTTTAACAGCACTTAAGACAAACCCATTTATGTGGATCATTAAAACTGAAATGGTGCCACTGTGTCTGCTGATAACAAGGATTAAAAACAGAAAGGAAACTCCAAAAAATTTAAAAACAAGCAGAAGTGCTGAAAATTCACAGTATTGTTAAGACTGACTGAGAATTATGATCCAGCTTTAAACTGTTGCAATGCTAATTGTGAGATTCCCCCTCCCCTGTCGTGTGTAAATGTTACTATTCCTGGATAACCCTTCAAATATCAATTGTTGAATATGGCAAAATAGATACTGAACACTAGAAACCAACTTGCTTTTGGACACATAGAGTCTTATAAGTCTCACACAGAAGGGTTTGTGTTTGTTCTGGCCTTTGGACACACTTAAAAAAATTCTGTTGCTCTTCCCATTCGCCAGAGTCCTGTCTCATCCTTTGTTTGGAACCTTCATATACTTTCCCTTTGAAAGATGCAATGTTGTCTGCCTCAAACATTCCCTGTTACAGTCCTTTGATATCTTGCTGCATGAAGAAAGTTGCCATAGAGTCATATAGCACAGAAACAGACCCTTCGGTCCAACTAGTCCATGCTGACCATGTTCCCAAACTAAAGTAGTCCCACTTGCCTGCACTTGGCCCATATTCCTCTAAACCTTTCCTATTCATGAAATTTTCCAAATGTATATTTTAAACATTGTACCTGTACCTACATTCACCACATTCTCTGGCAGTTCATTCCGCACACAAACCACTCTCCGTGTAAAAAGATTTCCCCTCATGTCCTTTTTAAAATCTTTCTCCTCTTGCCTTAAAAAAAATGCTTCCTAGTTTTGAACTCTCCCACCATAGGGAAAAGACCGTTGTCATTCACCTAATCTATGCCCATCATGATTTTATAAACTTCAAAAAGGTTACCCCTCAAACTTCTTTGTTCCAGCTTATCCACCCTGTCTAATTCCCTCCATTCTCGACAACATCTTAGTAAATCTTTATTGAACCCTCTCCAGTTAAATAATATCCTTCAAGTAACAGCATGGCCAGAACTGCATACAATTCTCCAGAAGAGGCCTCACTAAAATCCTGTACAACTTGAACACGACTCCTATACTCAAACTCACCATGACTGCTTTAAGATGATGAACACTTTTCCCTGTATTTTCCTAGATGTATGTGACAATAAATCATTCATTCGTTCATTCGTTCATGATCGCACTTTATTGACAGTGACGCCAAAGAAAATAGCAAGTCTTTTTGCCCTATCAAAATACTTTACAACTGTAGAATCTTGTATATATTATGCTCTTGGCATTCTCTGTTCCGTTGGAGTTAGTCACTGTGTCTCAAGTATTTCCTCATAGGTGTAGCTTTCATTTTTGATATCAACATAGTGAATCAACACACTCTCAATGGCTTCAGTGTTATTTTTTTACAATGGAATAAGTCAAATTTCGCACAAAACTTTCACTGTGGCCAAATCATTGAAATTGTTGGCCTGGATTTTGCGGTAGCAGTAGTATTTGACATCATTTCACCTTTGAAATCAGGATCTGCATGCTTACAGGTAAAAGTGAAGTTCCAAACATTTCTGCCATTTCTGTGTTTCTTCACACTTCCAATGTCTGAAATGAATCAGTTATTAATCATTTAACTAGTGAGAGCTTCCACCTTTATGCTTTTGGTCCCGTAATAAAAATCATTGAAAACGTTGCACCTTATTAAATGAGGTCCAGTTGGGTTTTTAATGGTGTTTTAATCGTAATTTATTAATGAACAGCCTCTCAGACCCTGATAAACTAATTTAATATGTGTAGACTATCAAATTTCTCAATTACAATAAAAAAATTAGTGTTTTTCTAGCTACTTCTTCAAGTACTTCTCACTCTATTTCTTTCTGTAAAATTATACTAAAAGCTGAAGGATAATTGTTTTTATTGACACAATTTGCTGTCAGTGGGACTTTGTCAATGTGCTTGGTGTTCAGTAAATTAGAAGATTTTCCTGTTGCTGAACAGTTGGAGATCTTTACCAGACTCAAGTTGATGAACTGAATCCGCACCACAGCGATTGGCAACACAGTGATGAGCATCTTCCTTTGCTTCTGATTGTAAAATCTGGTCTTTTCGTCTATCCCTCAATTATAGAACCAAACAGTTCTATAATTTTATTTACCTGCAATGATTGTGTGCTGGAGTTTTATGCCCTGTCTGAGTCAGAGTGAATCGACATGGGCAATGTCAAGTAGAACCCAATTTTGGAACACCTGTGCCCAGTCCATCACTGGCTATTTGATTTGATTTCATTTATTTATTGTCATGTGTATATATTATAAATACGGTGAAGCGTATTGCTTAGTATTGCCACCATAAAATACAAAAATGAACCAAAACACAGAATATAAGGCCAAAACATAAAACAATAAATTTCATCTTATAGTCTGATCTCAATAGAGCTAGTGTACTTTCAAATAAACTTGTTGGACTATTATCTGGTGTTGTGATTTTTAACTTTGTCCACCTCAGCCCGACACTAGCACTTCCACATCATCAATAGTGTTAGATGGTCTTTGGGACAGTTCCTATTTCTAGCTCAGGCAGGGGCCTGGATCCGGGCTCCTCCACCCTAACACTAAACCGATGACACTGCATTTCACTGTGTTGCCACTCTCCGGCACCATTTCACCTCCACCTGCCACAGCTATGAGTTCACGCTAGGCCGACCTCACCAATGCAGCTGGTGCCATAGAGTCCTGTGCTGGGAGCAAACTTGACGCTGGGAGGGAGCCAGGCCTAGCCATAGACCGGGAGCCTCAGCTCAGCCTGTGGGTCTGGACTTTGAAATTGAGTCTGGAGCCTGCTCCGAACTCCTGAACCAGGGAGACATCTACCCTGTTAGGCAAATGGTGAGACTAATTATCTGAGACTCTGCTATTGGCCTTATACAAGAAAGGTTTGAGCAAACAAAGGCCCAGTTATGAAGAAGTCTTGTTCGTGCAAAGATTTGTACAACAGAGTTTGGAGGAAAAAGTCTACCTTGCCAGTTACATGCTTCATACGGAGCCAGGTTTGGGAGTGTATTTGTTTCCTACCGATCCCAACAAGATTGAACCTGTGAATGTAATTCCAGTAGACAGGGGTGTTCATGAATATTCAATGAATGCAAAAATGCCTCCTGATCATCACAGTCAGGAAGGCCGACCTGTCTGAAACATTCTGAGCACTTAATACCAAACATTGACACGCTGTCAGAAAACACAATATTTGCCTCCTGCTCAATTAAGTTCCCTTTGCCCACCACTTCCACGAGCCTGGACGGTTCTATTCCTTTTCTCTGGGTCAGACCCTGTGGTTTGATGCTGCACTCCTGTTTCTGTGTTGTGAATTAAATGGTTTCCAGTAATTAGCTAGATAACCACGAAAGGCCAAGTACAGCAAAACCTTACTTGACCTAATTGAATCTCTTCCACTTTAATTTATTAAATACACCCCAAGTCGTAGTGGCACTCAGTTGTAAAAAGAAACACAATTAATTGCATGAATCAAGTCCAAGGGAAGTGTGCTGTATCCCTGTGTAAGGTTACCGAGTAAACCTGCCATTGTTGAGAGATTCTCTTGAATATCTTGTATCCAGCTTCCGAGACCGCGGAACAGGTTGATAGGAGGGCACCAGCAGCTCAGAAAAGGAGAAGCCGCTCAGGAAAAGGCCAGTCAACAAAAGTGGTTTTATCTCAAAAAAGGTCACTTGTCCTAACCAGCTTGCCTCAAGCAAGCATCCAGATCTGAACAAAAGCAAAAGCAGGCTTATGTAACTAATACAATAAACAGGCCATGTATTTTGCAGCAGCACTGGATTTCGCTGTCCCCTTCTATTGATTCTGTTTTGCAACAAACAGTGATAGATACAGTGACTTAGGCAGAGGTCACATATCAATATCAATGCCCTTCACACTCTACTAGAATCTTTACTGTAAATATCTTGCCCCTCTTTGGAAATTTAGAAGTCCTGCCAAAAGACAAATAGTTTAAGTTTATTGTTTTGACATTTTTCATGTGCATGTACGCACCTTAACCTACAATAGCGCTAAACTATTCAAAGTTCACTCCTTCTGTCCTCCAGTCACTGGATGCAACCCACTGTTTCTGACAGACAGAACGGGGAAGCCTTGCTGTAAAGTTGTGAGGTGAATAGTTTGACCCACCAAGCAGTCAGTCACGTCAGTCTCTGGTGATTTGTGACCTTGATGCCCCCAAACGTTTACCTTCAGCCGTGTCCCACCAATGCACTTCGAATGAAACGATGCCTGATCTTACAGCCATCACATACAATGTGACATTTGTAACGACCTGAAACATTCTCTATATTTTAAAATAAACAGCTTTTGTTTACTAATTAATATATTAAATCATGAGTGAACTTTCACCAGCCCTCTGCAGATGGTTAGTGCAATGGGAGAGCTGTAAAATAATGCAGGTGCTCACTGTCCTTTCATTGCTAGGCCACCTTGCCCACACTGGGGATGGTGGCCGATGACCTCCTGTCCAGATGCCTATTAGGTGGCTTTTTTGTGCCAGTGTTAGGATTTTGCCAGTGGCTGAGACCAGCAGCTAAATTCTGGCTTCTAGCAGGCTTTGGTGGTCAGGAGACAGCAGACGCTCTTTTCTGACCACTATAGAGAAGCAATGATCTTACCCAGAGAGAAGCATGGGCTCCAGCCTCTGTGCAAAGCCCTGAGCCAAATTGGAGCTGGGCTCCTCTCTACTCCTTGACAGTGACATTAAGCTCTGTGACAGGCTAGCCACTGCATCAAGCCTCTCTGTGTTCATATATACCAGCTTTCTCCTTACAACCTGCCAGCCTGCAGTCTCCCCAGGTTTAATAACTCAGCGCAGGCAGACCACAGATCTGTCATTCCCTCTGCAGTATGTGCAATGCCAGTGCGTGAGCTGGAGTTTGCAGGGACCATCCCGGACAAAGTCATATTGCTCGCTTAGTAAACATTGCTGTCGTCCATCACGGTGACGTGGCACAGGCTGACCAGGTAATACCTCTTAGGTTTCTGAAAGCAAAAGTGCAAAAGGGTAGGGAAGGCAAGACAGCTGATAAACAAGGGGTCCATAGTCACACCATCTGCATCCTGCATTAATTGCATGAGCGAAAGCAGGATGTCGGTGACGTGGGCTTTGAGAAGACAGGAGCATTCTGTAATCCTCAATAGTTTCGGAAATGGAAGTTGCAACACTGTATCCCAATCATTGTGGATGTAGGAGAAACAGTGTCTCTACCAACAGGCTAAGGAGATGCAGTTGTCCCTGTTCCCTATTAGTTTTTGATTGTTATTTCCTATTATGCTCAGCATGAATCCTAATGGCAAGCAATGGCTTATAATTGAGTGAGGTGTTTGTGGCTGCTTTGTACAGTGGGAGAGGAGTACAGATGTAATGGGAAGGGAGATGTTATTTGCAGATGCATTCACTAAGCGGAGACACTCGTTTGAGATTATTGAACCTTTGGAGCCACTGCAATGAGGCCAGACTCCTGGGATGGATCTCAATAGCTCTCTGTTCCCATTCCCTGCGAGGCATATGCTTGAATGTCCTCCTGACCTCCACAGAAACAGACCTCTGTCCTTTTCCATCTCCTGCACAAAGATCTGCAAAGCACTTCAGAGAATCTCTCAGTCCTCTCTTTGATCTTTTGAACCATTGATAGGCTTTGAGGGAAGGATTTACACAATTGCATATAATTCCACCAGCCATTGAACTTAGCATCTGACTCCCACTTTCTTTAAGAAGAAAAAGCAAAATCCTGCAGATGCTGGAAGTCTTGTCGGATTTACTCGCAGCAGAACAAACCCATTTTCTTCTTACATTTATATTAATTTTGCACCTGTATTTGTCTTTTATGACCATTAGCACCACCTTTAGCTTTTCCTCTACCACCCTCACGTCAATAGCTTAAAACCCATCATTTTTCAGCTCCATTCAGTTCTGAAGAAGAGAGAAGAGCAGATAGAGGGACATTGGCACACTGTCTGCCTCATCTCAACCAGGCACATCACAATGTCATAGCTTCAAACAGACTGCCTCCAGTTTGTAGTCCAATTTATTTTAGGTGGTGATTTGAGGGATAGTTGTGAAAATCTGTTGTTCTTCAAAAAGTGCCATAAGATCTTTTACTTCTGCCTGCAAGAGCAATAGGAACCTCAGTTTAACATCTCATTTGAAAGGTGGCACCTAAAACTGTGCGGTGCTAAACTTTGCTTTGTACTCAGATGTCAGCCTAGAATATATGCTCATGTCATAGAGTCATACAGCATGGAAACAGACCCTACAGTCCAGCCGGTCCACGCTGAACATAATCCCAAACTAAACTAGTCCCACCTGCAAACCTTTCCTATTCATGTATCAATCCAAATGTCTTTTAAGCATTGTAACTGTATCCGCATCCACCACTTCCTCAGGAAGTTTATCCCACACGCGAACAACCCTCTGTGTTAAATATTTGCCCCTTGTGTCTTTTGGCCCTCTGGTTAAGAGGCAAGACAAATAACCTTTTCTAAAAAAAAGCTGATTAACTAATGACGGTGGTAATTATTTCCTGCATCTTTTCAATGCAGAATGCCATACTTTACAATGCTGTTCTGCATTTAAATAATGCAACAAGTAAATTACTTTTCCTATACCTTTTGTGTTCATGCTGCTGTGTATCACTTTTCACTTTCTTTACCAAGATAGCATTTCAACTAATTAAGAATTAAAACATAAACTGCTAATCTTCTCAAGGGTAGAAGTAGAAGTAACTGGGAATACATACAAATAAATGAAGCTTTCTTCCATTGCTTTTCATGCTCACTGATGCTGTATTGCTGATGTGTAGTTACAGTTTTAATGTAGAAGTGCACTGTCTTGTGCATTGGCTACTAATTTAAGTAGCAATTAAGTAGCAGTCTAAGAATGGACTTGCTGGTCAGAGCTGGCTATCAAATGTATAAAACGCTGAAGGAACCAGACCTCCATGGGTTTCAGTGATTGGATATGAATCCATGTCAGTTGTCCCATGTAGTATGTTGAGTGGTAGGACAGGGTCCATATCCACAACACCACTTCTCTTACAAAGCAAGCTCATAACTGTCATAGTTTAAACAGTTGCAGGTGTGGACTATGTAAACCAATATGTTTCACAAGGGTGGAAATATAATAGAGAGAGTCTTATAAGGATGCTGCTATGAGCTACAGTTTCCTGCTGATATTGGGAAAAGGCTGTTTTCATTCTGTCTCAGGCGTTTCCATTCTCCAAAGGTACAGCTTGTTATGAGCAGCAGCTTGTGACGATGGTATCTTTAACTCAGTAAAATACCTCAAACAGGAGTGGTTATCAGATCAAATTTGATGAAGTCACATCAGGAGACAATAGGACAGGTGACTAAAGTTGAATTCAGAGTGGTTGTAAAGTAGAAATTGCTGGAAAAGCTCAGTAGCTCTGGCAGCATCTGCGCAGCAAAATCAGAGTTCACGTTTCGGGTCAAAAGACCCTTCCTCAGCACTCGGAGTGGTAGGTTTTGAGGAGTATTCTAAAGAGGCAGCGAGGATTAGGGAAAGATTCCCACCTCGGAGCTTCAACAACTGAAAGCCCAATAATGGGGTGGAGGAAATCAGCAATACTCAGAGAAGCAGAGTGCAGAGATCACAGAATGAAAGTGGTTACACACATGGGGATGGGAGAGGCAATGGAAGGATTTTAACACGAAGTGAGAATTGAAAATTTGAACTTTTGCTGGAGAAGGAGCTAGTACAGGTCATTGAGTCCGGAGGTGATGGTGAACAAAACAAGATGCAAGTCAGTAAATGGGCAGCAAAACATATGGACATTTGCCACAGTACCTTCTATCTGCTGCTTACTTTTTATTGAATTCAGTCTAACAGTTTCTGGTTGATGGTAACATATTCAATGTTTTGGTCAGGTTTGACATGTAAAATGGTTTATTTGTAAAATGCTTAATTTATTTTTGTTTTGGACATTCTTTTGTTCTTCACTTGTCTCATGGTCACCTTCTTTTACCTCAGGAACATAGCAAATAGACTAGGAAGTAGGAGTAGGCCATTTGGCCCTTTGAACCTGCTGTACAATTCAGCTGCATCGTGATTGATCCACTTTCATGCCAGTACCAACGCCCCCCCCTCCCAGAGAAACCAAGGAGTCTTGGTGAGTTGCTGCAGTGAACCTTGTAGATGGTAGAAACTGCTGCCATGATGAGGGGAGTGAATGTTGAAGATGATTTACAGAGTGTCAGTCAAGTGAATTGTTTTGTCCTGGATGGTGTCAAGCTTCTTGAGTGCTTTTAAAGCTGCACTCATCCAGGCAGGTGGGGAGTATTCCATTACACTCCTGGATTGTGCTTTATAAATGGTGGACATGCTTTGGAGAGTTAGAAGGTGAGTCACTCACTGCAGTGTAGAAGCTTCTGACTGGTTCTTATAGTCACAGTAATTAAATGGCTGGTTCAGTTCAGTTTCTGATGAATGGCGAATCCCACTATGTTGTTATGGGATATTGAGAATTTGGAGGTGCCAGTGTTGGCCTGGGATGGACAAAGTTAAAAATGACACAACATCAGGTTATAGTCCAACAGGTTTAATTGGAGGCACTAGCTTTCCGAGCACTGCTCCTTCATCAGGTGGTTGTAGAGAATAAGCTTGTAAGACACAGAACTTATAGCAAAAGTTTACAGTGTGATGTAACTGAAATTATACATTGAAAAATACCTGGATTGTTTGTTAAGTCTCTCATCTTTTAGAATGAACATGTTGGTTTCAATTATTTCATATGTAAATTGCAGAACATTTAAAAGTTACATTCTCAAGTTCACATTCTAAAAGATGAGATTTAATAAACATCCCAGCTCTTTTTCAATATATAGTTTAGTTACATCACATTGTAAAAGTTTGCTGTACATTCTGTGCCTTACGATCTTATACTCCACAACCTCCTGATGAAGGAGCAGTGCTCCGAAAGCTAGTGCTTACAAATAAACCTATTTGGACTATAACCTGGTATTGTGTGATTTTTAATCTGGTATATTCAACAATGATTCGGCCATTGAATGTAAAGCAGAGACAGTTAGCTTCTGTTTTGTTGGTGATGGTCATTTTTCTGGCACTTGTGTGGTGTGAATGTTATTTCTTTCTTCTCAGCCTTAGCCTGAATGTGCTGGACATTTGAGGAATAGTGAAAGGTATTGAACATGTGCAGTGTCAGTGAACATCCCCCTTTCTGACTTTACAGAGTCATAGAGTCATAGAACATGGAAACAGATCCTTAGTCCAATCAGTCCATGCCGAACATAATCTCAAACTAACTGATCCCACCTGCCTGCTCTTGGCCCATATCCTCCAAACCTTTCCTAATCATGTATCTATCCAAATGACTTTTAAACATTGTAATTGTACCCACATCCACCACTTCCTCAGGAAGGTCATTCCACACACGAACAACCCTCTATGTAAAAAAAAATCGCTCATGTGTCTTTTAAATCTTTCTCCTCTCACCTTAAAAATATGCCCTCTAGTTTTGATGAAGCAACTGAAGATGGTTGGATCTGGGGTACTATTAATAGTTTCTGTTCTCATTTTAAAAAAATAGTCAAGTACCTTCCTGTCTCATCTACCCTTAAAAGGGTTTGCCTCTATCTAACTGCATTGCCTCTGTGATTTCTGTCATAGTTCTCTCAACTACATGGGATTCTGGGTGAGCTTGCTAATTGGATACAAAATTGTCTTGACAGTGGGAGACAGAGGTTAGTGATGGAGGGTTGTTTTTCAGACTGCAGGCCTGTAACCAGCGGTGTTCCACAGGGTCCCCTTTTTTTTGTCATTTATATTAATGGTTTAAATGAGAATATCTGGTCTAGTGGATAGTGAAGAAGATTATCTAAGAGTACAAAGAGACCTTGATCAATTAGGTCAGTGACTGAGGAATGACAGATGGAGTTTAATTTGGATAAATGTGAGATATTGCATTTTGATAAAACAAACAAGGGCAGGACTTATACAATTAATGGTAGGGTCCTGGGTAGTATTGTTCAACAGAGAGACCTAGAAGTCCAGGTACATAATTCTTTGAAATTTGCAACATAGGTAATCAGGGCCATTTAGAAGGCATTTAGCACACTTGCCTTTATTGCTCAGACGTTTGAGTATAGGAATTGGGATGTCATGTTGAGGTCTTACAGGACGTTGGTGAGGTATCTTGTGGAGTACTATGTTCAGTTCTGGTCACTGTGCTATAGGAAGGATTTTATTAAGCTGGAAAGGGTTCAGATAAGATTTACCAGGATGTTGCTAGGCATGGAGGCTTTGAGTTACAAGGAGAGGCTGAATAGGCTGGGACTTTTTTCACTGCAGTGTAGGAGATTGATGGGTGACCTTATTGAGGGTTATAAAATCATGAGGGGCATAGATGAGGTAAATGACAAGGGTCTTTTTCCTAGGATAGGGGAGCTCAAAACTAGGGAGCATATTTTTAGGGTGAGAGAAGAAAGTTTTAAAAAGGACGTGAGGGACAACTTTTTTTTGCACAGAGAGTGGTTCATGTGTGGAATGAACTGCCAGGGGAAGAGGTGGATGCAGGTACAGTTACAACATTTAAAGGACATTTGGATATGTTCATGAGTGGGAAAGATTTGGAGGGATAGGGACCAAATGCAGGCAGGTGGGACTAGTTTAGTCTGGGAACAAAGTCAGATTGGACTAGTTGGATCAAAGGGTCTGTTTCCACGCTGTATGACTATAAAGCTATGTTGCGAACTATCTTCAGTTAAAGCTTTCCTACTGTGTACCACTGCAAATAGACATACCTGGATGTCTCCCATATGAAGTGAAATACATTCAATTAACTTCCGTAACTTTATTTCAACATTAAACAAAAAAAAAACACCACTCCTCTTGGAATTCTTCTGTTCTGCAGGTATGCTAAGTAAGATACATGACGTATAAATAAAATCAATTAAGACCAAACTACCATCAGTTTCACACTACTCTCTCTATGGATTAGACTTGGATAATAAGTCTCATTTTACACATAGTTGGCCCTCAGTCCCAACTGTGGTTCCCCCAGTTACATCCAATTCAGAATCAGAATCCTCTCTTTGACATCAAAACTGCGAACTGCATTTGCCCCCCATGTCTGGCCTAATAAAAAGGAAATTGATTTTTGATTGGAAGAGTACTGCATTCTAATGTGCCGGCTGACTTGTATTGGGTTTGAGATAAATAATATTTGCTGCTTTTCTGCAGTAAAGAAAAATCGGTGTAACCCACGGCAATCTATTCACATGCCATTGCAAATGTGTTCTTGTTATTTATTGTTGTCTTACTGCACAGTTCACAAAGATAAAGACCCAATTTCAGTACACACAAGGTGGGTTTCAAAATGTTTCAAGTGGGATTTGATACCATTGATTGAATAAGCCATTGTCATTACAGTCACTTCTATAGCTCCACTTAAACTTGTCCTTGATGAGCATTGATATTGGGTCTTACTCTGGAATCTCACAAAAGCTGATATTTATAACCCCTTTCTCATTCACATGAATACGAGAGTGATTTATCACCACCTATCATTTACAGGCACTTAGCGTCACAGAGTCATACAGTATGGAAACAGCTTTGGTTCAACCAGTCCACATTGACCAGAATCCCAAACTAAACCAGTCCCACCTGCCTGCGCTTGGGCCCATATCCTTCCAAACATTTCCTATTCATGTACTTATCCAAATGTTCTTCTGGAAGTTCATTCCACATGTGAGCCACTTTCTGTGTAATAACAAATTGCCCCATCTCTTTTTTAAATCTTTCTCCTCTCACCATAAAAATATGTCCCCTACTTGAAATCCCCCACACTAAGGAATATACACCTGCCATTCACCTTGTCATAGAGATGTATAGCACGGAAACAGACCCTTCGGTCCAACGTGTCCATGCTGACCCGATACCCCAACCCAATCTAGTCATTATACCACTTATGATTTTATAAACCTCTATAAGCTTTACAAGTGACAGACAATATCCTTCAGCTCCCTGTGATGTCCATCCGTGCCCCAGATTGGACAGATTGAGGCCTCTCCCATTCCATGCTACTAGTTGGGAAGGCAGTTACTTTTCTCACCTGCTGAGACCACAGTTAATTGGGCTCATGACAGGATGAGTTCATTAGATCATCATTAATTGACCACGTTCGGAGTGTCAATGACAGTATTGGTAAGATGATTACGGCACAGTCCTTGTGAAAACAAAGTCCCGCCTTCACATTGAGAATAATGTCCAACTTGTTGCGTGACACTATCATCGTGCTAAATGGGACAGACTTCAAACACATCAAGCAATTCATGGCTTGGCATCCATAAGGCACTGTGGGCCAACAACAGCAGCAGAATTGTACTCCAGCGCAATCTATATCCTCATGGCCTGGCATTCCCCCCACTCAGCCATTACCATCAAACCAGGAGATCAACCATGGTTCAATGAAAAGTGCAGGAGGGCATGCTAGGGGCAGCACCAGGCACACCTGAAGATGAGGTGTCAACCTAGTGAAGCCACAAAACAGGACTACTTAAGCAGCAAGTGATAGACAGAGCTAAGCAATCCCACAACCAACGGATCAGATCGAAGCTCTGCAGTCCTGCCATATCCAGTCGTGAAAGGTGGTGGATAATTAAGTAACTCACTGGGGGAGGAGGCTCCACAAATATCCCCATCCTCAATGATGGAAGAGCCTAGCACATCAGTGCAAAAGATTAGGCTGAAGCATTTGCAGAAATCTTCAAATTTGGTCCAAACATGGACAAACGAGCTGAATTCCAGACGTGAGGTGAGAATGCCAGCCCTTGCATTTGGCCAAGCATGGCATCAAGGTGCCCTAGCGCCTTCCCTTAACCAATGGGTATCAGGGAACGAACTCGCTGGTGGAGCGAGTCATACCTGACACGTAGGACGATGATTGTGGTTGTGAGAAGTGAGTTATCTCAGCTCCAGAACATCTCCTCTGCAGGAGTTCCTCAGGGTAATCTGCTCTCCCAACTATCTTCAGCTGCTTCATCAATGACCTGCCATCCATCATAAGGTCAGAAATGTGGATGTATGCCAATAATTGCACAAAGTTCAGCACCATTTGTGACTCCTCAGGTACTAAATGCAAGAAGATCTGGACAATATCCAGGCTTGGGCTGACAAGTGGCAAGTTACATTTGTGTCACACAACTGCCAGGCTATGACCATCATGAATAAGAAATGATCTAACCACAGTCTCTTGGCATTAAACAGTGTTGCCATCACTGAATTCCCCACTGTCAGCACCCTGGGGGTTATCACTGACCAGAAACTCAACTGGACTCACCACATAAACACAGTGGCTACAAGAGGAGGTCAGAAGTTTGGAATACTGCATGAGTAACTCACCTCCTGACTCCTCAAAGCCTGTCCACCATCTCCAAGGCACAAGTCAGAAGTGTGATGGAATACTCCCCACTTGCCTGGATGGGTGCAGCCCCAACAACACTCAAGAAGCTTGACACCATCCAGGACAAAGCAACCTGTTTGATAGGCACCACATCCACAAACATCCACTTCCTCCACCACCGACGCTCAGTAGCAGCAGTATGGACTACCTTTAAGGTGCAGTGCAAATATTCACCAGATCCTCAGACGGCATCTTCCAAACCCATGACCACTTCCATCTAGAAGGACAAGGGCAGCAGATAAATGGGAACACCACCATCTTCAAGTTCCCTTCCAAACCACTCACCATCCTGACCTGGAAATGTATCGCCTTCCCTTAACTATTGCTGGGTCAAAATCCTGCAATTCCCTTCCTAATAGCATTGCAGGTCAACCCACAGCAGACGGATTGCATCGGTTTACTATGCTTGAAGGATAGTTTCCTGTGAGAGAGTTTTGGCTGTGACGCTATCTTTGTCATGCTGCTCAGCCTTTTATATGTTCTGGTGTTATCCTCACTTACTCCACTTGTCTAAGTGTCTCCTTTAACTTCTGACTGCTCTGAATCCTTGTCTTATTACATGGGCATAAAACACCCCTGTGTTGACTTTTAGTTGAGTGAAAATTTGTTTGTACATGTGTGAATCTATTCTGACTGCATGGATCTCCCAGTTATGATGCAGTATCAGCTAGTAACCTTTTGAGGCACCAGGTATTAGTTACTGGATAACTATATATAAAGATTCCAATAAGTGAGCTAGGAGACCCGGGTTGAAGTCCCACCGACCCCAGAGATAGATGTGTCATAACATCTCTGAACAGGTTGTTTAGAAAATATCTAACACTTTATTTTGTCGTTTAAAGAAATGCATGGAGCAAATTGCACACCATCCAGGTTTCAAAATACCTGCTCCTATTGCCAACTACTTAGGGGTAACTATCTGATTGATGACAAGATATAGCCCATGAGTAAAGCTCTGTGATTGGTGACTGCGTGCGATGACATACCAGAATTTATTTTAAAATAGTTTACATCATGTGAGGTTTTTTCATTTGCTGCTGTCAAAGATGTGGTGAAGTTCAAGCTTATAAGACAGCAGAAATATGAACTTGCGTGCTTGAATTAATTGGGGTGTTGTACTATATTCAGCTATAAATGTGTTGTACCCTTGGTACCATAATAACATTCCTGAAGAAGGGCCTGTGCCCGAAACGTCGAATCTCCTGTTCCCTGGATGCTGCCTGACCTGCTGTGCTGTTCCAGCAATAAAGTTTCAACTTTGATCTCCAGCATCTGCAGACCTCACTTTCTCCACCATAATAACATCAGTGAGTTACAATTCATACAGTGACCCAGCCAGAGACTGGAGAAAGACAGATCTGTTTGGGACTTCTTTAAAATAATGTTTACAAATAACCAAAGCTTAGAGTAAAAAGTACTATGCCTAAAGTTGCAGAATATTCAGCACAATGAAGGTGGTAGAGTCTGAAGCTGAGTAAGTAAGCTGCTGTTGGATTTGAATGTGTTACAGAATTAGGCAGGCAGTTAGCAAATAAAAATTTCATTTAGAGAAATGCTCCACATTAGCAAAAAATAATCCAGCAAATGACAGTTCCATGGGAAGAAAGTAGTGCATGGGATTCTGGGGTCCTGACTAAGAATATGTTCAAGCTGCCATAACAATGCTCAATAATAGTGAGGAAACCAATTATAATAAATTAAAAGATCAATGTTGAGCTCAGATAATCCTGCCACTTCATAACTCATTGATTTAACGGCCCTGACAATGTCAAGCAGAGTTCTAATTGCTGTAGCATATAGAGGAGATTGTGGCTATTGTGAAAAGTTACCTAAAAGATTCCATGATGAACAATGAATGACAATTTAGAATACAATCCCTACAGTGTGGAAACAGGTCATTCAGCCCATCAAGTCCTCACTGACCCTCTGAAGAGTATCCCACTCAGACCCATCCCTATCACTTACCATGGCGAATGCACCTAGCCTACACATCCCTGAACACAATGGGTAATTTATCATGGCCGATCCACCTAACTTGCCCATCTTTGGATTGTGGGAGGAACCTGGAGCACCCGGAGGAAACCCACATAGACACAGGGAGAACGTGCAAACTCCACACAGACAGTCGCCCAAGGCTGGAATCGAAACTGCGTTTCTGGTGCTATGAGGCAGCAGTGCTAACCACTGAGTCACCATGCTGCTCGTTTGTACTCTACAATGTACCCTACAGTGAAAACCTTCAACTGTCGTCATAATCCAGTGCGATTTGAATAATTTAAGAATAAAAAGATAAAGCTGAAAGAAAGTGCATCTTAGTTCTGCTGCCTCTGCTATGGGCCTTGAGTTGGCTGACTGATGAGAGCTGCAGTGCCAGCCTCTGCCACCTGCCCCACCAATGTAATTGCACTGCATTTGCCATCTCTTTGTCGCTGGGTCCATCTCACTGAAGGGCCGGCAAGCGGGCACTTAAATTGTGTGATGGGGGTGGGAGGGGGGGAGGAGGGGTGGGCACTGGTCATCAGAGAAACCCAGCCTCTACCATTTCTGGGATCCCCTCTCCCCCCCCACACCAACAGTTTATGACGGTCAGGCAAGTAAATCTTTCCGAGCAGCGTTCCGGACTTTTTGAAGGATGGGTGGCCATCTCCAGGGAGAGTGGATCCGCTGGGAGCAGTATTCCCGGCTGAGGCTGTTCTGGAAGCAGCTCACCTTCCCAGCCAGGGAAGCAATGTCCGGGGTCTCTGCTCTGTGACAGTGTGTGAGGAGGGCTATGGGGGTGGGCTGGTCTTTACGGGGATCATAGAGTGTCTGAATAGGGGGACGTTTAGGCAGCAGAGCACCTTACACTAAAATGTAGGGAGAGGAGACTCTTAATTGGCCTCTTAAGTGGCTCAGTCAATCTCAGGGCAGGAGGGTCTGCTGCTCACATGGTATGGTGGCATGGACACAGTGGGCACTCCTCATCTTTCTTTGCCAGTTATCGGACCTCCCCTCTCCTCCCAGCCTATCCCCAGAATACTGATAAAACCCAGCCCACAAACTCAGCATGTTCCCGCAAGAAAAGAGGAAGATGCAAGGTGGTTTTGTTGCATTTTAGGAATCTAAAAGGACCTTAAGAATGTCTAGCAAATGGTATCACCTTCTCCAGCAGGGCAGAGTTGGAGAACGGGACCTACAGTGAAAAGGGGCTAACTTCCAAACAAATCGATAAAAATGGAAAAATATTGACTCCCATGAGAGGTGGAAGAGGGTTTGTGGTGGGAGGAAGGGTTAATATTGAGGTGAGCATTTTTGAAGATTAGATTAAGAGATAAACAACATGGAGCATAATCCATTTGTCTGTATATACCCCATCATTGTGGAATGGCAAATCAATGAAAAATAGATTTAATCAGCCTCCAGTTGTGCAATTTTAAATATGGTTTGCATTCATGTGTAAATGTTTCCCAGGGTTCAGTGAAAGAGCAGGGAGCTGTAAATTACACCTTCAGCAGCAGTCCCTGATGGAGCAGGATGAACAGGACTGGTCTGTCTCATCCCTCAAGAAAGCCTTTGGCCTCCCCCTCTGCCTCCCACCTACTGCTGTCTATCCCATTTGCCAGTCAACCCCAATCCTCCTAATTGCATCTGTTTGCGACCCTGTTGAGGTTATACTGAATGTTCGTGAGGCCTCTTTTGGAGTACACTGTGCAGTTTTGGTCATCTGGTAATAGGAAGGATGTTATTAAACTGGAGAGGGTTCAGAAAAGATTTACCAGGATGTAGGCAGGAATGGAGGGTTTAAGATATAAAAATACACAGGTAAGGCTCGGACTTTTTCCACTGGATTGTAGGTAGTTGAGGGGTGATGTTTTGGAAGTTTATAAAATAATGAGGGGCAGAGAGAAGGTGAATGGCAAGTGTCTTTTCCCTAGGCTGGGGGAGTTCAAAACTCAGGGGCATATTTTCAAGGTGAGAGGAGAAAGTTTTAAAAAGGACATGAGGGACAACTTTTTTACACAGAGAGTGGCACGTTTGTGGAATGGACTGCCAGAGGAAGTGATTGATGCAGATACAGTTACAGTGTTTCAAGGATATTTGGATATGTTCATGCGTAGGAAAGATTTGGAGGGATATTGGCCAAGCACAGGCAGGTGGGACTAGTTTCATTTGGGAACATGGTCCGCGTGGACTGGTGGACCAAAGGGTCTGTTTCTGTACTATATGATTCTATGACACTATGATCTCCACTCCAGGTCTTATCCTTAACAACTCAGCTCAAATTACAGGTCTCTTATCCTCCAGCCCTCATTCATTGTTGACTTTTCCATCATTTCAGCAAAGCCTTAAACATGGATCCTAACCCTCTTCTCCCCCCCCCCCCCCCCCCCCCCCCTCCCCCCAGAACATATCTCATGCCTTTTCTCCAACCTTATTGCCAACCTTCTCCGTGGCCATCCTGGTGACTTACACAACCCTAAGCCTACCATCCTCACGGTCCGTTTGTTCACTTCCTCAGCGTGGCTGGCTACAGTGCAGGCCTTCACCTTGCCTGCCCCAGTTATCTGCCTTCTGCCCTCCTGCTTGTTGATGACCATCCCCAAAGATCCAGCTTTCAGCATCTTGGCTATCGGGCAGGAATCAGAGCTAGCAGACATTAAGGAGATCCTGGCATTAAAATTTGCCGACCTTTTAAAATCTCAGTGACATCCTGCCCTTTTATATTACTGGGATCATTATTTCAGTGGGAGTACAGCAGACCCAAGGTCCAGACTTTGTGGGGAGAGTTTGGAAACAGATTTAGATCGATTTCTTTGAGAAAATTCAACTTTCAGACACAATGTATGGGCAATCTGAGATTGAAAACAGTGAAAGTGTCGTGTTCTTTGAAGGATCAAGTACTTAGAAACTGCAGGTACAAATTCTTTGTATCCATCTTTGACAAGGTTTCAGGGCCTGGTGTCTGGTCATGAGGCAGATGAATTGCTACAGATTGGTTGTGAAAATAAGTCAACACTTCACTACAATTGTATCGTACATCTGCCAGGATGGTCAAGCATTGGGACGCTTTCTAACATTGGTGACATGAAAGGTGCTACAAGTTGTTGTAGTGGAAAGTGAACCAGCCAGACCTGGGCATTCTATCATCATCAAGCATTTCCAGTTCCTGTCAAAGGCTGTTGGTCCAGTTGACTGGTCAGAGATATGACGCACCCAGCTTCTCCTACCAGAGTTGCCTGAACCAGAATGGAACCAGAACCATCCTTGGAATTTTTTTGATTCCCTGAGCAACCTGTAGGCATTTTCAAGGGAATGAATCCCCAATTGAGAGCTTCCGGGAAGTTTTAAGGAATTTCCTGAGATTCCTGGGGATTCCCCCTAACGGGTCGCTATGACTTAAAAGGACAGGCCCACTGAAATGTCCTTTGCAGTTTAAAAGGTCATTGGGAGCAGGGTGAAATCCTGACATAACTGGAACCCAATGCAAACTGCCGCTTCCCAGGATTTTGGAGCTTAGCTTTTCAACTATCTTATAAGAAACAAAATTGTTGAACAAATATGTTAATAGTTGCATATCAAACATTCCATTTGAATCATGCTGGCTTTTTTCTACACTGAAGCTTCATTAAAGTCATTAAGAAGTTTTGTGAAACTGCCAGTGTGTGTTCCAATAGCAATCAGCTGTTCTCACACCTATCACACTGTTCTTACGTTTGCAATGACTTTCCTCTGATGTTTCAATACATTTCCCACGATAGATCACTCACCCTGTTTCACTAATGCTTCTCAGCATCAACTTTTATTTTTGGTTTAATTACAGAATACGGACGGAACAGTCAAAACGTTACAAATGATACAAGGTCTGAGAAATCTGGAACAGATTTAAGAATTTGAATACTTTCACTTGTTCTTACTTTACATGTGACCGTTGAATGGATTTAGTGAGGACTGCAGGTGCTGGAAATCAGAGTCCGAAAAGTGTGGTGCTGGAAAAGCACAGCAGGTTAGGCAGCATCCAAGGAGCAGGAGAGTCGTCATTTCGAGCATAAGTCCTTTGTGATGAAGAGCTTATGCCCGAAACGTCGATCCTTCTGCTTCTTGGATGCTGCCTGACCTGCTGTGCTTTCCCAGTGGCACACTCTTCAGCTGTTGAGTGGATTTGTTGACTCTACAAATTAACAAATTAAGGAAATGATCAGTGCTATCATTCAGATGATGGGAATATAGGTGTCCCCAGTAGTCAACAGGAAAAGTTCAGAATGTTAGTTTTCAGATACTAGTATGAAAGTGTCATGACACCAGGTTAAAGTCCAACAGGTGTATTTGAAATCACAAGCTTTCAGAGTGATGCTTCTTCACCATCACGTCGCCTGACGATGGAACACTGCTCCGAAAGCTTATGATTTCTAATAAACCTGTAGGACTGTGACCCAGTGTCATGTGACTTCTGACTTGTCCAGCTCAGTCCAACACCGGCATCTCCACAACACGAAAATGGCTGGTGGAGTGAATTACATTCATTCTCACTCACTGACCTAGGTTTCAGAGCAGAGGGCACAAACTACATCCTGAAATGGATCAATCTCACAGATTCGAATCTCTTTCCAAAGAGACAAATTTGAAACCCCCGGAAGAAGGTGAGGGGATCATGATGTGCAATGAATTCACACTCGATCAGGATCCCTTGGGAAGACATCATATTGCACACTGTTTGGAATGGCTTCAGCACCCAACCTGCACTAACTGGAGGCTTTCAGCATGTGACCAGTATCTTGAATGGCCTGCAGCCTTATACTCACCTTCTAAAGTGTGCAGGAGCTGGAGCAGGTGCTGGGGGTTGTACTATAAGTAACTCTGATCTGTGAAATATTGCATACTGGTACAAGAGGGTCAACTGCTGCCCCACTGTGTCTCTGACTCAGGGCTTGAGTGGAAGAAGTAGGGAAAGATATTCACAGCCTTCCTGATATGTGCTGTGTAGTTAATGGGAGTGAGAAGCATGCAGGTTAATACCAGGAGTCCAGCCCCAAGGATATGGGTGCGGTGATGTAAATTCACTGATCTCACGTCAATTGGCAAGGCCAGGACCACACCTTGAAATGCTATCTCTCACCAACTGTAGCACAGGCTCTGCACTTCCACAACCCCAACACTTAGTTACCAACAATGTCTCTCAACCATGATTCATAATTAGCATTCATGTGCTGCATTACACCAAGCACAGCCTTAAGTTTCATGGCCAGACCTCTCAGCTTGATACACTCTTCAACTGTGATGGCAACCTCAAGCAGATTGTTCAGCACTCACTGACACATTCCCCTCCCTTCTCTTGACAAGGTGCTGCACACTAGGAGGCAGATAGAGTGAGAGAATGACACGTGTGTGACCTGAGCCCTATGTCCAGCAGATTGCCAGTATTGCAGAAGTGGTTAGAGACAAAAAAAACCTGCAGATGCTGGAATCCAAAATAGACAAGCAGGAGGCTGGAAGAACACAGCAAGCCAGGCAGCATCAGGAGGGGGAGAAGTCAACATCTCGAGTGTAACCCTTCTTCAGGACTGGGTGTGGTTGTATGGGGAGCTGCAGATAAAGGGGGTAGCACGGGCAGGGTGGTGAAGTGGGATAGGTGAAGACAGGTCGAGGGTATAACCGGGTTGGTCAATGGGGGGAATGAATCTGGTTGTTGGCAGGGAGCAGTGGAAAGGAGGGGGAGGGGCTGGGAAGGGAGTTGGGGGATGGGGAGGGAGGTTATTTGTCTGGTTTGGCTACAATGGCCTCTCCTCATGCTGAGTTTTGGCAGCATGCAGCAGACTGGGAAGCATTGTAGAGCTTTCCCAGAGAGGTCCAGGCAGTGCAATTCTTGAATCAGAACATGAGTAGTTGGCTGCATCATATATTGTGTGGTAGCATTTCTTTCATGATGTGCATGATATGTGTGTGCATTGAATACTAGAGTTATCAATCACGTAGTCAGCAAATAGCCCTTGTTGCCCAGTAACTAGTGCCTTGGTGGCTGAATTCTACTTAGCACAGCAGACTGCCCCAGAGTGAAATCATCATGAGAGCTGCTGGAGACCAAGCATTGACCTGTGCGATTCACACTGTCTTTGGTTAGGCTAGGAACTGGAATCCCTTTTGGTCACAGTACAGAGCCAAGGTAACGAGCAGTGCTTAGAAAGCGTTGGAAGAATGAAGCATAGTTAGCTGTCCTTGAACAGAGAGAGCTTCAGTCACCTCCCCTACTCAACAGTGGATGATAAACTGGCAGACATTGCAAATATCTCCTGCTCCAGCCTAAAAGGAGCCAAGCATATAAACATTTCTAATCATGGTAACCTTCCCAGCCACTGGTAATGCAGTGCCTGCCCTGCTGGGAAGTTACAGTTATGGCTGCAGCAGCTGGTGGGTTTCAGTGAAGGGATTCTGATGGACATGCACACAGTATTCCCCTCTGAGCTTCAGTTGGAGAGTTGTTCCCTGAACACCCTGGCTGGATATGGTCTTCAGTTGAGAACTCATCTCCTCCTCCTCCTCTTTCTCCTCCTCCTTTTTCAAATGACTTGTGGGTGAACACAAGTTGAATCTAAGCACCATATTCACTGTTCCTCCCAGATATCTGGAGCTAAGGCTGCAATATGTGGCGGCTGATTATATTTCAATCTGGATTTAAGCATTACTTTCATTCCAGCGTGACACATGTGGTGATGGGGATTCATGCCTGACCACCAGGCCCAAGGCACATGATTGAGCACTTGACAAGAATGACTGTAAAGTTGAACACTTTTTCTTTATTTCTTCATTTTTCTGCCTTTATTTTCTACATTTTGGTTCATTTCTTTGTGTTTTAAGGTGGCACTGAAGAGTGGCAACACTATACAACATTTTTGACTGTATTTCATGACAAAATACACATGATGATAAATAAATCAAATCAGATCAATATCACTGACAAGCAGCGTTAAATTAAGGATAGTTACTTACGATATATATATATAGTTATTATTACGATGTTTAAGAACAACAATAAACAGAACAAAAACTTGCATTCATGTATTTTCTTTAATGTACCAAGGAGTTTCATATAGTGAGGTACAGGCTTCAAGTCAAAAAGGGAGAGGTTAGGAGGAGTGATTGAAATTTTGTTCAAAGATATAGCTTTTGATGGTTTGAAAATTGGAACAGCAGAAAACCTTAGGGAAAAATTTCCAGGGAATTAACTGGAGTTGGCTGAAGACATTACCACAAGCAGTGGGACAAAGGACAAAGAGAAGATCCATTACAGTCTGAAAACTCAAGAATATAGGATCGGATATAATGCTGGAAGAAATTGGAAAGACAACATGGAGGAAGTTCAAGATGCAGGTGAGAGGTTTAAATTTGTCCTTTCTGAGTCACAAGCAGTCAATGTATCTCGGTAAAAGGAGAGAGGGTACAGAAGAAAGAAACGTGACACAGATGTAGGCATCAGGCTCTTCAACGGATTGGATTTCCAGAAGAATGAAAGATGGGAATCCACTGAGCAAGACATTGGAAAACTTTATTCTGGAGTTGGCAAAACATTGTGAAGTGTTTAAGCAGTAGAGGGAGAGTGCAATAAGCGTTCCTAATTTCAACTCAGTTCATAAACCTCGTCTTTTTAAACTCAATTTCTCTATTAGTAGGCAGTGACCGAAACAGTCCTTCCTGTTACATGGGGCATGATCTCACACTGAGTCATCAAAGAATCTCATCACATGACTCTTTAAATAAAATATCCTTTTCTGTCGATGGATTGTCAGCTGCTATCTTAAAATTACAATCTAATGCTGCATAATGCACCTTATGTAGGATAACGAGCTCTTAATTTAAAAGGAACTGTGTAATTTTAACAGTCATATCTCAGAATGGGGAGAAGAATAAACCTATAATTTTAGTCTTCTGATCTCACTCATCTATTCTGTTTAATTATAAGTGCTGCCAGCCTGCTCAACTGCTGCAGTCTGCTTATTAGTACAATCAATTCAAATGTTGCTGCTCAGTAAAAGTCATTGCATTGTATCAAAATAATAAGCGTGCTGTGTACATCTCAGCAATTGACATCATTCCAATTTCATCTTAAAAAGGAAGGGAAACTTCTGCAAAATTCAGTGGGGGCAAAATTCAGTAACCTCCAAAAAAAAAGTGTGGGGATTGAGATGCAAGACTAGCCAGTAACCATTGCATCTGACACAATCAGCACTGGGTTTTTAAGCAGCCTTTTAATTAAGATGATTACGGCATGCTGCTGGCATGACCTACACTGTCGAGGGGCTGCAAATCTCAGGAGGAAGCCCAAATTGTTAGGGGTGAGCGAGATTCTTACAGCCAATCATCTCTTAAAGTGGGATTGAGGGGGGATCATGGTTGGAGCAGATGCTGGAATTTATTCTGCAATTTATTGATAACTTAAAGAAAGACAAATCACTGGAAGGACAGGCTGCAAGTTCTTTTAACACCGAAGTGGAGCCTTACTCGAGGTGGTGCAGAAGAAGTGAAATGTGTTCTGTCCAGGAAGATGAGGCAGGGAGACCCTCCAGATAATGATGGCCAATGAAGGACCTGGGGGTAAAGCTTTAATGACCTTGCCTGAGCAGTCAACGTCAGTGAATGCATCTTCAAATCGTATATCGCACCAACTGGAGGCCATGCCTAACAAATTTGTTAGAACCTTTTTTGAAAATGTGATCAAGTGTGTGGTTGAAGGAAGTTCAGTTTGTGTAGTTTGTATGGATTTTAGCAAAGCTTTTGACAAGGTCCCATATGGAAGACTGATTGATCAGGTTAAAGCACATGGAATTGAGGGAAATGTGGCACAATGGATCAGAAACTGGCTTAGTAATAGGACACAGAGGGTAATGGTAGAAGGCTGTTTGAGTGACTGGAGGTCGGTGTCCAGCAGCATACCACAAGGTTTTGTATGGGGATCCTTATTGTCTGTTATATACATAAATGATGGGGATGAAAATGGGGGGGGGCGACTGTTAAGCATATTTGTAGACAACATCAAGATTGGTAGAATGGTCAACAGCAAAGAAAATGGTTGTAGATTACAGGAAGATTTAAATGGGATGGTCAGATGGTGTTTAACCCTGACAAGTGTGAGATGATGCACTTTGGAAGAAGAAACAAGATGAGGGAGTATTTAATGAATGGCAGGACAATGGGGTAGCTTAGAGGAACAGCGGGATCTTGGGAAAATTGTTCACAGATCCTTGAAGTTGGCAGAGCACATGAATAGGGTAGTTCAGAAGGCGTATGGAACACTTGCTTTAATCAGTCATGTCATAGAGTATAAGAGCGAGAAGGTAATGTTGGAGTTGTACAGAGTTTTGGGTAGGCCACAGCTGGAGGACTGTGTAGTTCTGGTCACCTCACTACAGGAAGGGTGTGATAACACGAGGTGGGGTATAGAGGAACTTCACCAGGATATTGCCTGTGATGGAGAAATTGAGCTCTAAGGGGAGACTAGAACATAGAACAGTACTGCACAGAACAGGCCCTTCAGCCCACGATGTTGTGCCGACCACTGATCCTCATGTATGCACCCTCAAATTTCTGTGACCATATGCATGTCCAGCAGTCTCTTAAATGTCCCCAATGACTTTGCTTCCACAACTGCTGCTGGCAACGCATTCCATGCTCTCACAACTCTCTGTGTAAAGAAGCCACCTCTGACATCCCCTCTATACTTACCACCAACCAGCTTAAAACTATGACCCCTCATGTTAGTCATTTCTGCCCTGGGAAATAGTCTCTGGCTATCGACTCTATCTATGCCTCTCATTATCTTGTATACCTCAATTAGGTCCCCTCTCCTCCTTTTCTCCAATGAAAAAAGTCTGAGCTCAGTCAACCTTTCCTCATAAGATAAGCCCTCCAGTCCAGGCAGCATCCTGGTAAACCTCCTCTGAACCCTCTCCAAAGCATCCACATCTTTCTTATAATAGGGCGACCAGAACTGGACACAGTATTCCAAGTGCGGTCTAACCAAAGTTTTATAGAGCTGCAACAAGATCTTATGACTCTTAAACTCAATCCCCCTGTTAATGAAAGCCAAAACACCATATGCTTTCTGAACAACCCTGTCCACTTGGGTGGCCATTTTAAGGGATCTATGTACCTGCACCCCAAGATCCCGCTGTTCCTCCACATTGCCAAGAATCCTATCCTTAATCCTGTACTCAGCTTTCAAATTCGACCTTCCAAAATGCATCACCTCACATTTATCCAGGTTGAACTCCATCTGCCACCTCTCAGCCCACCTCTGCATCCTGTCAATGTCTAGCTGCAGCCTACAACAGCCCTCTATACTGTCAACGACACCTCCAACCTTTGTGTCGTCTGCAAACTTGCTGACCCATCCTTCAATCCCATCATCCAAGTCATTAATAAAAATTACAAATAGTAGAGGCCCAAGGACAGAGCCCTGTGGAACACCACTCACCACAGACTTCCAGGCAGAATATTTTCCTTCTACTACCACTCGCTGTCTTCTGTTGACCAGCCAATTCTGTATCCAGACAGCTAAGTTCCCCTGTATCCCATTCCTCCTGACCTTCTGAATGAGCCTACCATGGGGAATCTTATTAAATGCCTTGCTGAAGTCCATATACACCACATCCACAGCTCAACCCTCATCAACGTTTCTAGTCACATCCTCAAAGAACTCGATAAGGTTAGTGAGGCATGACCTGCCCCTCACAAAGCCGTGTTGACTGCATTTAATCAAGCCATGCTCTTCCAGATGGTCATAAATCCTATCCCTCAGAATCCTTTCTAACACCTTGCAGACGACAGACGTGAGACTTACTGGTCTGTAATTGCTGGGGATTTTCCCTATTTCCTTTCTTGAAGAGAGGAATTACATTTGCCTCTCTCCAGTCCTCAGGTACGACTCCAGTGGAGAGCGAGGATGCAAAGATCTTCGTAAGTGGTGAAGCAATTGCATTTCTCGTTTCCCAAAGCAGCCGAGGACAAACCTGGTCTGGGCCTGGGCGACTTGTCAATCTTAATGTTTGACAAAATTTTCAGCACATCAGCTTCCTCTATCTCTATCCATTCCAGCATGCACACCTGCTCTTCAAAGGTTTCATTCACTACAAAGTTTGTTTCTTTCGTAAAGACAGAAGCAAAAAACTCATTTCGGGCTTCCCCTACCACCTCAGACTCCACACACAGATTCCCTATGCTATCCCTGATCGGCCCTACTCTTTCTTTGACCATTCTCTTATTCCTCACATAAGTGTAAAATGCCAAGCCTTTCTCGTGCCCCCTCCTGGCTCTCCTCAGACCATTTTTGAGCTCCTTCCTCACCTGCCTGTAATCCTCTAGAGCTGACCTTGACCCTAGCTTCCTCCACCTTAGGTAAGCTACCTTCTTCCTTTTGATGAGAAGCTCCACCGCTCTCGTCATCCAAGGTTCCTTTATCTTACCCCTTCTTGCCTGTCTCAGAGGGACATACTTATTCATCACTTGCAACAACTGTTCCTTAAACAGTCTCCACATGTCTATAGTGCCTTTACCATGGAACAATTGCTCCCAATCCATGCTTCCTAACTCATGTCTAATCACATCATAGTTTCCTCTTCCCCAATTAAATATCCTCCCCCTTTGCCTAATCCTCTCCTTCTCCATAGCTATGGAGAATGTGAGGCAGTTGTGGTCACTATCTCCAAAATGCTCTCCCACCACAAGATCTGATACCTGCCCCGCCTCGTTTCCGAGCACTAAGTCTAGAATGGCCTCTCCCCTCGTCGGCCTGTCAACATACTGAGTTAGGAAACCCTCCTGAACACACCTTACAAAAACAGCTCCATTCAAATCTTCTGCTCGAAGGAGGTTCCAATCAATATTGGGAAAGTTAAAGTCACCCATTACAACAACCCTACTACGTCCACACTTTTCCAAAATCTGCTGACCTATGCTTTCTTCCATCTCCCTGCTGCTATTGGGGGGCCTGTAGTAAACCCCTAATGAGGTGACTGCTCCCTTGCTATTCCTAATTTCCACCCATACTGACTCGGTAGGCAGATCTTCCTCGACAATGGAAGCTTCTGTAGCTGTGATACCCTCTCTGATTAGTAGTGCTACACCCCCTCCTCTTTTTTCCCCCTCCCTATATCTTTTTAAATGCTCTAAACCCTGGAATATCCAGCAACCATTCCTGCCCCTGAGAAACCCATGTCTCTATTATGGCCACAACATCATAGACCAGGTACTGATCCATGCTCTAAGTTCATCACTTCTATTCCTGATACTCCTTGCGTTAAAGCAAACACACTTTAACTGATCCCTTGGTTCCTTCCCAGGAAAATCCTTCCCACTAGCTGGTCTACCTCTTGCTATTGCCTCATCTGCATCAACTCTCACCTCCGGTATACAGCTCAGGTTCCCACCCCCCTGCCATACTAGTTTAAACCCTCTCGAACTACTCGAGCAAACCTTCCACCCAGGACATTGGTCCCCTTTCAGTTCAGATGCAACCCGTCCTTCTTGTACAGGTCCCACCTTCCCCAGAAGGCATCCCAATTATCTACATATCTGAAGCCCTCCCTCCTACACCAGCTGCGCAGCCACATGTTAAGCTGTGCCCGCTCCCTGTTCCTCGCCTCGCTATCTCGTGGCACCGGTAGTAAACCCGAGAACACTACTCTGTTCGTCCTGCTTTGCAGCTTCCATCCTAACTTCCTGAAATCACTTTTTATATCCTCGATCCTTTTCCTGGCTATATCATTGGTGCCAATATGTAACACGATTTCTGGCTGTTCTCCCTCCCCTTTTAGAACCTCATACACCCGATCGGAGACATCCCAGACCCTGGCACCAGGGAGGCAACATACCTTCCGGGAATCCCGATCCTGACCACAAAATCTCCTGTCAATTCCCCTTACTATCGAGTCCCTACCACGAGTACTTTTCTATTCTGCCCCCTTCCCTTCTTTGCCACAGTGTCAGGTTCAGTGCCAGAGAACTGACTGCTATGGCTTTCCTCTGGTAGGTCATCCCCCCCAGCAGTATCCAAAACGGTATACTTATTGCTGAGGGGAATGTCCACAGGGGATCTCTGCACTGTCTGTCTGTCCCCTTTCCTCCCCCTGACTGTAACCCATCTATCCTTGTCCTGAGCCTTAGGAGTGACCAACTCCCGGTAACTCCTCTCAATTACCCCCTCAGCCTCCCGAATGATCCGTAGTTCATCCAGCTCCAGCTCCAATTCTCTGACACAGTTTTCAAAGAGCTGGAGTTGGGTGCACTTCCCACAGATGTAGCCAGCGGATAGGCTTGCATTGTTTTCTTTAAAGCAGAGAATACTGAGGGGTGACATGATTGCGGTGTATAAGATTATGAGGGTAATAGACACAGTGGATAGAGAGCAGCTGTTCCCCTTGGTTGAGGGGTCAATCACGAGAGGGCATTGTTTTAGGGAAATGGTCCAGGAGATTCAGAGGGGATAGAGGAAAAGACTTTTTCACTCAGCAGGTTGGGAGAATCTGGAATGCACTACTTGGGAAGATGGTGGAGGTCGGAAACCTTCCAAACTTCAAAAAGTTTTGGATGACACTTCAAATATTGTAACATTCAAGGATGTGGGACAAGGAAATACAGGAAATTGGGATCAGTGCGTTTTTAGTGGTAGTTATGTTGGTGCAGACTTGTTGGGCTGAAGGGCCTTTTCTGTGCTGTATGAGTCTATGAACTGCACCATTAGCTTCACATGCAGTCAATGTACCAAACTTCCTCACTTTGCTGCAAACAATCTTTATTCATGACTTATACCTAATCTTCAGAACTTCGTCACACATACACACACATATATATATATATATTTATATACACACACAGACACACATGCACATACACAGACACATGCTCACAAGTACACAGACACCTACAGGCATACATACATACAGATGTACAGACACAGACACACACGTATGCACAGATACAAACACAAATACACGTACACAGGCACACACGTGTAAAGGTGCACAGACACACACACGTTCACACATGTACAAACGCAAAGGACATTGTGGTGCAGTGGTTGTTTCAAAACCCACTTGCTCCTGAGTTGTGTCATGAACAGGTTACTTAAAAATATCCACCCTCACATGGAACACCTGCACGCCTCACACTCACATTTCCCAGCTTTCACACACTGTCAGCTATGTAACCACGACAGTCACGTCACCCAAACAGATCACAGCACATTCATCAACACACATTCCTCTCTTACTAGATAATATAAAGTTAAAAATCACACAACACCAGGTTATAGTCCAACAGGTTTAATTGGAAGCACACTAGCTTTCGGAGCGACGCTCCTTCATCAGGTGATTGTGGAGGGCTCGATCGTAACACAGAATTTATAGCAAACATTTGCAGTGTGATGTAACTGAAATTATACATTGAAAAATTGATACACAGAGGAGTTCATCAGACGAATGAGACTCCGGGAATTCTTTCAAGGTGCCGGTGATCCCACTGATGAACTGGAACAGTCATCACAGGGATCTGTAGAGGAGCGACCAAACAAGCTGTCAACATGGACCCCACCAGAGGGCCGCTGCCCTGGGCTTGACATGTATGCTCAAACTGTCAGGAAATATATAAATGCCAGACTCATCAGCCGTACCCATAAGGTAGAGCAAAACATCACCCATTCCCAACACAATGCCATCCAGGCTCTCAAAACCAATCACAACATTGTCATCAAACCAGCAGATAAAGGAGGAGCCGTCGTCATTCAGAATAGAACAGATTACTGCAAGGAAGTGTACCGACAACTGAACAACCAGGAACACTACAGGCAACTACCAGCTGATCCAACCAAAGAACACACCCGAGAATTAAACACACTGATCAGAACTTTGGATCCAGTCCTTCAGAGCTCCCTACGCGCCCTCATCCCACGTACTTCTCGTGTAGGCGACTTCTACTGCCTTCCAAAGGTACACAAAGCCAACACACCAGGACGTCCCATCGTATCGGGCAATGGAACCCTATGTGAGAA